>NC_088200.1:20541706-20877150 GCF_028769735.1 Zonotrichia leucophrys gambelii | reverse complement strand
ATAAAGGGATCTTTCCTAATTGCAGAGTGTGTTGGAAGCTCACAAAAGTGTGAGAGAGAAGACATATTTCCTGTGCCGCATTCTCAGAGGTAGGCCTGCTGTGTTGATTTAGCATGGCCTTATTTTTTGGTAGCAGGGGAGGGCCACGGGGAGAAGCTACCCCTTCTGTGAGATGCTGCTGGACCATTCAGAGAAGTTGGTAATGCCTCTGTGATGACATATTTAAGAAGAAAATCAAGCCAGCGCAGGCTCAGTTTTTCCCCAGGGGTGGGGGGCTGCTGCAGCCTGGGTTGTGGCTGCTCCATGCCGAGCTCTGCCTGCCTGGCTGCCCCTGGCCAAGCGTGCTGCAGGCAGAAGGGCAGGGCTGGTGGGGCCTCCCTTCCCCGCCAGTGCCCGTGCCCTGCACGAAGAGAGGGTCAAATAGCGCCAGCACCAGCATGGCTGCCCGTGCCAGGGTCAGGGACCATGGGGCCTGCAGCAAAAGCAGGATGAGTGACTCCCCGACACAGAACCAGGACAAGATTAATTCTCAGCGCTGCAGGATCTTGAAATAATCTTTGAATTAGTAGAACTTGTTGACAATAGTATCCACAAGTAACAATTTTTCTTCTAGTCAGAGAAGAGGAGGAAGTGAGGATGTGTGAGAGAAAACAACATGGAAGCACTGAGGTCTGTGGAAAAGAAAAGGGGAGGAGATGCTCCAAGTGTTGAGCCAAGATTCGTCTGCAAGCTGTGGTGAGGACTATGGTGACAAAAACTGTCCCCTTGTCATGCATGAAGTCCATGGGGGAATGCAAAGATCCATTTGCAGCCCATGGGAAAAGTGCTCATGCCCAAGTGGGTAGATACCAATGACAGATGTGATCTGGTGGAAGACTTGAATAGAGAGAAAGGGTCTCTGCCTCCAGAGACAGAAAGAGAGCCCTTGCTTCCAAACTAGAGCAGCCTAGATTACAAGCTGTGGACAAGTGACCCATGCCACAGCAATTTTGGGAAGACTGTTTGCCTGTGGGAGGCACCTGATGGCATAGCAAAGACTCCTCTCTCTGAGTGAATGGAAGATCTCAAGTGACAAACTAATCAAAATCCCCACACCCTGTCTCCCAGCACTGTCAGTGGGAAGGAGGGAGGTGCTGGGGTGAGAAAAGGTGTTTTAAGGGCTTATTTTACTTCTCATTATCCACCTCTAGCTCTGTTAGTAATGAATTTATTTTACACCTTTAAATTTGAACCTGTTTTGCCCTTAGAGTGGATTTTTCCCCTCCCAGTCGTTAGGGCTCGACTCATGTGCCCTTTGTTAAATTTTTTCCCTCTCCTCTGCCCAACTGTAGCAGAGGAGGGTCAACAAACCACTTTCATAGGTGCCTGGAGTTTGGCCAATGTCAAACCAGGACACTTGCAAAAACAGAATAGATACAAGTTACGTGTCGTATATAATTTGTACTTTAAGTTCTCCACATTTGTTTAAGCTTTTCATAACAGTTTCTAGAAAAGTGCATGAAATGTAATTAAATATTTTTCTAACAGTTATAGCTCTTTCTGAAAGACTGGAACTTTCAAAACATCAGAGTACATGCTAAATATTCCATGGAATTTAGAATAAGAACCTTTTCCAAAAACGGGGAAGCCAGAACAAGGGATATAGATCAGCTCAAACATGTGCCAGTGAGATTTACAAACCAGTTTTATTTTTGATTGTCTCATGGTTTAAAATACGACACTCAGTGCTTATAAAATATATATGTGTGTGTATGGATATTTTTTTGCAACTCTGTCTTGTATTTCTGCTTGTTACACAGCTGAACTTCTCAATTCAGGTGCTCATTTTTTTTCACTTCTGGATTCCTCTTTCTTCTGTTTGCAGCTTAATTGAGCTTCCTTTGGCAATAAGAAGAATCTCAAGGACAGAGTCTGTGGAGATGCTGCAAGGGGCAAGGTCTAGGCTGGCATCATGCTTGCATGAAAAGGTTTGTGCTGTTGGGACTGGAATGAGCTGACACAAGCAGGAATTATAACATTCCTCCCTCCTCCTGATAGGGCACCAGCAATAGGAACTCCCTTCCTCTGCCACATACAAGGATTGGGTTATTGTTCAACCCCTGCTCACCAGAGCTGAGATTCATGGCTGTGTTGGTATTCCCATGCTACTCCATAAAAGACTTAGAGAGGCACAATTACATGATTTTGTACTTCTGCCCTTCTCACACATTTTGTCAGTAGGAAAGCAGAGTACATGACACAAAAAGATAAATGAAGATGGTTATTTATGATGTCAGTTGATTAGGAATTTATTTTTGAGTACTGACTTAAAATTTACTGACTAGTCAAAAATTCTAATTACCCATGCAACCTGTTCCTTGCAGACAGGTTGTTGGTAAAGTAGCACTGAACTTTTGCTTCAATAGTGATGAAAAATGCTGTCTTTTGGCAAAAAACAGCTAACTCAAAGGAAATCATACTAAGGTACAGCACATTCAATACTTGTAAGCATGTGTTTGGTTGTGTCAGTGATGAGAAGAGGTGTGAACTGTGAATCAAGTCCTAGCTTGTGGAACTGTGAAACAAAATTTTTCAACACTAATTTTGGCCTTCCTCCAGGGCTGAGACCGCAAAGATGCCTTTGGACATCTGCAAAGGCAAAGGCCTGATTCCCATCTTCATGCTAGAGGACCTGGTCTGACTATTGCTACTGCTTCTTACTTCAAATATGCAATGAATTGATTTGATCTCTTGCAACTTTCTATTCTTTCAGAACAACAAAAAAAATTATGGATAGAGCTTTTATTAACCATTTATATTGGTCATAAATTACCATGTTTTAGCACTTTTATTTGGAAAATATCTCCAGATTATAAATATTTTATGGTAGAAGTAAGAAAAAAATGTGTTTTTTTAATAGGGAAATGCAGTAGTGTTGCATTAGCACTTTCATTTATTACAATTCTTTAAAATACTAAGCATATCTCTTGGAAAATTATATTTTAAAAAGAAACAAGGCACCCAAAATTCTACTCTGCTCAAAACTGCTTTGAATATTCAAGTGAGAGAATGTGAAACTGAATATGGACAAGGTCTTTATGTGTGAATTTAAATAAAATATAGAGACCATATAAGAATAAACAGCTAGAATAAATTTTATAACCTTAGGGACATTGATAAATAAGGAAAAATAAATTCCTTCTGGATGAGGATTATAGAGTTCTATGTAGTCATGCCATATTCAGTGAATTCTGAAGGCTGTATCACCTTAGCCTTTCACATCATGCTGTTGAGGAAAGCCCAGTGTTGTGCTTGGGAATGTGCTGAGGATGCAGGAGACCCATCACATTACAGGGTTAGGTCCCAGTACCAAACTTTCATACACCTACACACAATCAAATTTTTCATGTGAAAAACTGATTAAGTTACAAATTCTTTTCTCGATTAACCCTGGCCTAATGCAATCAAACCCTGCATGATCTTTCCTGTTAAGTACTAGATGCAACTGAGGAGCACAGCAAACCAGCCAGAAAACCAGACTGAGGGTGGTTTTTAGCTACATGACAATCTGTGAACAGAACTTGGAGGAAAAGCAAAATCCACTGTAATGTACTGAGTCGTTATTGTTAACAGCAGCATAACTCTTCTGTAACAGCAGTAACATTGGTCTCAACTGGGGAAACACGGCAGGAGGTTCATGGAGTGCTCTTCCAGCATGCTGGGGAAATGATCCCTGGTGAACGCCCAAATGTGTCTTGAAACATCAGAAGTGCTGGTACTCAGCTCATGTGAAGCATGAGTTACAAATATATTACGAAGATGTATATGCTCAAAGCCGCGGTTATATGAAGCATGTCATCTGTATAGCCCAGAGGAGAAGAATTAAATTGTGCAATCCTAGTTAGAAGCTGAATAGATGCACTAACACTTGGAGATGAAAGGGATAAAGTGCCACAGCAAGCAGTGGCAAAGGAAACAAGGTTTGGCCTCTCCTGGGCCATTACTATACCCAGAATAACATTACAAATGGTGATATATAAACCTAATACTACAGGGGAAGCAGAAGCTCCATCTTTCCACCTTAAAGGATTCTCGTAGCACTAAACCCTTCATGGCTTGAGCTGGCAGAGGCTCCTGGGTGGGAGAAGTGCTCTTTCATTCGTCCCATGGAATTCCATTCAGGTGCTGCTGCCATATGAATAGCTGATAATTGGCATTTCCTTTCACTCACATACATTTCCCAGGAAATTACAGCAGTCTGCCAACCTGCCTAAAGCAAGTGGTGTGGAAAGAGGCGTGGTGGCAGCTGCAGGCAGCACAGCTGCCCCATGATAGTCTAGGAGCCAGATTACCTGTATGGGGTGCAAACCTCCTCGGGAATGGGCTGATATGAGGTACCTCAATGCCACTGACCAGCTCAATGTGTGGTTACACTTTCTCTTCCTTTTCTTTCAATCGCAGTGTTCACCAGCTGGTGACTGCAGCAAAACTTCAGGACTAACAAAGCCCAAGGGCAATTGTTGATATATAAAATAAAGATTTTTGTAATAGTGAAGAGAAGTTCTGATTCTGGGGGTAAGAATGGGATTTTTGGTTTTTTTTGTTTTTTGTTTTTTGTTTTTTTTTTTTTTTTTTTTTACAGCTAAGATTATATAACTTTTCCTGATTTTTCTCTTGAAGAAAATATCTTTGTGACAATATGATTAAAAAGAAATAATTAGAAGCAATATTTCAATGAAAGTTGAGTACTTTGAACTTGGCAAACTGCTGCTTACTACTGTCCATAAAACTTCATAGTCTGTTGCGCCTGTGAGAGGAAAAAAGATGATTGAAGTACTTCAGCATAGAACTTAAAAAGTTTTCCCTTCATGATTAAGTAGATGCACTGCACCTCCCTAAGTCCAAATTAAATTACATGGGAAGCAAGATGTCTGATGGATTACTTGGATTTGAAGGTCCAGAACTGTGGGGACAATATAAAGGTCTTTTTGATCACATTAATTGCAAAAGGTAGTGCAGGATGAGGATTGTCACCTCACAAATAGGGACACAAAAGGTGGAAGTGCTTAGTACTTTCTTTGCTCTGTCTTCAAAACTGACAATAAGCTAACGGTGTCTCAGCGCTCTGAGCTAGAGAAACATGGCAGTGAGAATGATTAAGCTCACAGTTGAAATTTTAAGGGATCTGCTGATCCAGCTGCATGCTATAAATCTATACAGTCAATTCAATTCTATACATATAAATCTATACAAATCTATTATTGATAGGAATGACTGAGAAATTAGATGATCCTCAAAAACCTAGCATATATTGTTTTGAAGCATGTGTTAATGATTTTTAAATGGTCTTGGGAATCTGGAGAGGTTCCAGCTGACTGGAAGCTGGCTAACATTGTGCCAGTCTTCAAAATGGGCAAGAAGGATGACCCTGGCAGGTTCAGGCCTGCCAGTCTCACTGTATTGCCTAAGGTTATGAAGAAGGTTATTCTGACATGTGCTGAAAAACACCTGAAGGACAGACAACAGAGTAATTGGTCACAGTCAGCACAGCTTTATTATGAACAAGTCCTGCTTGTCAAAGCTGACTTCCTCTTATGACAAAGTAACCCACTGTGGTAGTTACAGCTGGTGTAGAGTTAATTTTCATCCCAGTGGTTGATATGGCCTGTATTTTGGAATTTTGCAGAATAGGGAATTGATAATATGGAGGTTTTTCTATTATTACTGAGCACGGCATACACAGAGCCTTTCTGCTGCTCATACTAGGACACTGGTGAGGAAGTTGAGGGTGCATGGGAAGGTGGGAGGAGACACAGCCAGGACAGGTGACCCAAACTGACCAAAGAGAGTCTCCAGGCCATATGGCATCATAGTCAGTATGTAAAATGTGGGGAAGGAAGAAAGCGCGTATGTCTGGAGTGATGACCTTTATTTTCCGAAGTAACAATAATGCATGATGGGGCCCTTATCCCCTGGAGAAGGCTGAACACATGTGTACCACTGTAAGTGGATTAATTCCTTATTTTGCTTTGTTTGTGTGTGTGGCTTTTTCTTTCCCTATTAAATGATGTTTATCTCAATTCATGTGTCTTGTGGCTTTTACCCTTCCAATTCTCATCCCAGTCTCACAGATGTGGTAGGGAGACAATGAATGCATAGGGCTTAGTTGCTCCCGGGGGTAAGCACATGACAGCCACTAGTTGATAAAAGGAAGCCGGTGAAAGTAATCCTTTTAGATGTCAGTAAAGCTTTTTGTTATATCTCTTCCAGTACCCTTCTGGAGAAAATGTGCTGCACAGAGCTGAATGTACACGTCAGGGCATGGGTGAGCAACTGGCTCCCAGGTGAGGCACAAAGGGTGATAGTGAATGGGGTGACATCAGACTGGTGACCTCAGACTGGTGACCTGTCACCTGTGGGGTTCCACAGGGCTCCATTCTTGGCCCTGTGATCTTCAGTGTCAACATTAACAACCTGATGCAGGACTGGAAGGGATACTAAGCAAGTTCACAGATGATATAAAATGGGAGAAGCTGTGGAATCCCTCAAAGGCAGGGAGACCTCAGCAAATTAGAGCGCTGAGCAATCACCAGCCATATAAAAATCAATAAGGCAAAGTGCCAGATTCTGCACTGGGGTGGGCAGCTCTGGATGTATGGTCAGAGTGGGGAATGAGATGCTGGAAAGCAGCACTATAGAAAGGGACCTGGGGGTCCTGGTCAGTGACAAGTTGAACATGAGCCAGCAGTGCCCTGGCAGCCAGGAGGGCCAAGCGTGTCCTGGGGGGCATCAGGCCCAGCATTGCCAGCCAGGCAAGGGAGGGCATTGTCCTGCTCTGCTCTGGGGCAGCCTCACCTCGAGTGCTGGGGGCAGTTCTGGGCAGTGTAAGAAAGATATAAAGTGTTTAAAGGACACCCGCAGAAGGGAAACAAAGATGATGAAGGTCCTTGAGGGGAAGGTCTGGGAGTGGCTGAGTCACTTTGTCTGTTCAGCCTACTGAGCAGGAGACTGAGGGGACAGAGTCTGGAACTCCCTTGAGAGGGGAAGAGGAGGAGAAGATGCTGATCTCTTCTCTCTGGTGACCAGTGACAGGAGCAGAGCAAATGGGCTGAACTTGTATTGGGGAAGATTTAGGCTGGATATCAGGAAAAGGTTTTTCACCCAGAGTGTGGTTGTGCACTGGAACAGGCTTCTCATGGAAGGTGGTCACAGCACCAAGCTTGACAGAGTTTGGGAAGCATTTGGCAGTACTTTCAGGTATATGGTGTGATTGTGATCATGGTGTCTTTTGCAAGACTATCCTAGGGAAATTCGTAATACGTGTATTTCAACACATCCATATTCAGGCATGTATAGATGCAAATAGGGTGATCTTAGACAAATCTGCCATGCAAAGCAGTGGAAACAGGTTATTCAGTTGACTGGGGCAGTTTATAAGGTAGCTCAACATCAGTGAACAGCAATGGTATAATTTCATTCCAGCATGAGCACTGCATGATGGAAAGATGTACAGAAAGCAGCTGACTCACAAAGACCTAGTTGTTGTAGTGTGTTGTTAAGTTTCTTGTGTTATTCCCCCAATTTATGTATTGTTCTCCCCTATTATGTGTAAAATGGTTTCGTTCCCCCAGTTTTTCCCGCCACTGCTAGCCTGCCAGCTAAGTTGCTATAGTAACCACTATTCATAGTTGCCCATATGTAATTGCTCCTCCCCTGGTTTCCCTTATAAGTGAAAGTTGTCTCCTCCCTGGGCCCAGTCAATCACCCCCTTCTCCTCCCAGGTTTCGAGAACCTTCTTCTCTCTGGGGGTTATGGTTGGCTGCCGCCCCGGGCCCCCTCCTTTGCTTTATATTAGTTGGTTATTTAGGTATGTCAATTATGTTTAGGACCTCCAAATATGTACTATTATTGGTTAGCTGGGTTTCCCTACCTTTTCCCCCCTTTTTCCCTTAAAACCCTGTCTCGCCCCCTGTTCGGGGCCATTTGCTGGTGGTCTCCATATTTGTTGGTGCTTCTGTAATAAAACCGACAGCCTACCTCCAGCAAGTGGTCGCCTCCTAATTCGTCTCACACTCGCGCCCCTCCGAGCTACCTCCCAGCTCAGCCCGAGGCCAAGACGCCGAGGGGGGCTGGCTTCAGATGTGCAGGGGTGCTGGCCTTTGCCCCTCACTAGCTAGCCAGATTCCAGGGCTCAGTACGCCCTCGCACACCTAGTGCTGTAGTTTCTGTTGAAATAAAATTTCTACTAATGCTTCCAAAAGCAGAGGGAGACATCAAGTTATTACTACTTAACATTAGCACAGCTTTCAGGAACAGGACTCGGCCATTAGACAGCACTTTCCATCCCATGAAATCCCATGCTGCTTTCCAAATTACATCAATTTGCAGGTAGATAGATAAAACTTTATCCATGATAAACCTCGTGACCTACAGGGTAAAATGCAGCAGAAACCCTGCACACCAGTTTTGAAGGGCAGCACTTATGCTGGATCAAACTGCCACTGTCTGCTGACTTTGGAGTTTAATAACTTATTTCCAAAAAAAATATATCAGAGCAGAATTCTAGGGAACATAAGCATCATCTACTTTTATCCTAAGCCTAGACATGGCATCACCACACAATGTTGTTTACCCAATTCTGCTCCAGATCAGTTGTGGGAGGAAGGTTTTGTCATCCAGGTAGGACAGATATGGTGTTTGTGAGGTCTGACATGTTATCAACACAATGTGACTTAGCAGTGAAACAGAGTTCCTATGCAGGCAGTGCACTCAGGGCAAGACCATGATAAACTCTTGCAATTAACCTTTTGCACAGGAAAGAGTTTTAAAACCAGTGGCATTAAGGAGTTTTTTGATATGGGCAAGAATATCTCCACTGGGTTTTAATGTCATTTTTGTTAAATACAAAGAATTTAGTGGATGTCAAAGAGCAAACAAACCCTGGCAAAACAGCAAACAAACTGTAAGCTGCAAATATTAAATGAAGTTTTTACAAGCAGCAGTATCTTTCCAGGCTAAGTGTGCTTATGGCACATCTGATGGACTCCATGAATAGAACTCCAGTTCTGAGCTGAGGCCATATATATTTCTGGGTTACTGAAGAACCTTAAACCTGGCTCCACTATGAAAATGCGGAGAGGTACTTCACCATGGCAGCCTTGGCTGTTCCAGCTGAAATGAGAAATCACAAAGCATTTAAATGCTCTTACTGACAAATACAGATCTACAGTATTTGGATGCAGAAATGAATTTTTTGAATTTTCTCATTATCTCAGGAGAGATTTCTGGTGTGACAAGGGTGATTATAGAAGGAATAAAAAAAAATAGCATTCAAAACCTTGAAAAAAAGCTTGATGGCCATTAACTACTAATGAAAAAAGTTCTGCAGGGGTATGATACAGCCAACAACTTGTATTTTAACATACTGATAATGAATCCCAGCATAGCCATTCAAATCAAAGTCAGTATGCTTTCTTTTGTCCCTATGGAAATTTAAATCAATAATATCTGTACTATACCTATATGTACATCTATGAATATGTATTTCTGAATTACAAAATACCATTGCATTATTTTACTCTCATTTAATTCATTTTTTTGACGCAATGATGTGCATCTATATTTTCCAATCAATTTATTCTGTTAGTATTTTTCATTATATTAAATCCCTACATTAAGTCAATAATGTTGATTACTTACCATAAGGACTGTGAATGCCATTCTAATACAGGTTATTTGCAATTTGACATCCTCATCCTAATGCATTATTCCACTTGGAAAATTGAATGAACCCTTGATTCAGAATCTGAAACACTTAGAAGTAATGATCCTGTTTACTGATTTACTGAAGTTGTAGGTTTTTAAGCACTATTTAATAGAAGAAACAAAAAGCACTATCAGGCAAAAAGGAAGCATCCAAGTTGTTTTAAGAAACATTCATACTAAATGAATCATAGGAATTTTTTGTGATTTTTGTTGTTTCAGATCTCAGAGGCAGTTACCTAACACTGTTAACCTTATTAGTGCTTCAGCTTTCTTACAATTCAAAATATGAATCTAATAAACTCAATGTAAGAGAAAATGTAACTCTCAACAACTAAATTATTTGTCAGAATCCCATTTCAGTATTATTTGCTTACTATTGTGCAGCTGATAATGGCTATAATTTATTTGGAATTATTAAAATAAATTAGAAATTGAACTGAAAATGCTTGTGTCCTATGTGAACTCTATGCCCAAAGAAAGGCACAAAGTTATTGCTTACAGCCCTTCACTGGTAATGGTGCCTTTCACAACAGCAGTAGCATGGTGATTGAGCATCGTGAACATCTGAAGGGGAGTTTGACAAGATGTCTGTGCCCAAACAGGGCTCTGCTGAGAACCATTCAAGAGAGGGATCAACTCACAGTGGCTGTAAGGGTATGAGGATAGAACCACCTGGAGGCACTGATTTGGACCATGAATAAGAGGTTTAGTTTTCATTTCAGAGGTAGCACAAAATAGGTATTACATTGTGGTTTGGGTGACAGCGTGAGGAAGACAGGCTGTCAACAGCACAAAGTGAGTTTTGCTGTTACTCAGTAAATAGTAATGAATAAAACCAAAACAAATGTGGATTTTGGTGGGCAGATGATATGGGGGTTTTTTGTCTGTTTCCCACTTCTACTAGAATTGAATTTGAAGTCTTGGTGAATGTGGTGCCTTTAAGTGATGCATCTCCATTCAGATGATATTATTTCAAATTCAAATTTATAAGCATAAATTAGGGAAAATTCATTCTCACATATCCACAATGTTTCAAAGATTTTCTCAGCCATTACTACACTGCAGATACTCAGTTACTTCCTGATATAAGCCTTTCACTTGAGATTTTAAACATACTATTTATCTCTGAAACATCATGAATTTATGACTCATTAGCATAGAATTAGAATAAATCTGAGAAAAACAATTGAGAGAATTAGAAATACATTACATACTAACTTTATACAGTTTAATAAGCAGATGCTGAGAGCTTGTTTGATGATGTTTTATTCAGAATTATTTTAGGGATTATCTAAGAGCTGTACTGTGGATTATAGAAAAAGAGTAATTTCAGTTTGATTTAGCCCTATGAACATGTGAAAGTGTTTCAGACAGGTGAAATATACCAAGGGATGTCTTAAGCTACCACTCCAGGGACTATGAACAAAAAAAAAGTCAGTTGCCAAGTGGAGTTGGCATTTTACTAAGTCTGGATATAATTGTACTAGAAATCTTGAGGATACTTTGAAGCAGTCTTAAGATATTGCCTATTGGAATTCCTTCTTAGTGCAAATTTCACTGTAATTTATTTTAGCTCAAATATTCTTGTGACATAAGATTATAGTCTGGCTCTGGATATGTATATTCATATCACCAACAGAAATTGTTGAAAGCTAAGTATCCTTGCTTCTTTGCCAGCTGACTTACGTTCTGGTTCATGTCTTGCAATTGGAAATAGTCACAAAAGCCAAACCAATCTTTTTGATGCACAGGCACTGAGCTGTCAGTCCATTTGAGCTGTCTGACCATCCGCTCATCTGTTTTTGCTGTTTCTGTTTGACTTCTGCAGTGCTGTTCTGTGGTTTGTTGCTCATTTTCTGTACCCTGATCCTAACCCATGCAAAACAGTCAGCCCCAGGACTTGCATTAATGTTTCACAGTATCCCAGGAACACACTTATTGGCACTGAGAAAAACAGTAAGGTGCTGCCAGAGCATGCAGATTGTTTCATTTACCTTCTACAAAATAAGGATAAAACATGGAACTTTTATTACTTTCCAGAAAAAATCCAATGTCGACTATCACCCTCTTTTTTTTTTCCCTACAGTCTTTCTATTTCTGACATCTTTCTTTTTTAAGTAGTCAATAGATTACACCACCCTTTATGAAGTCCCTTTTGTCAAGTACACCTCCCTAATGTTGAAGACTCTTGTCACTTAATTGTCATCATACTTGAGGCGACTGATTTTCCTGCTATCACCAACTTCTTTATTCTGACGCATTATCTGAATCAGTTCTAATGATCCTCTCTTATTGACTGTTGATCTTCCACTGCCTATCAGTGCCATAAAGCCAGATACCATCAAGTGACAATGTTTTGTCAGATGCTTAGCAGACACTATCCAGGTTTACTGTTTATAAATGAAGTGTTTGTTAAATTACAGTATGCAACTATACACTCCACTTACTCCACATGCTTTAGAGAGATTGACACAGTGAATTATGAAGTCAAACCTTAAGACAGAAGAAGCCTATAAAGATTAAGTAATTTTATTCTTTTGCAAGCAATTAGTTGCACTACAATGCTAAGTGGAGATCAATCATAACTGAGGAATTGAGAGAGGGCAATAAACAAATTACTACTGTTTTCTCTGAAACCTGTTGGTCTACAGACTGACTGTAATTTAATCCAGCAACTCAGTAGATTGTAAATTATCCATTAGAGTTGTCACTGCCCTCTTGAAAAGGATTTACTTTACAATAAGGGTACAAGAAAGGAAATCTACCTGGTTGTTTTAAATTAAATGGGACATTTGCAGCTGATTCATGATCATCACAGCTGTACTGTCTATGTCTTGATGATGGTCTAGTGGTTTAGAGGTTTTACTTGGCAAGCACCGACATTTAACTTTATTAGTTTAACTGTTTGGCACCTGGCAGCCTCTTTGTGTTTCAGCATCTGTTGTGAAATTCACTGCAAAATAGAATGAAAAGTGACCAATGGACTTGGCAACTCAACAGAAAGGTGAATTAAGTGGCTAGTTACAGTACTAGAAAAATTATATATTTTCTTAACCAAACCTGGGGCTTTAAGAATCTCCATAATGAGCACTTCAGTATACCTTGGAAGGACTTCAGTATACCTAGGAAGTCGGTGTACCAGCTACATTAGATGACATGAACAGAGTTGAAAAGTTCTAGAATGCATCTGGCACAGTAAACTGCAGCCTCTGAAAAAAATTCACAAGTGTCCTTCCTTCCTTCCTTCCTTCCTTCCTTCCTTCCTTCCTTCCTTCCTTCCTTCCTTCCTTCCTTCCTTCCTTCCTTCCTTCCTTCCTTCCTTCCTTCCTTCCTTCCTTCCTTCCTTCCTTCCTTCCTTCCTTCCTTCCTTCCTTCCTTCCTTCCTTCCTTCCTTCCTTCCTTCCTTCCTTCCTTCCTTCCTTCCTTCCTTCCTTCCTTCCTTCCTTCCTTCCTTCTCCTTCCTTCCTTCCTTCCTTCCTTCCTTCCTTCCTTCCTTCCTTCCTTCCTTCCTACTCCTTCCTTCCTTCCTTCCTTCCTTCCTTCCTTCCTTCCTTCCTTCCTTCCTTCCTTCCTTCCTTCCTTCCTTCCTTCCTTCCTTCCTTCCGCCACTTCCTTCCGCCACTTCCTTCCGCCACTTCCTTCCTTCCGCCACTTCCTTCCTTCCGCCACTTCCTTCCTTCCTTCCGCCACTTCCTTCCTTCCTTCCGCCACTTCCTTCCTTCCTTCCTTCCGCCACTTCCTTCCTTCCTTCCGCCACTTCCTTCCGCCACTTCCTTCCGCCACTTCCTTCCTTCCTTCCGCCACTTCCCCTTCCTTCCTTCCTTCCTTCCTTCCTTCCTTCCTTCCTTCCTTCCTTCCTTCCTTCCTTCCTTCCTTCCTTCCTTCCTTCCTTCCTTCCTTCCTTCCTTCCTTCCGCCACTTCCTTCCTTCCTTCCTTCCTTCCTCCACTTCCTTCCTTCCGCCACTTCCTTCCTTCCTTCCTTCCTTCCTTCCTTCCTTCCTTCCTTCCTTCCTTCCTTCCTTCCTTCCTTCCTTCCTTCCTTCCTTCCTTCCTTCCTTCCTTCCTTCCTCTTCCTTCCTTCCTTCCTTCCTTCCTTCCTTCCTTCCTTCCTTCCTTCCTTCCTTCCTTCCTTCCTTCCTTCCTTCCTTCCTTCCTTCCTTCCTTCCGCCACTTCCTTCCGCCACTTCCTTCCGCCACTTCCTTCCGCCACTTCCTTCCGCCACTTCCTTCCGCCACTTCCTTCCGCCACTTCCTTCCTTCCGCCACTTCCTTCCTTCCTTCCGCCACTTCCTTCCTTCCGCCACTTCCTTCCTTCCGCCACTTCCTTCCTTCCGCCACTTCCTTCCTTCCTTCCTTCCGCCACTTCCTTCCTTCCTTCCGCCACTTCCTTCCGCCACTTCCTTCCGCCACTTCCTTCCTTCCTTCCGCCACTTCCTTCCTTCCTTCCGCCACTTCCTTCCTCTTCCGCCACTTCCTTCCTTCCTTCCGCCACTTCCTTCCGCCACTTCCTTCCTTCCTTCCGCCACTTCCTTCCGCCACTTCCTTCCTTCCCTTCCTTCCTTCCTTCCTTCCTTCCTTCCTTCCTTCCTTCCTTCCTTCCTTCCTTCCTTCCTTCCTTCCTTCCTTTCCTCCTTCCTTCCTTCCTTCCTTCCTTCCTTCCTTCCTTCCTTCCTTCCTTCCTTCCTTCCTTCCTTCCTTCCTTCCTTCCTTCCTTCCTTCCTTCCTTCCTTCCTTCCTTCCGCCACCTTCCTTCCGCCACTTCCTTCCGCCACTTCCTTCGCCACTTCCTTCCTTCCGCCACTTCCTTCCGCCACTTCCTTCCGCCACTTCCTTCCGCCACTTCCTTCCGCCACTTCCTTCCGCCACTTCCTTCCTTCCTTCCTTCCTTCCTTCCTTCCTTCCTTCCTTCCTTCCTTCCTTCCTTCCTTCCTTCCTTCCTTCCCTTCCTTCCTTCCTTCCTTCCTTCCTTCCTTCCTTCCTTCCTTCCTTCCTTCCTTCCTTCCTTCCTTCCTTCCTTCCTTCCTTCCTTCCTTCCTTCCTTCCTTCCTTCCTTCCTTCCTTCTTCCTTCCTTCCTTCCTTCCTTCCTTCCTTCCTTCCTTCCTTCCTTCCTTCTTCCTTCCCCACTTCCTTCCGCCACTTCCTTCCGCACTTCCTTCCTTCCGCCACTTCCTTCCTTCCTTCCTCTCCTTCCTTCCTTCCGCCACTTCCTTCCTTCCTTCCTTCCTTCCGCCACTCCCTTCCTTCCGCCACTTCCTTCCTTCCGCCACTTCCTTCCTTCCGCCACTTCCTTCCTTCCGCCACTTCCTTCCGCCACTTCCTTCCGCCACTTCCTTCCGCCACTTCCTTCCGCCACTTCCTTCCGCCACTTCCTTCCGCCACTTCCTTCCTTCCTTCCGCCACTTCCTTCCTTCCGCCACTTCCTTCCTTCCTTCCGCCACTTCCTTCCGCCACTTCCTTCCGCCACTTCCTTCCTTCCGCCACTTCCTTCCTTCCTTCCGCCACTTCCTTCCTTCCTTCCGCCACTTCCTTCCTTCCTTCCGCCACTTCCTTCCGCCACTTCCTTCCGCCACTTCCTTCCTTCCTTCCGCCACTTCCTTCCTTCCTTCCGCCACTTCCTTCCGCCACTTCCTTCCGCCACTTCCTTCCGCCACTTCCTTCCTTCCCTCTCTCCCTCCCTCCCTCCCTTCCTTCCTTCCCCCACCCCACCTCTTTATTGTTACTATTATTTTTTGTTTTGTTTTTGTCTTGTTGTTTTTTTTTGTTTCCCTCATCTATTCTGGGTAGTAAGGAACGGAAGTACAGTTTTTGCAGGAGGACAATTGCCCCTGTGCTAGTATACCAGGATACCTTCATACAGGAATGAAGTTTAATTTGCACAAAAATATTCATTTAAAAGAAAGAGACTTTATTCTTTGCCTAGCCACTATCCCAGCGCAGTAGCTGGGATAAAACAGAGGAATTAATGTTTTGGTTCTCTTCTAAAACCCCTCACTCAATGAATGAAAAATGATAAAGAGACTGTTTTGCTTTCAGTTCTTTTTATTTCCTTTGTATGTCTAGGTAGCTGATAGAGCCCCAAATCATGTCATTCCCATTGTGCTAGGCAAAGAAGTGTCAAGAAGATGTATACAATTGCTGGTCAGAAGAGCCTAAAGACAAAAATCTAAAGGACAAGGTATCAATATCATAAGTCACAAAGCTTTTGCACTCCCAGAAAAAAAATGAGAAGCACTACAAACACTGCAATATTTTAAACACTTCATGTATATTACAGTTTTTGAGTTAAATTTTCCAGAATGTCTCCAGCAAACATAATGCCAAACCCTCCCTCCTCTTAGAAAACTCCACCTTTTTTTCAATAAAGAGTAGAAATCTTATTTTGACTGTGGGTTTCCTCTGTGTTTGTGTAGCCTTAAAAAAAGCACAAAAAAAAAAAAATAGAATTCCAAGTAATGAAAAAGTTTATTGTCCACAAACACTGGCACAATGCTCAGGAAGAAGTAGAATGGGGGAAAAAGAAATATGACACATCAGAGGATATAAAGGAAAAAACCTGCAAATGGATTTACATAGTTGGTTTCTTTTTGGAGTCTGCCAAAATCTCTTCATTGTCAGAATTTGTAGTGGTCCAGAGTGACATAGCTACGAAAAAAGCTGCTACAGAAGAGAACTGTAGTAATATGTTACCACCATTAATTTTTCTGCTTTGTTTAAAACTCATACAAATTACCTTGTCCTAGAAGTCATATGGCTGTTTGGATCTTCATTAACTGACCCTTAAAATTCTCTACTTTAGTAAGCATCACAGAGCACGATCTGTGAAATCACAAAAGCCAATGATAGAAAGATATCATGCATTGTTGTAACCAAAACCAGGAAAAACCCATCCAGTTTGCAGAAGGGAAAAAAATATGCCTTTCCTGATTTTTTTTGAGTTGTACCTGCTATCTGTAATTTCCCTCCTTGGTTGGTAGACCACATACAGTAATAGATAAACAAGAGTAAGAAAAAAAAACGCAGTTCAAAGCGTTAATTTAGTCTACTTTTCTCACTGTTTGCTTAATAACAGTTGCAAAAAGTGGCCAAATTACAAAGACTTGGTGATGAAAGGCTCAGTGCTGCCTCTATTCCATTTCATCCACCCTCCAAAAATATAATGATATCTTCATGCTAAATCAAACTATTTTTAATAATAATAAAAACCTCGTGACCCTGCAATCTTTGTTCAGTATGATATCAGTAGAGAAAGGAAAGAATCCTGAGGCAATATTTTCACATACATTAAAAACATATATGTGGGGCATGATATCCCCTTAAAGGTATCATATGCCTCCTCTGGAGATGTTAATTCCTAATCTCATCAGGGAAATAAATGCACTTGTGTACTGTTTGTGTGTTCATTGGTAATGCTTTAGAAATTGTCTGTCTCTAGTTGGGAGTTTATATACATTGGAAAAGTTACACTGCTTTTTGGTATGAAACTTAACAAAAAATCTAGTTGTTCCAAAGTTTAGTGTATTTTTCTATATCATGATGTAGCAGCAATTTGTGATCAATGAGAAGCAGCATTACTTTAAAAGAGAGTAAAGAAGCTCTGGGCTTAGTCTTGACATCTAGTCTAGTGAATCTCAAACTGAAAATAATAAGATTTTTCAATTCATAAATTTAGCACTGTGTCTGCTTACAGTCTTGGTGAAAATGTTTTCATCGAAAAAAGATATTTGAGCATAAAATTTTTATTAATAAATATAAAGAGCTTTCTTACAGTGCCTAGCAACTGGCAATCCCTATTAAAATTGATGCAAACTAGAAAGGTTCTACCTTCAAAAGCTGATTATTGTAAAATTTTTCCTCAATGAACACTTTATTAAGTTTCCACTGTGAGCTTAGCTTTACAGTTATACATTTCTAAATTATGCAGACAAATATATGCAATTTCTTGTGAGGTCTTTTTATTTCATCGGGTAAGAAAATTAAAACTAATGGGAATTTAAAATTAATCAGGTAATGTTCAAGTAAAAATTCTTTCACAGAGGATTTATAACCTTTTTTTATGAATGTCTTACAGTGGAATGACTTGATCTTCATTTCCTTACAGATTTCTTTTAACTTTTGTACATGAAAACTGGGACTTTGATTTGATTTGATTTGATTGAGAATTTGGTAGTAAATTGCTATAGTTCTTGACAATAAATTTTCCACTATATGCACTCTTCACTGATTTTTTATTGTAATCCGAGTCACCCAAGAACAGTGCAAATTTGGAACTTTAGGATCTTTGATAACAGGATTAACTGAATGTAGGTATTTAAGAACTGTGTGAGGAAAAGGACTTTTTGGTGATCTAAGCATCAAGTGTCAGGGTAGAAATTGTTTGCTTTGTATGTTATAGCTGTGAATTCTAAGGCGAGGAAATAGATGTGCAAAGAATAGAAGCTCTGATGATTTTATAAAATCCTGAAGTACTACTGAGTATATTTATATATCCGCACAAGTCGTCCTGCAAGGTTTGTAAAACAGCAGGAATTCCTATGAGGTTGTAACACCTCTCAGGTGCCTGAGGGTTTGTCAAATCCATGTGCAATCTTGTGGAACTTGTAAAATATCAGTGAGGTGTTGTAGAATTTGAAAATTTTGGCTGGACCTTAAACAAAGTCTGGAGTTCATGTGGCAGCTAAAGCCTACCAGGACTTTTGAATTGTTCACAGCATTAATACTTCACCAAGAGAAATGCAGTTAGCCTTCTCAAAACAGCAAGGTGCTCTCTAATGTCACACAGATGTTTGTAGAAGCAGGTTAGGATATGAAGAATCATCAAATTACAGAGTATCAATCTGTTGCACATGAAAAAGTCTCTTAAGAGTTTAATGACTGCAATTATTATTCTAGTTCTCCAGACAAACTTCATTGTACACATTGGCAAACAAAACCTCCACAATTTAAAATAAATGGATACTCTGGAAATAAAATGTGCTCCTCTCAAGAGGTAGAAGTGAAGATAATGTGCTCCCAGGAGCAACTTGTTTGAAAATTAGTTCAGCTGTGGTTTATCAGTAACATAACCTGGAAAAAAAATAGGGGTTTGCATCAGTGCATTGCTTGAAGAAGACATTGAGTCTTTTGCTACATGAGGTCCTTTAAAAATTGCTCAAAAAAAGTTTTTATCTTCAGCTAATATTAAGTCCTTTATAAGTGACTCAGTTTTTGCTTCTCTGAACTATTGTAAATGCAAAATGTGAATGCCACACTGAGCCAAACAAGTTCAAGCCTTTCCTTAGCCTTTGTCCCAACTAGTAGAAAAGCTATGTATTTCAGTCAGCGGACAAAACATGAGGACAGGGAGAAAGAGCCATCACACAGTATTGGTACTCTATTGAGTAACTTAAACAGGATGAGTCCTCACACAAGAGTTCTCTTCTTCCATAACTGTGTCTGCTTCTGATATAATCCACTGTATCAACTTCAGAAGATCTCTGGTAACTATTAAATTCCATTTTCCACAAATGGAATTTCAATTTGGTTTCAACCCATTACACACAGGCTCCAGGAAAAAAAACCAATCAAATATTAGTTATGGTGCAATGTCCCCTCTTGAAGCTATCAGCATGTGATAAATAGAAACCTACATTTCTGTTACTGCGCTATTAAATATTTGAATTTCACTGGTAGGAAGGTAAAACACGGGTGTACAGGAAAGTTTTGGCACAAATGGAAATTCAATTTAAATAAGAATCTTGCAATCTCCTCAGGTGCTTGGTCATATTTAACATTGACTATACTTTAAAGCACATCATATTAAGGATAGAGTTTTGGCTTTCATCCTTTTGTATGTCTCAGCTGATGCACCTTAGAACATTGCTTTGGGAAAGCAGAATGTTCGAATGCTGTGTGTGGAGAGCAGAGCAGTTCTTTGTAAACGTCTGCCATTTCTTCTTATATGGACAAATACATAATGCTTCCAAGTACACCAATCACATTTTAGATTTAGATCTCATTTAGATAATAAATAAGAATTCAGAAAATGTTCCAGAGGGCAAGCAAACACTTTGAATATAAAATTGAAAGAAATTTTGAGATCTATTTCCTTGTTGGTTTCTTTAGTGTGGTTTAAACCTAAGAGATTGTTAATATAAAATTGAAAGAAATTTTGAGATCAGTTTCCTTGTTGGTTTCTTTAGTGTGGTTTCAAAAAACAACGTTGTTCTCAGTCTATATGCATGTAAACCTGGAGACTGATGGAAACCAGAAGAAAGACCATGTTGAGATTAAATTCTCAAGCAAGTAATGACAAACTCCTTGTCCTTGAAGCTTGTATACATAACTTTCCTGTGTTTTTTTAACCTGTTTCCCCTGCTCTCCAGCCAGCCCAGCAGCGAGGCATGTCACTCTGATGGTTCACATACATCTCCTTTTATTGATGTCCACTTTGGTATCTGTACAGGTCATCAATATTGCTGCCTCTCTGGCAGCTGCTGGGAATGGCAGGGCAGCCTTGCGGGACTTGGCATGTGGGGGGAGGCTGCGCTCGCTGCCGAGCTCACGGTTCCAGCCAGATGCCGGCACCAGGCTGTCATAAATCTTTAGGTGACCCAGGTGAACTCTGAGGCTTAAAGCTCACTGAAAACTGATCAGGCCTCTGTTTAGTTTAACAGGCCCTTTTCAGTGACAAGTGAAGGGTTCAACAAATGCTCAAACCAGATATATATTAGTTGAAAAACTAATGGCTTTTAAAAGAATGTTTGACAATTGTGTAGGGCTGTCTGTAGATCCATTATACTGATAAATGACCAACTTGGTCTATGCCAAACTGGAGATGGCCAGCAAAAAGCAACTTTGGTTAGTATTTTTCCCCCTGCCCTACTTCCCCATGCACTCTCTACATCTTTGGGGGCTTCATAAGGGCGTCATGTGCTGTGGTGGTCAGGAAGACTTAAGGCAGCAAAGGATACCTGTGAGGCTTACAGTTAACCTTGCAATCAAACTGAAATTAAGCAAGACTGCAGATACCCCCAGTGACCTGCTATTGACCGCTTGAACTTCTAAGTTAGGGTCAGTTGGGGCCCAGAGTAGGAGGTCAAAAGCTGGTCAGTGCTTTTCAGCTTCAGCATGTTGAATAGAGAGACTTTATTGCCGTGATTTATGCAATCTGCACAGACAGGTTAAGGAGATCTTAAAACATGCCACAGTGCTCACTTACACTGGTTACACCATCCGCTGGGAAAATAAATTCTGATTGTCCATATGAAATCTCTTGTGGATATGCCTTGAAGTATTTTACTCCCTGTACTATAAAGATTCATACCCACACTCGACCCTTGAACATGGCAAGGTTAGTGTTTCCACATTTATTTAAATAGTGTGAAGGCATCAAGTGAAGCACTTTACAAAGCTGATTAATTGCAAAGGCAGAATAACAGAATAACAACCAGGTGTGTGGGGTTTTTTTCGGTGGTGTTTTTTTTATTTTTTTGTTGGTGTGGAAAACTGGGAAGGCACAGCTGAATTTAGGATTGGAGGATTAGAGTGGCAATTTGAACACAGTGAAGCCTGATTTTTAAGCAGTCCACAGAAAACAATCTTTGGTTTTTCCTTCTCAGCTTTTACACACCTTCTTTTATTTTTTTATCAGAAAATATGATTGTTGGAAACTTATCAGATCAATCATAAGAAAGAATTAAGTAATTTAAGAGCTCTTACCACTTTGCAATCAGAAGGCTTTTTTTCCTGCTGAAGCTTAGTGCAGACTACATGAATTTTAACTTTCACACCTAAAACAGTTTCAAGGACTGCCCTAGGTGCTACTCAGTCTCTAGATCTTTGTAGAGCAGAAACTGCCAGAGTGGTGTGGATTTTCTGACAGACTCATCTCTGACCACCAGGCTTGTCTTTGCTGGTGATCAAAGCAAGAAACTGAAACCTAGTCATCAAAGGTGAAAGGATAGGGTGTTTAAGCCTTTTAGAGCTACCTCTTTTTCATTGTAGTACATATTTCTTTGGTGTCTGTTCCCCCTAATTTAATATACCTAATTTAACAACATATTAGTCCATTATAGGATATAATTGTATTTGACATAACAAGGGGGATGAAGGGGTAAAATATACCAAGCTCTACTGAAAAAAATGGCCTTAGCAGATGTGTAGCTGCTTATTTTCAGAAATATTTTAAGTATGCAGTTTGACAAGTATATTCTATGACTTAAGGTGTATTTGCATTGAGTTCAAGGACGGCTGAGCATGAGCCATTTTAATCTGTTAGGTGATTGCATCATTTTTAATAAATGTATTTACAAACAACTATAGAACAGAACAGTCCTGGTGGTTAAATAATAATTTGTTCTTATAAGGACTTATACATATTATTTTAAGTTATATACTATCCTGTCATAAGTAAAATGAATATTTTTAAGGCTGCCAAATATGTGTTTATCTGAAAGCCTGAAACAGATACAAGATAGCCTTTACAAGTGTCAAGTGAATAAGTCAATAAGACACATTGCAACTGTGTATAGAAGTATTTTTGACTCATAGTGAAAAATAGGAAAAGCTATCAGCTTCTTATTCTGCGAACTCAGAGATTCAGGTAGACAATGCCATCCACTGATTTACACATACAAGGCTCTGCAAACTAGTAACAGAAGTAGGATATGATCTGTCACCAGTCTTCAGAGCCAGTGTTGGTAGCTCTGGCCCAGTTTTAGCCTGCTGTGTGCCTACACAAATAAAGACAGCCAGTATTCCCAAAGCACAGGAGTGAATTCTTTTATTAGAAGGTTCCTCAGATGATTCTAAAATTTTCTGAGACTGAACAACAGAAGCTGGCCACATATATTGTAGTTGAACAACTGGTACTTTTAAGTACGTTGTCATGAATCAGCTGGTGGTTTCATGCTTTGCTCACTGCTTAACAGAGTGTCCAGAGACAGGGATAAAACTAGACAGAGACTAGTTACCAAACTACAATAATATAGATTGTGGTAATATGAAGGTAATGAGTGAGAGACCTAATGACTCATTTCTTTGATTACATGATACAGTTGAAATAATAAATAATAATAATAATAATATAACAAAGTACAGCAAATAGTAACCCTGACTATTACTTTCTTTATGAAAAGGAAACTTCCTGATAGACTGTCTGTGCACCTCAAATTCCCACTGTATTTTCAAGGTTGCTCTTAGTCTTCTGAGGTGGTCAGCCGGAAGGAGATCCCATTGTCTACATCTCATGTTCCAAAGCTATATGTGTTGTTTTATTGTTGTGGTTTTTGGGTGATGTTGTTTAGGATTTATAGTCCCCAATTTACTACTCCCAAATTAAAAAAGCAAGAAATAAAAAGAGAAAAAAAAAAGAATCAAAAGAAAAAAGGACATTGGTCCACTTCTTCCCACTTCTCCACTTCAACTGGAGGCACAAAAGGTAAAGCTGAGAAAGGAAAAATTTACTGGGAATAGAAATGACATAAGAAAAATGAACAGCAACAATATTGATATTGGAAGTGTAAAAGTGAAAGAGTGATTTCGCATGCAAAAATTCTCACTGCAGAGCTCGTGACAATAGACAGTACCAGTCAGCTCCCTCTCCATGTTTTCTTGACTGGCAGGAGCCCTTTTACCCTGGAAGTGAGTCCCTTTACCCTGCCCCCAGCAATGACATGAGGTGGTATAAAATAATATCCAGCTCCTATCCATACTTCCTCCTGGCTAATGCAAAAATCAACCCTGTCCTGGTCAGAGTCTGGACAAGTGAGAAGTCTGTCCCATATTCTTAAAAAGTCTGTTACAGAGACCTAAGAAAAGAGAAAATAATTTCCAAAAGGTCTAAATTTTTTCAGACATTTCTGCAAACTAAGGAAGTTTATACCACCAGTAGAAGAGAAAATGATTTTTGGAGGTTCAGTACAGGGAAAGCTTCAAAGCTAGTTTGAATCCTGTCAGAGTTTAACCTAAAATTTGAGCTGTATTTGTCAGAAGAACACTCTCTTTCAATGTGTTTCTATAGCTTGACTCCAGATAGAATTGCAAATATTGCAATAAAGCTGAATGAACAAACATGATAATGAAAAAATCACAGAATCACAGAATAAGCTGAGTTTGAAGGGACCCACAAGGATCATTGAATCCAATTCCAGGCCTTGCACAGGACCATCTCCGAGACTCACACAATGTGCCTGAGAGTTTTGTCCAAACATTTCCTAAACTCTGTCAAGCTTGGTGCTGTGACCACCTTCCATGAGAAGCCTGTTCCAGGGCACAACCACACTCTGGGTGAAAAACCTTTTCCTGATATCCAACCTAAATCTTCCCCAATACAAGTTCAGCCCATTTGCTCTGCTCTGTCACTGGTCACCAGAGAGGAGAGATCAGCATCTTCTCCTCCTCTTCCCCTCTCAAGGGAGTTCCAGACTCTGTCCCCTCAGTCTCCTGCTCAGTAGGCTGAACAGACAAAGTGACTCAGCCACTCCCAGACCTTCCCCTCAAGGACCTTCATCATCTTTGTTTCCCTTCTGCGGGTGTCCTTTAAACACTTTATATCTTTCTTACACTGCCCAGAACTGCCCCCAGCACTCGAGGTGAGGCTGCCCCAGAGCAGAGCAGGACAATGCCCTCCCTTGCCTGGCTGGCAATGCTGGGCCTGATGCCCCCCAGGACACGCTTGGCCCTCCTGGCTGCCAGGGCACTGCTGGCTCATGTTCAACTTGTCACTGACCAGGACTCCCAGGTCCCTTTCCATGGTGCTGCTTTACAGCATCTCATTCCCCAGTCTGACCATCCATCCAGAGCTGCCCCATTCCAGGAGCAGAATCTGTCACTTTGCCTTATTGATTTTTATATGGCTGGTGATTGCTCAGCACTCTAATTTGCTGAGGCCTCCCTGCCTTTGAGGGATTCCACAGCTTCTCCCATTTTTATATCATTGAGTAGTTTCCCTTCCAGTCCTGCATCAGGTTGTCAATGTTGACACTGAAGATCACAGGGCCAAGAATGGAGCCCTGTGGAACCCCACAGGTGACAGGTCACCAGTCTGATGTCACCCCATTCACTATCACCCTTTGTGCCTCACCTGGGAGCCAGTTGCTCACCCAGGCCCTGACGTGTACATTCAGCTCTGTGCTGCACATTTTCTCCAGAAGGATACTGCGAGAGACACTATTGATAGTTTTCTGAAACCCATCCACTGGCTTCCCTTGATCAAGAGAACCCATAGGGAGAGTTACTTTGTCAGAAAAAGAAATCAGGTTTGATAAGCAGAACTTATCTCTCATGAAGCTGTGCTGGTTCTGACTGAAAGACTGCATTGTCTTTCTGGTGTATTTCAATATCTCCCTAAATACCCTTCTTCATAACTTTACCTGGCATTGAAGTGAGACTGACAGGCCTGTAGTTTCTGGGGTCCTTGCCTGTCCTGAAAGTTGGGACAATGCTTCAGCTGGGACTTCTTGCCAAGGCCCCTCAGAATCATCTAAAGTGGTTTTGCGATGCCCGTCAGGCAGCCCTAATGATTTTTAGATGAATCTCACAGCCTCCACAGACTTATAGGAATTTTAGGGAAAGAATTATCTTGGATGATGTCAGTTTTGGATCAATATAATTTTCAAATATCAAAAATATGCATGATTTAGAAAGCGACAATATATTCACAGCTTCAGTACAATTAGACATATATTATTTTCTATACTGCATCATCCTTTCCAGGTGAAGCTAATGGATTTTGATGATCCTTAACACAGGCAATGCAAAAGCCTGACTGTTTGTAGACCAAACAGGAAAACCTAAGGTAGTCCTAAAATATAGGTTGAGAAAGATCTGTTTTTAACATATTGAGCTGAGTTTTGCTGCATCTGATTTCCAAGCTGGTGAAGAGTCAATCAAAATTTGGAAGAATATGTTATGATACTTATGATTTGTATATGAAATAAAATAAAAATTGTTACCAACTGACAGGATTTAGTCCAAATGAAAAAATCTCTTTACAAGAAGAAATAAAAACTAACACTGCATGTGCATGAAGCAGGTCCAAACTGAAGTTTAATACAGTTGTTAGTAATACAGCAGTTAATGTTGTTATCATAGAACAACTTTTATCTTTGTGTGAGGAAAGGTCAAGATCAAAAGTTATTTTGGTACCTAATGATCACTCAAGAGCAACATTTAGATTTCAGCTACCTGGTGCCTAACCCTCAAATCCAAAACTGTATGTGAAATTCCTTTTTGGATCTATCTGCACACTCTACAAAGAAATCCCAAACCTAACTTGCTGACGTTTTCTCATCTTTGAACAGACCATGAAGATAGACTGTTAAGTATTTTGATTATACTTTCGCTTACTTTCTTTGAGAAATAAATTCTCATTCTGCAAATTCCTAAGCAGTTTGGACTTCTGAGTGTTCAATACTCTGTATACAATGAGAAAAAAAAATCAGTCAATTTTATGAGACAGCCATTACCTAGCCTGGCATTTGAATAGGGTCAACTTTCCTGTCCTTTACCAAGAAACTTGGAAACTGATTTATTCTCCATTATACTACAAAATGGAGAATATTCCTATGTTAGTGTGTTTGTTACCATGCCAAGATTAGAGAGTTACTCAGATTGATGAACGCGAAGAATTTTAGAGTAATCATAAAACACTAGCAATGTGAACCATGTTCTTGACTGGCTTCTGTAGGACTGTCTAAGTAACTCATTTGTAGCTAGGATTTACATTCTAATTGGAAAGCAGATAGTTTAGTTTTATCATCTGGAAACATATTGTGGAACAGTCAAGCACCAGCTTCTGGCTTTGTAATTGCAAGAAAAGTCATTGCATGGACTTCATATAAGATGGCCTTATTTTCCCACAAATTGAGAAATCTGTAATATCAGACTCAGGTATTTAGCTTATTTCCATGAGGCCAACTAACTGTTGCATTCAAAAGAACCTCATGAGAAGTCAGGTTAGAAAGGAAAATAATAGCTTCTTTTAAATGGTGCAAGAAACTTTGTTTAAGGTCAAAACTGAGGTCATAAAGAGGCTAATATGATCTTAACCTGCAATACAGCTGTGATATACTTTACTTTGCCTGTGAATAAAAAGGAAGCTTTTGTTTCCACTGCTTTTACTCTCAACATGTTCCCAAGCAATTTCTTCATTCTGGTACTTAAACTTTTATTTATACATACATATATATACACACACATATTTGGCAGCCAGATATCTACTTTAAAATATATAATTTTAGAAATTAACAGTATCACACAGGTTTATAGGAGGAATCTCTTGGAAAATGATAATTCTGAATTAATGTGTTCTTACAGTGGCAAATCTATTTCTTTTTGGGGGCTGAAATCAATGTCTTCTGTCATGTACTGTAATGGCAATTTATTCTTTATAGAGAAGGACTCAAAACCAGGGCAAGTTCTGAATTTTAAAACAGAGGAAGGAAATAAAAATTTTTTTAAGGAGCTAAATTGAGAAAAAATCAAATAAATAAGCCCTCCTCAGTGCTATTTTCCTTTCTGATTCCACAGTGACCAATCAGAGAACAAGGCAATTGAGGCTTTTTCTGCAATGAACTACAGAAAAAAAATTGAAAAAGGCACATTCTAGAGATGAATTGAGAGGACTGCCCAGATTAAATACACAAAACAAAACCATGGAAAAAAATCTAATTTCATAATTCAGAGGCTACCAAGTGGATTTACCTTAGGGAACTGCCCTTCTACTCATTTTCAGTAACTCTGTAGCCTATTTCAGCCTCTATGCTTGAAAAGTAATAGCATTTTAATACAACTATTGACTGTAAACATGGAACTGTTTGTTTGAAATTAGGCCACTAAATATCGATGGGGATAATTGTTCATGCACTTAACTGCAGATGGATAGAATGGCAAATACTATCTGATGCTTACATTTGTGCTTGGTTTGGAAGCCCTGAACATCTAGTATTGCCTTCTGCACTATTCACATTGTAAACTGCCACTGATCACAAAGATCAGTTTGGGAAAATATTGTAGCAAAGGTTAAATCAAAACATTCAGCAGAAATATAGCACATCCAAATAAATAAATACATTTACAATGCTTAATAGAATACATATTATTGTCCTTTGGCAATTATATTTTTTTTGAAAACTCATCTGTCATAATTTCTTATTATTGTAATATTAAGTGTCACCTTTTGTCTCCACAAACTTTTCAAATTGTCGTCTTGAACGACAAGATTTTGAAAGCCATGTATGCACTGTATAAGAAATGCCTTTTCATTATTTTCCTTAATTTTATTTTTTAAACTTTTTTTGTGAATCAGAATGTTTGTGAATTCTTCTGTGTGTTATACATCTCCAGGAGAAAATTGTTTGTTCACACCCAGACTGCTCATTCATTAGGTGTGACAATCTGGTTGATCAGATAAGGAGGACCTTATGCAATGATCGTGTAGTGTGCTGCATCATTTCACTCAGACTTACTCTTTGCAAACTTGATTTGTCCAAGATGCATCAAGGTAAAAAGTCAGACAGTCAGACAGTCAGGCCCAAGAAGGCCTTTTAAGTGAAATGTGCAGCACACTTAAAGGAAATGCAATCCTCATGGGGCAACATTCAGGGTGGATTAAAGAAAAAAAGGCAATGGACTTAGTCTCTGCAAGCAGATGTATGCCTGACATTCTCTGTGACTTGTATAGGGAAATGATGCATAAAACACACATTCAATTCCATAATTTGAATTATCTCTAGCTTAATAAATGACTGCTAAAGATGCTGTGCTTCTCCCTGTGGGAGCAACACTTAAAATGCCTGGAAGTCATATCAAATTAAAAAACATGCCATAGCAGTTAAATAAGGGTCTCCCCCACAGGCTCTGAATATGATGTCCATATATCAAAGACCTCTGACATTGCCTATCACTCAATCTGGACACAGGGAATATGGGATTCCAGGCAGATGGGAGCTGAAACTGAAGCTCCAAAGCCCTTCCTTATGCAAGTGATTAGGTGCAGCTGTTTTTCTTCTCATTTTGGAACACTTGAAATATGCAATCTGACGCGTTTTTACTGGACTGCATGTGTAGAGGGTAAAACAAGGTGTCATGCCCTGGCTAAACAGCAGATGTGGGGATAAAGAAAAGTCTCCATTAAGAGAAAAAATAAGGGAGAAAAAGATTTCAAAAAAGCACAAATTGAGAGGCAAGAGGAAGAAATTAGAGGAAGGCTATCAGAACAATCAGAAGATATTGGTCTGTTTTTTTAAGATATATGGAGTTAATTCTACAAAGGTTTTCCTGAAATGTTATGAAACCAATAAATTTACTCTTTAAAAATCTTTACACTTCTAAATCTGCCCAAAGTTAAGAAGTTTTTAGAAATTCAAATGGCACCTCTACATTTTCACATTTTGTAAAATATCTTAACAATATTTCAGGAGGAAAATTCCTTCAGCTCAAATCAACAATACATAAGTGCTAGCCTACAGAGGATAAATGATATGAAAAAGCCAGGCCTAACATTTTTGTGAACTTAATGGCCTTAATTTTCCCAGCTCCAAACCTGTATTTTAAAAGGATTTTCTCAGAGAAGCCTCTTCTATAAATTGATTAAACCTTTTTATTCTACATCTTTGGTCATGTATTAGCTATTTAAAACCTAATCCTACTGCCTGGAAGTCTATGAGGCATTTTCCATTGGTTCCCATAAGACCAGGATCAGTGTTTTCAGTGACAACTTCTTACTGATGCTACCAAAGAAATTATGGCAGCATGATTTATTAAAAAAAAAAAAAAGTATTAAATGAGAAGGATACTCAATGGAGGAATATAGCAATTCAATTTAAAAGAAGTCTGAAATGTAGTTAGGAAAACCCCTGTATTTGCAAACACTTATGAAAGAGGAATTTGTATGAAGGAATTAAAGAACAGTTTACTGTCTCTACAGTTCACCAGCAGAGCGCTTTAGTTGACAAGAACTTTTTGGGTTCTTTCTGTTGCCTGTTTATGACTTCAAAATGTTTGAGTAGAGGTGCTTGTCTGATTCACTGTGCAATGTGGAGAAAAAATTTTATTGGGCACTCAGACTGTCCTGGATGTCCTGATCAAGAGGCATTCCTGGATGTCCATTTCCAGAAGCAGGAGCCCCTGCCTCCTGGGTTGGCAAATTCTCTGAGAAACAGTCATTCTTTGACTGAGATGATTTCCCTCCATCATAAGAGCTGCAGCGTGGCTGGAAATAGAATTTGTTTAAATGAGCTTCACGTTACCAGAAAAGCTTTACTGGCAATTAAAACCTGAATGTTTTATTGGTCTAGGTGCCAGATGAGGACATTCATCTCCACTGCTGCAAAGGTGTGGGACTTTTTCACCCTTCAGAATAGCAGATGCTGTCTGTATCTGTAAGTAATAGCAAGAGTCACACATTTTTTTACCTAAAGTAAGAATTGTGTGTGAGAGACGATAGATTTCATCTGCTGTGGTTTAAAAGTTGTGATCACTGAGCCCTCCTTCCACTCACACATTTTGCTACTTGAAAAGAAAGCCCTAAGGGTTTCCTACATCAGAAAGTAAAGCTGACCTCTCTTTTACTTCCAAATAAAAAAATGTGTTTTCTTATTCCCCAATTATAACAAGGTTTCAAAACAGGTTAACACCTACTGCTGGCTATGGGAGAAATACAAAAAGGGCAAGAGGCAAGTGTGATATGAGTAAAGTTCTTGTCCTGTGAAGAAAAAGTGTTTTATCTCTCTTCTCATAATTTCAAAGGCTCATTTGGAGGGAGATGTTCTAAAAAACATTATTATACTTAGTACCCTTCTTGAAAACCTATGTCTAAGTATATAATTAGAGCAACACATCCTCTGATGTCATGACCATGATAGGTTCAAAAAGGATCTGAAATTGTGATTGAAGAAATCAAAAAAACAATTGTGGAGATTTTAAAATGTTTTTTTCCCATGTGATGCCCCTGCTTTTAAACCAAGCTTGATTTTAAGGGATGGGGAGATGAAAAAAAAGGAGGAAAGGGAAGACAAAGAGAAATACAAAGAGAAGGGGAAGGGGGGGAAGGGGAAGGGAAAATGAAAAGAAAAGGGGAAGGGAAAGAAGTCCACAGGTAGGGCAAAGCAGAATAACCTTAATTGGTTGTAGGCCAAAAGAGTAGCAGTATAGAAAAGAGGTCCTGTAAAACCCAGTCCTATAAGGTCAGACCTAGGAATAATTCTATGGAATTTTTATCTCCACTGAGAAATAATAATTGAGAAAGAGAGTATTCAAATAATCCAGAATTGGCAAGAAAATTTCAATTCAGCATAAAACATCTTAATTAAAGAAAATGATACCCTAAAACTGGTAAGCCATTTCATCAGTTTCCTATTGCATTCAAATTTCTCAGGGTGAGGAAGAAGAAATCGTGTTCTTCAAGATACTCAGTAGGAGAAGAAAGAGATGATATACTGACTGCACCAAGCCAAATATTGTCTTGGAAGGAGGTAAAAATGGTGAAAACTGATCTGTTGATGGAGAGGAAATAAGAAAAACAAGGAGAAATATTTCAATATAAAGATGACAACAGAGGGTCTAGAAATTGAAATTTTGATGTTGACAAAACAAATATGGAAAACTTATGGGTGGCTGCAGACCTTTGACCATGTGACAATGCAGAAGTCTGAGGTAGCTGCAAGGCAATTTTCTTAAGATCTTTGAGGAATGAGAGCTTGTTCCTCGCATTGTATATGGCTTTCCTGGAAAGGCACTGTAGATCTATGATTCATATCAAAAAAATGCAAGAATAGAACAGAAACACAAAAAGGCTTATTAAATAATTGGAAGACACAAAGACATCTGATCTCTGCTGAGGTTGATCTCTCACACACTTTGTGGAATCAGCTGCTACTTGAACTCTGGATCGGGGAATTTCTCAGACAGAACCCTTTAAGCAGAGTAACAGAAGATTGTGAAAGCTGCAAAAGAGCTCTGCTCATGGATGAAAGTACAGTGAGAAGGCAGTAAGGAGGGAGATGAATCATGGGTACGAAATGTTCACCCTTGTGGTGTAGGATGCTCTAAAATGGTGACTCAGGCCCCAGCAGAGCCTTGAATTGGGGTTGTCAGTGCTGCAGGGCTTGTTTAACTTCAGGATTTGCTATAAAGTACCACACTGAAGTTTGCTTTCCGATGGATGCAAAAATCTCAGTGCTGATTTGGAAAAGTCATTTTAACTTTCTACCTCTTCTAATTCAACTGAAAATTGGAGATGCATGAAGATAGACAGAGAGGAGAAGAGTGTCCAAGTTAGAAACAAATGCTCCACTTTTTTTTGAAACTTCTTAAACTCATCTTTCTTTTATTACAAGACCTTCTTTCTTTCATCTGTTCTTAATTTTTTATTTTTCTGAACTGTTTCTTCATCTTTTCTAGTGTTTCTTTTTATTTGTACTAGCAAACCTCATTTTTAAACTAGTTTTTCATTCTTAGCCCTATATTAGTAGATACATTTCCACTTTGTTCTTATTCTTCTCCAGCTTCTCTAACTCTCATCACACATTTTTACTTTATTTCTCTTTTATTTTCTTCACTTTTTCACTTCATTATCTATGCCAGAACTTCAGCAAAATATCAAAGGGAAAATCCAGTACCTAAATTAGAGATAAAAATAAAATAAAAAAATAAAAAATAATTAAAAAATAAAATGCTTTAAAAAATGTTTTTGCATTACCCACAGTTACTAAGAGCATTTCATAGTTGGCAATCTGTAGGTTTTAGTAGGTGAAAAACTTATATAGTCATCACCGACAGCAAAGTAAAAATTGCTTTTCTTGGTACAAGCTTATTCAAAGTAGCACATCTCCTGTAGGCATTTTTTTTATTGATATGAAATGAAAACTTAGAACTTTTTGCATCTTTACTGGAAAATATGGCTACAGACACAAATTAACTGAATTAGTATTATTTTTTCCTAGCCTTGGAATATAATAGCTTTTCACTTTCTGTTGTGAAAAGGCAAAAGTGAGAACATTTATGGTTATGGTTAGATAATTAATACTATTCCATACAGCTTGGTTCAAAGCTGTTGCTGCCGTCACTAGACCTGCAACACTGTGCGAGTTCACAATCCAGTATGAGATATACCACAGAGATATAGTATGTCTGCAGGGAAATATTATTCTAACATTCCTTAATTGTGTTCAATAACCACATTGTATAACCTTTTAATTGATTAGTATTTAGTGTTTGACAATTAAATGATTGTAGCCAACCATCCCTTCAAGTTAATTGTCTATAGATTGTGCTGGTCAGTTTTGGTAAGTTTTTACTATGTTCAGGACATGGCATTTTCCAATTTCTTTATGGGCTACCCTTATAAATGGAACTACGACAAACCTGTTATTGTGTGTATTACAGAAGAATAATTCATATGACAGCAATCTTATTAGAGGTTGTTATGAACAACATTGTGTGGGCTACATTTGAGATGTCAGTGTAGTTACTCTCATTTACACTAGTTTAGGATTAGGATGTATGTTTGATCATGAGGAATGGTAACTCCTTTAGATACTTAGACTTTTAAGGTATAGATGTGTATCTGATTTAAGAAACAATGTTTCTGGGAACAGTAAGATAAGGATAACTGAAGATAACACTATTTCCTCTATACTCCTATTCATGTAGAACTCAGTTTGATCCTGTACAGAAGGACTAGCTGTGAGGTCTTAAAGGTATTCCATTAGTGCAAAATGAAGTTTGAGAATTAAATGAAATTTAAAATTAATCGCTCTTGTCAAGTAGCTTTCTCTGTGTTCTCTTTGTCCCAATGAATGTAACAGAAAATTTGAAAATATTTCCTGAAAAACTGTAATTCCATCTATATTTGACTATTTTCCTCTGCTGGGCCAGCATGGTTTACAGACACTAGCCCTTTGGCAATATGTTATGTGAGGCATTCACAGAAATAGGATGATAATAGAAGCTGAATCTACAAATCATTCAAGGTCAGCTGGGAAGAAGCTGCTCTGATTTCATGTACTAGAGCTGACCAAATTACAGGTTTTGATGCATACGTGGTTTTGAACCAGCATATGGGCAATCCATGACGTCATTGCACTGCTCTCTTGGCAGCAGCCTGGTGTTTGACTGGGAGCAGACACTGGTCCTTTCTTATGATAGAGCTGTAATGTCTCTTGGAAAGTCTCACTGCTGTGAGCACCCTTGCATGTTCCCCTCTCCAGTAGTCATCTGATACAGAACATTCAGGTTTTATGCTTAACTTTCAATAGGTGGTGCAGGAATAAATGTGTTTGGTTTTTTAAATGAATATATGCCTTTGAAAGTAAAGTAATTAAGAACCTCTATGCATCTTAAGGAGTTTGTTACTGTGTTATGTAGTTGTTTACAAGGGTAATGTCAAGATTTCACTCATCAGTTTGATCCAAAATTGCAATGTGTGAGTCCATATACATATGTCTGTTGAAGCAAAGACGTTGAATAGAACAGGTACAACATATCAGTGACAACAGTAGCTGCAGAACTGGTATTATTATTTGTGATTTTGAAAAATGCATCATGGAAGCATGTCTTCACTTTCCTCTCTTGTAGCTGAGTCTTGAACTAGATGCAGTCATGTGTGATGTCCTGTTGAGTGTTGCTTAGAAAACAACCACTCAATCTCTTACATAACTCTTTTCAAGCTGTCTGTAGGAGCTCATTCAAATGCAAGTTCTGCACAGGTACCCAACCAAGCAGGACCAGAGATGATATGGAAACAGAAGCTTTGCCTACTGGTTGCAGAGGTCCCGAAACAGACTCAGAGTCATGTATTAGATAGTCAGATGTACACCAATTCTTTGTCCTATGTTTTTATTTGTATGTATGATAAATTTTGAGTCTTAACCTCTCAATATGAACACATCTTCATCAGTAATATCTCCTGTCTCATCAGCACAGGGAAAACTATATCTTATCATGTATTCTGCTGAGCCATGGTCACTGGGCTTGTCAGAGTAAGCTCAGGTGAAGACTTTCCACATGATAAACAGAAAAGTATCTGCTTTGGGTGGTGCAGAAAACTTACCCTGAAAGAACAAAGAAAGGCAAAGTGTGTAATGTGCTCAACTTCTCTAGGCTGAAGCATTTCTATTAATTCTATTAAGGCAGGGTTAAAAAAGGAACAGGTTTTTGGTGCCAAGAACTATTGCTGTTGGTAACTGAAGCATGCGTAGAAATAGGTACTTGCAGAGTTGGATTTTGTGATTAGAAGTGAAGAAAATTATGGTGACCACAGGCTGGGTCAACCCACTTTAGGAATATAAACATCTTCTCTATGATTTACTAAAATCCAGAGGCAAAAAAAAAAATAAACTTTGTTAAAAGTTTGTCAGTCTTTTTTAAAATTTAAAAATGTTTACACAAGGGATTTATGAAGAAAACATGCCTAAAATTTCATTTTCTAATAGCATTTTGTCTGCAAACATGAGGTCTTTTCTTGTACAGTGTTAAAATATTTTTTAATATCTGCTTATGGATAGACCTAACATGTCTTGAATGGTTTTGTTGCTTTTATACAAGTAGCATTGGCTTATGGCTTCATGTTATTGTCATCTTGCATGGAGTGACTACATCAGTGGACAAAGGAATTGCTGCAGATTGCATTTATCTGGATTCCTGTAAAATCTTTTTCACAGGCCCCCAGGACATTGGTTTGTTTAAATTGAAGAGAAATGGATTTGATGGTGGACTATTAGATAAGAAATCTGTTGGATGATCACATCCAGGAAGTAGTGATTTACAGCTCAGATCAGTGACAAGTGGATCAGGACTCCATACTGGGACCGGTGCTATTTAACATCTTTATTAATGACATTGACAGAGGGATTGAGTGCACTCTCATCAAGTTTGCAGATAACACCAAGCTGAGAGGTGAATGTGACACTCCTGAAAGGTGTTCAGAGGGACCTTGACAACCTTGAGAAGTGGCCCATGAGAAGATAATGAAGATTAATAAGACCAAGTGCAGGGTGCTGTGCCAAGTGCAGGGTTGCAGATATCAACTGCAGGTATCAACACAGGCTGGAGAATGAAGAGATGGAGAGCAGCAGCCCTGCCCAGAAGGGCTTGGGGATACTGGTGAGTGGAGGCTGGCAATGTGCCCTCGCAGCCCAGAAAGCCAAATGTGTCCTAGGCTGAATCTAGAGTAATGTGGCCTGCAGGTTAAGGGAGGGGACTCTAACATGTTAATCCACTCTCATGAGACCTCACCCAGAGTACTGTACCCAGCTCTGGCATTCCCAGCACAGGAAGACAACTCTCCAATAGGGAGTGAGTCCAGATGAGGCCACCAAGGTGATTAGAGAGATGGAGCATATCTCCTAAGAGAGTAAGGCATGTTCACCCTGAAAAAGAGGCTTCAGGTATAACCTATTGTGGCCTTCCAGTATCAAAAGGAAGTCTGCACAACAGATAGAGAGAAACTATTTGCATAGTGACAGGACAAGAGGTAACGTCTTCAAAATGAAAGAGATTAAATTTAGATTAAATATTGGGGTAAATTTTTTACAATGAGGGTGGTGAGGCGCACTGGAACAGGTTGCCCAGAGGGATTGTAAGTGCCCCAGCAGTGGAATCATTTAGGTCAGGTTAAATTCAGACTGCTTGTTCTGAGCAGTCTGAACAAGGGAATGGTGTCTCCACCCAGAGCAGAGAGGGTAGAATTAGATGATCTTTAAGATCCCTTGGCAAAAATCCGTCTCCAGCTCTCTCACAAACCCTCTTTATTACTTGAAGCTGCTTTAAGATCTCTCCAGAGCCTCAGTATCTCAGTCTGTCTTCAGAGCAGAAATAGTCCAGCCCTCTGATCATCTTCATGGCCTCCTCCAGACTACAATGGTTCCACCTTCTTCTTGTGTTGGCCTTCCCATAGCTACACATAGTACTCTAGATGCATATTTATGAAAGCAGATTAGAGGGAGAATTTCCTTCCTCACCCTCCTGGCCGTGTTCATTTTGATACTGACACACTAGGACACACTTTGTTTTGGGCCTCAATATCACATTGCTGGATTGTGTTAATGTTCTTATCTAGCAACACTCCCAAGACCTTCTCCTCAGAACAGCTTTTAATTCGTTCTGCATTCAACCTGTATTGTGCTTGGGATTTCCTTGAGCCATAGGTAGGATCTTGTGCTTGGCCTTGTTGAACTTCATAGGGTTCACACAGGCCCACCTCTCAAGACTGTCAAGTTTCCTTTGTAGCGGGATCATACAGCCGCTCCTTACACTTGGAATGATCTATCCATCTGTATTGGGTCTGACCAAGGTGAAATTCACAGACCTGACAATGCTGTGCTTTGCACAGCTGGACCAGGCCAGGCCAGCTGACCCAAATTATCCAAAGGGATGTTCCATGCCATATGATGACAGCTCAGATGCATAAGCTAAGGTAGAGACTAAGCTTATGCATTAGCTTAGGGGGGCACCCATGACTTTTCTGTGTTTGCTTTCTGGAGGAGATATTATGCATGCTGAAGCCCTGCTTCTCAGGAAGTGTCTGAACATCGCTGCTGATGGGAAGTAGAGACTGACTTTTTTTCTCTTAAGCCCATGTATGCTCAGATCTCTGCTTATTTCTTTCCTTTACTGGAATAAAACTGCCTTATCTCACCCTGCTGGTTTTCTCTCCGTCTTACTGTCTCCTGTGTCCCAGAGGGAAAGGGCAACATAGTGGGCACCTGGCCCCCAGCCAGGGTTAACCTGCTACACTATCAATTCTATTCCTCACTATTTTAGAGACAAAGATGTAATGCAGGACAGTGTCAAGCGCTTTGTGCAATTCCAGGAAGAGGATAGCTGTTGCTTCCCTCGTCCACCAGTGCTGACTCCTTGCATGATAATTTAGAATGCATCATGCTTATTACACGAGAATCAATACATTTAGCAATAGATATTCTACGATTCTCTTCTTTTGACAGTAGTCAGAATACTCAGTTCTTTTTTTGTCAGGAGAGTCTCTGATGGGCCTTTTATTTTTTGCTTAATCGCACTACTTTATGACCAGTTCATGGTTTATTCTTAATGAAAGCCACAAAAATATTTGCAAATGGACATTTGAGACCTTAAAAATGGCAACGAATACATTCAAAATATAAGTCGGAAACTAAGAAAAAAGGTAAAGGTAAGTATTGGTAAGTCCCACAAACCAAGATCCTGTAGATTCAAGAGAGCTAGTGAAAGACACATAGAGAACATCTCCTGAAAACATGAACTGTGGTATTTCACAAAAACTCCTAGGAAAGTCCCAGTTTGCATCTAACTGAGTTCAGTAGGTGAAGACAGATCAAGATCCTAAGAACAGTGTGACACTTTTTCTGAGAAAGGAGTGTGGATGTGGCTGTGCTGCTTTTCAGCATTAGATGTGCAATGGTTGTTTTAGCCTGGTTATCTGTTTCAGCAATGCTGTACTAGCTCACTGTTTCCCAGACAGGTTTCCATGGTATCCTACCCCATCCCACCCCACTAGTGAATACATTCACATTTATTGGAAAGGAAGTGTGAGCTGGAATGTGTGCTGCTTCCAGCCCTGGGGCTATGTTATTTCACATACACAAGTTTCTTCAGTCCAGCACATTAACAAAGGAAACTTAAGAGAATCTTTCCTTTCTCATGTCAAGTTAATGGAATTTTTTTTAGTTAATAGTAGGGTTGTCAAATTAATAGAACTTTTTCAGTTAATAGTGGGTTGATTCCAAAATAATTACATAATGGATTTCTTTACATGATGCACAATGGAAATAAGAAAGGAGACTTCAGTCTGGTCTCTTAAGGCCAGCATTTCTAGGTGCAGTTGTTTTCCCCATATTGTTCATACTTCAGAGAAAATACACCTCAAATGCATCTAACCTACCCTATTATCAGAGCTTCAGATGCAATGTCCTCAGGGCACATGGTGTGATTCTTGGATCATTTTCAACTCATGTTCCTGTGATTCTTTGGTTATAAGCAGTACACCCCAGCTCTCTTGTTTCTTGAGGAACAAGTAGTGTCCTGAGATAGCACAAAATTAAATATTCAGAAGATATGTGTATTTGTCATGCTCTTTTTGCAAGTTTTGGAGAGAAGGGGCATATGTCATCCACAGAACTTTGAGGGTAACTTTGTTGGTTTATTAATCTTATTATAGTATCAGAAGATAATAATAATTTTAATGACTTGATAATATGATTTGGTAATTTTCTGATTAATGCTTTACCATGAACAGAAGAAACAGATTAACTGTACCATAAATTGTAATAAACTAATTCCTCACTGTAGCTTTAGAAACCAAATCACATGCAGTTTCAATTATTTCATGTTTGGCAGTCATTCTTTCCAATAGATCAACAAGCATTAACACAATAATCTGAAAGAAGCTTATAAAAACATGGTTGACAGAAGTTCTTTCTGTTAAGAAATATTTGACATTGCAATGGCATTTTTGTTTTAACCATACCAAATTCTGCAATTAAAAGATCTTGATTTGAATGCCTTAAAAATACTTTCATAGTTTTCATGCCCTACTAATATATTAAATCATTGTTAGTCCAATAAGGTAGTGTTATTTTGATATAAATATATGAAAAATAATGGGCTGAAGGGATTATCAAGCACTGATGAGAATGAGTTCTTCTGAATTAAGCAGTGCTTTAAATTGGACTCATCTATTAGAAGAATGATGCTATAACTGGTGCTGCTTCCAATAATGTCTTGGCTCCATACAGAGCTCTTCACTTGGAGGTTCCCAAAAACTTTAAAGAATCTGTAAATATCATACTCATATTTTGCAGGTCATGTGTGGCTGGACTGAAGCTGAGAAACAAATCAATCAAAGAGAAAGAATAATCTGTGTAAGTGTTGGAATTAAAAGTTCCTCTCTTTTCTGTCCATCCTACAAAACCCAGAAACATTAGAAAAATGGAAGTAGTATGCTTTTTTCTTAATTTCTACCATGTATATTTTAGTTCATCTTGGTCTGCTGTGCCATCCATTATACTGTTATACATGCAACATTGTCCTGTGCATGCTTATGAATGGAGTGTCTGGATAACTTGTTCAACTCTTTTTCATTGATTGAATGAAAAGCTATATAAAATCAATAAAAATCAATAAAATCACTGTGCAGGTTTTACAGTGGAAGATATGTGTCTCACACTCCCTCTTGCCCCCCAAAGCTGAAAGTGGGTAGTTGTCCTTGCAAAGGAACTTCCTCCTACAGTGGGACTATAGCTTGTTGGTAAGGGTAGCCATTTATCACAGTCCTAAATGAAAGCATTCCTTGGACACAAATGTCTTTTTCTTCCTTTGTCTGATTACTGAGGGGAAAAGTGAGAAGGAAATGTCAAAACAGTGAAACAGTGGTGTCTAGAGAGCAGTCACTTTGGAGCTCAACCAGCTTTTGTGAAGGCCTGGATGATTTGTCAAATGGTTGTGGCATAAGTCAAGCCCTGAGGTTGAAAGGTCTTGACCTAAGGAGTGTTGAAATCAGGCAGTATAAGCAAGAGGGCTGCTAGAAGTTTCAGCTGTAGTGGAGATGAACAATGATGGGTGCTGGACACAACAAAACCTAATCTGCATAATTCAGGTAAGGAATTTTATTGAATCTGACAAGTATGTGACAGGCTGAGAAAGAGAAAAGAACATGCTCTTGCTGGGAACCTTCAAAGCTCTTGTTAAGGTATGTGGAAATAAATGACAGCTAATCTCTTACTAAAAAAACTGTAAACAATACCATTTTACACAGGGCTCACCCATGACCTTTTCATAGATCAGGCTATCCACTTTCAGGCCAGGCCACGGAACTTATCACAAACAATGCAGTGAATTCGTATTGTGCAAGAAGAGCTCCCAGCTGCTTCACATAGAGTTGCTACTGGCTTTGGCAGGTATGGTTCAGCAGAAAGACTATCACTTAAATCTGGTACATAACCCCTCCCAGCAAACAGAATAATAACATGGAGACTTTTCAACAGAAGTGGTTTGTTTTGTTTTGGTTTTGGTTGATTGCTTGTTTTGTTTCAGATTTTTTGGTTTTTTTTGCAGTTTTGACTTGCGCAGATCATACTGCACCACAAATCTCAAGCTAAAATGTCATAAGGTGACAAGCCAACTTTCATGTACTGAGACCTGCTGATGTGATTGAAGTGACCAAGACTACTAAAATCCTTCATTAAACTTGACATGTCAAATTTCCCTGATTTAAAAAAAAAAAAGTTATGTTAACCTTTCGCCTCTCTTTTAAGTCTCCTCTAAGTAAACAGTTGTGTTTAAAGAAAATATATAGCTTTTTCTTTCAAAATACCTATAAAATCCTGATTGCCAGCTTTAAAGAATAAAATTTTTGTATTCAACTTTATTTCAAAAACACTAAGACAAATAGAACCTTAACACACATACAACCCAGAAGCAATGGTTGAAAATTGATCTAGCCTTTGTATAATGTTTAACATCATCCAGTAGAATAAAAAAATGACCTTGCAGGCAAGTATGAGCTTTCTTTTTGTGGATATCTGTATTCTTGAGAGATCTTTCTTAATACTGAATTCTTTACAAAAGGTAGAACTCGATATTTATATAAAGAGGTTTCTTGCCAGATGCAGATCTCTAAGCCTGACAAAAAACCAATTTATTGTACAAGCTGCTGAATGATTGGAAGGAAAGCTCAAAATCTAGACAAACATTGCGCAAATGTGACTTTCAAGAGCAGAAATTCAACTCTAAAACTCTTCAAATAAATACAAAAACAAAGATTAGACCAACTTTGTTGAGCATGAGGCACAAAATCCCCAAGCACTTCTCTGGATTACTGGCACAGCGACTTCTGCAGTGTATAGCACACGTGTATGCCTTTTACCAATGTGTGCATCTTTCAATCTAATGGAAAGAGTCCTTGCTGGATCAGTCGTGGATCTTGATTTTATAAGCAGTCAATGCATAATTCACAAGGCTTAATGAAGATTCCAATTCATGACAGCCAACTGCCTCCATAGGTCGCACCTCCCGGTCTCATATAAATAAGGAATGAGATACTGGAAAGCATACCAGCTGAACCTTACTGAGTGCCAAAACTATGCATATTAATGAAGCACAATAAAAGATATATTTGACTTTCAGGAAGTGTTTCTACTGTTTTCCAGCTTTAGAGACAGAGGAAAGCTTTTGTAGTGCACCTTTCAATATACTACACCAAATACCATGTGATGCTTCCCCTCAAGGCAAAGGGGCAATCAGATTGTGGCAAAGGCATTTCATATCTAGCCTCATCAGATCTATGAAATCCTCTGTCATTCCCACCCCAACAGTGAAATCCATGCTGGAAATATCTCCACCTTCCTCTCCCATGTTCCTCTGCAAGTCCCCATTTGGTAACTAGGAAGTGCTTCAGCAGTGCTGTTCTTTTATGTGCTCTGTTTAGTCCTTGGAACAGTATGAATGGTAGCTTAGATGAATGCATTTGTGCCATTTTACTTGGCCCCAGACGATGTTTCCTCACTACCATGACATCTGAACAGAAGGAGAAAACATCTCCCTTTTGTGGCAAGCTAATTTAATTTGTACCTTCCACCTAGGGGTAAATATGTTTGTCTGTCTTTTTAAGCTGTCTTTGCCCACTTTCTTTTCTCACGGGAAACCCTGCTGAGTCAAAAGCAGGATATTGCTTATTGCTCTAACTTTATTTTAAAGTAATTTAATTTTAAGCATGCTTACACCCACCCTAAATTGATGCAACTGTAGGAGCTTCACTGGGACAGCCTTAATGACTTTTGCAGGTTTCTTGTGCCAGAGACATCAAGGGCTGGTTGTTATGGAGGTAATTGTCTTTTACAATAAATGCTTTAAAACAAGAAATCTCTTTTGCAGTTTCCTCAGAGATGTGTTTCTTTATTTTCAAAAATCCCACAGTTTTGCACATTGACCTACCACCTTTAAAAATCAGCATGATGAACGTTGACCTTTGCTTTTTGTTGATCTGGTGTTATATGTGATTTTACTTCTTTCTGTCTGAAAACATTGTAAAAAGGATTTAAAATAAACAATGGATGCATTTCTTTATGACAAATGGCAGTGAAATATGACTCAGATGGCTCAGAATTTGCATCTTTACTATTTATGCATGACTCTTTAAATGGGAAACATGTTAAGTTAAGGGCATTTTTTAATCCAGTATTGAAAATTTTCTATAATTAAAAAGAATCATTAAAACCCCATTTTGCTTATAGTAACATCACAACTTCTTTTATCTAACTTTGTTATTGCATACTAATTTGGCAGTGGCACATGCAAGAACTTATGAATTAAGCACATTGTTGTAATTTCTTTCCTTAAAAAAATAATTTTTAGTTATTTCCAGGTAAATATTATTTATCCTGTCAGATAAGAAAGAGAAAATATATAACACTTAAACTGAAAAAGTATATTTTTAATATACGCAGTAAAAAAATCGCAATACTGACTTTATCTGCAGTTGCTATTTGCAAATATATATTGTATCAATGCTTTTTGACAATAATTTGGCACTATGTGTTCTGATCAGAAGTGTGCATTTCTGTCATATTCAAAATCCAAAGTGTTCAACACTTATATCTATAAAGTGCATTTCTACAATCTGCAGTCATGAATATCAGAGAAAATGTCACTTTATCTGCCAATTACCAGTTATTTGTTCTTTGCATAATATTTTATCAGTGCCTTTCTGCAATGATTTGCCCTCTGTATTCTGGTCAGAATTATGCATTTATCATCAGCAAATCACAGACAGTCAGGTTTGGAATCAGTCACAACATTCATAAAGATCATCATGATGGTATTGCAGTTTTGCTAATAAAAGTTTCCTCCATTCTGTTTATATTGCCTTGGCGGTTTGTTTTCCAAACAAGCTGCATTTTTTTAGGAAAAGGAAGTAGCATTCTTTTTCAAACTTGAGGTTTAGAGTTTAAATATGCAATGTTGTGACAAGCAAATAGCAACCTATGTGTGCTCCAGAGAAAAAGGAGGAAGTGCAACCCCCCCAGTGTACTCAGTGTTGATATAAAGATATAAAATGGACAAAATGGCTTCTTTTGCCTCTGTAGAGGTTTGTTCAGCCAGAATCCAGCACTCCTGTTAGTACTGTAAGATTTTACATCGGCTTTGAGGATAAAGGGGATAATTCCTGGTGTGGGACTTTAGAATGGATTAGTATGGAACTTAAAGATCGTCTGCTTCAAACCCCTCTGCCCCAGGCAGTGACATCCCTGGGCAGATGTGGCTCAGAATGCAAAGTTGAAGGGCTGTTGGTGAACAGGTGCCTGTGACAGTGCATGCCTTGCTTGGCTCTGCCTCTCAGCCAGGGTTTGGACCTCAAAAACTTTGCCTGGAAGGGTGTGCAAGTCAGATGATAACAAATACATGGAAGTTGTGTAGCCAATGGTAGGGCCATCTGGCCTTTGTACCACACCAGAAAAACCAGATCCAAGGTGCAAAGAGAGAAAATGTTAAGAAAAAAAGGGATTCCATGGTACTTAGAATTTCACCTACTGACCTCTGCAGTTCACAATACTTCAAACAAGTTGCTTTGAGGTCTGGAACTTTCACTTTAAACTCGGAAAGTTGGCTCTCAAGACCTTACCTCTGATAAGGGTGGAAAACTTTGTTGGCAAATTCCCTTAAACATCTGCTTTGTTTTCTTTTTTGAACAGTAAATTTGCCTCTTTAAAGGTTATGAAGTGCTTGCAAACTGCCTGGTGCTAAAAGATAGTACCTTTAGGGCTATGAAAAGGTATTTCCAGCCTTATTGCCAAACTGTGTAAATCAAGGCCATCCACCTTTCCATTAGAAGCTAAGCTCTTAAGGCGTCTATGGACAAAGGGCTTGGTTGTTTATGGAGCAACAACATCTGCTTACACTCAGCCTCATTGTCAGGGAGCTGCTTGTTAAAAGAGTAGGATCTCTTTTCTCTCCACTTCATGCTGTATTATGTTCCATGAAGGAATATCTAGTCTCTAAGACCTGACCACTGCTTTTATCCGCTGGAGTTTAAAGACTTAGCTGCTCAAAGTGAGAGTGCGGTCACCAACTCCCTAGCAGTTTGGAGGGTGTTTCAATGGACACTTGAAAAATTTCATTTGATTTCCAGACACCTTTCTGCAAAGTATTATCTTTCCTGTGCTGTTCTGAAGCTAAAGCTCCTATGTAAATACCTCTCTGGTTCACTTTAAGGTGAAATGGTCTGAACTGGGTCTGAATTTTTCAAATAGTAGATGGTCACAAGGAGACACTATTAGTGTCTTAAGCCACAAAATACCAATACATTCTCCAGACTCCATGATTAGTATAACTATCTAATAAAAACTTTTCTGAGCTTTGTTTGTTGACATGTTGGGGTTTTTTTTGCACCTGCATCACTAATGCAGCCAAGAGAGAACATCATGTTGTAGCTGGTCAGTTTTTGTGATGAGAAGACAACTGAAGAATAGAAACTGCGCTGCAAATTAGTAAAGGTTCATTTTGCTGCTCCCTATCTGCCATCAGCAGTAACTCATAGATAGAAAATGCTTAATGTATAAATTTGAATAGACAATATTTGTAAGTGTTCCTGAACAATAGTGAATGTTGTTGTCCCTAAATTGCAGGGTATTGTGGATTCAGACATTGTGCTGTACAGCCAGAAAAGAAACCCGGAATAAACCCAAGACATATTTGCAACATATATAAGAAAGCCATGGTACAGCTTAGAGTCATGACTCATTTTCGTGGAAATGGTATCTTCATGGTATTATACCAGTTAAATTTACTGCAGCACCACAATGCATATTTTAATAATATTATTGAAACCACAGTGCAATGCATGAAAATATGTCAGGTTTTGCATAGGAAAATGGTGCAAATGTGGCATCTATTTAGGTATGCATATATATAATATATTTACATACATATACGTATACATACATACATAAATACATGCATACATATATGTGTGTATATATATATATATTTATATATATATATATGAATGACATGAATGTGTACTCCCATGGCCTAAAACTTTAAGATTAAAAGAGAATACAAGTACAAAAGGAATTTCATGGCAGGAAGGTGGGGCCAAAGTATAGGCAAAATAAAATAACAGCTCAATGGGCAGGAATCTGAAAAGCATCTTGGGGAAAAAAATGCCCTGGGCCAACAACCTTCTAAATGGGAGCAGTGGGTGACATAATGATCTTTGACTCAAAGGCTGGTCAGTCCAGCCTCCAGATATTGCCATTACTTGCATCATGAAATGCCGTTTTAAAAGTAAGCAGCCATTTTAAAAGTAAACAAGTCATGCTAAAATAGTTTTGCTATTTCAAACCATTTCTCCTGACTTGAAAGCTTTTGGCTTTGATAATTAGAAGCTTTTAATTGTTGCTGTAAAGTGCTCAAGCACAGTGGAAATAAATGTGCTTCTGTTCTGGCACTTTAACTTAAGCAGTTTTTTCTCTCCCCTGGTATTGACATATACAGTTATTTGCAAGGAGCAATTATAGCCCTGCTGGGCTCCTTAGCATAGGCAAATGCATCACTAAACTGTCCAGCTTCCTCAGTACCCCTTCCTGTCCCATCCATTTCCCTCACTAACTTAATACTCATTTTCAGCAGTTTTGTTTACTCCTTCTCAGATATACACTACCAATATATTACAGAGCGCTCTAAGTATTTAAACCAATGCTCTGGATGGATTTATCGATACTCTTTCCTAGCACAACTGATGTTACACCTGTGTCTTCAGATCTATGTCAGTGAGGTCTTTCTTGGCTGCTTTCTATTTTCATTCTCCTCTGTATACTCACAAATTCCTGTAATTTATATGCCTAGGCTTGCATTATGTGCCATGAAATTTCAATCCACTTCTATGAATTTAATTCAGAAACCCACAAATCTCTTGTCATTAAGAAAAAGAAAGCACCTGTCTCTTTGGAAGATCATATGCCACTTCCAAGTGATTTACACCCATGCTTTATGTTGAGAATCTGGTGCAAGGATTTTACCTTGCTGGTTGCTCACTGAATTTCTTTCTCCTTCTCCCTTATTGTGTATCTTTTATGACTTAATTTTCATGTTGCACAGAATCAAACTAAAAGGTTAGATCATAATAACACTACTTAGTATTTTTTACCTGCAGTAGCAGCTTCCATAAACCTCATTTGCATATTGGCTGGTACATGCTTTATCAGCTCTACACTCATTTTGAAGCTTTAAGAATTTTAAGTGTTTAAAAACTTAGTAGTGATTAGGTTTTGAATCCAATGAAGTGATTCAGGTGTTTCCCTTCTGAGGACATGTGTTGCTGATACAAGATCTTGAAAAAATACTTCCCTAATATTTTCTTGCAATACATTCTGGTGAAGAATATTCTGGATAGACCATTTTGTGATGTCTGTTGAGATACACTGACACCTTTTTCTGTCTACATCAGGAGTAACTCTTAGATAAATGAAAAAAGCCTAAGCTGATGCAATACCAAGATATTCAAGAGGGTTGGGTTTTTAAAACTTCTGCTTTACTTTGCATACAGAGGATTTGTGGTGTTTGACAGAATGAGCAGACTTAAGCATTTCAGCCAGTAAAACAGTCAAGAAATGGAGTCCTCTGCTTCCACATGGGATATGTATAGTTCAGTACTTGTACCCCTAACAGAAGTTTTATATCATTAATCTACTTGTCTGCACGTGGATAAACACGTAGGGCTGTCCATCTGTGGCTAGGAATAGAGTACAGGGGTTAAAGATAGAATAAAGTAGCAAAGGATCAGATTCAGAGCAGGAATAAAGTATGGCAGTACTTCTGCAGGATGTAAAGAAGTATTTGCATGTGCTAATTCCTTCACTTGGACAGACAGCAGATCTGTCTTTATCGGAAATTTCCGATAAGGTCTACATTGTGAATGAGATATGATATTTTTTTCCTTGAATTCAAACCCAGTGCATTATCACCCAGTAGTTTATTGCTCCTTCGGATATTTTCATACAGTCCACCTTCATTTATGGCTTCCATGGATAGCAGTTCTTTATTTTTTCTTTTCTTTTCTTCTCCTCCTTGATCACCTCTCCAACATATTTTAATTAAGTGGAAAGTAAAAATAATAAAAATGGATTAGATGGTATATTTAAAATTGTTCCTCACAAATAGCCAAGTGTACCTCTACATTTTCCCACTGTGACCTTGCTATTTATGGTTTTGGGTCCATGATGATGATGGGACAAAGCTATCTCCTTCTACAACAGGACGATACAGTCTTTCAGAAATTTTGGCTCAGAAAGTTGAGTAGATGGCATTCTCATTCTTATCACAACCCTCTGGTATCTTTGTATGGCATAAACCTCAAATCTGTAAATATTTTTTTAGAGATATTCAACACTGAATGTGATTCCTGTCCAGGGCTGCCAGTTCCAGGAGTCCAAGTTGGGCAGTTTGAGAATGTTGCAAACACGTGACTTTGGTTGTGGCTAGAAATAGCCATGGAGATATTAATTCTGCTTTCATTTTATGTGAGAAATCTCTGGAAACCTTTCTTGAAAATGGAGAGTAGGACGTGGCTCAGAGTAGTGGTCTTTCCCTCAGTTTAAAAGCTTCACCCCCAAATTAAAAGCCTCCAGGGATAGGTTGAATGCTAGGACCTCACTGAGGTCAGCATACCTGTGACACCTGGAGTGTACCAGCTTCAGTTTGTAGTGCAGTTGTACTGTGATGCAAAGATTAATACTATATGTATTAATATATAATATTAATATATAAACAATATATAAACATAGTTTAGTCGAAGTGGTTTGGTCTCTACATACGCGTTACTCTTTCTTCTTGTTAATGGCAGTGTGTATACACCTCAGTTTAATCTTTCTTGCTCAGAAGGAGCAGGAATTCTGGGTTATTCATGGATTCAGGCCTGAGAACCCCATGAGAGATCCCAGCAAAAGGCTGGAGTTAGCAAGAGATTTTCAGTGTTTACTACTGTGGGGGAGCTTCCACTAACATCTCTAGACATAGAGAGATTTTTCATCTGTATCATGACTTGGAGCAAAATTTGGATGTTTGCAAGCTTGGGGCATGAAGTGTGAGGATAACGCAGGAATAGAATTAAGACATTTAGGAAGACAACAATGACTATTTGAAACAGCATTATGTTTCATTGTCAGTAGTTTATGTTGAAGAAGTTATGGAAGAAAATGCAATCCATTAATATTTCCTCTGACAGATAAAAATTTGGTAACCATCACTGGTGACATCATTAACTTTACTCAAGTCCACTGATTCATAGAGGGGGAAGGTATCCCCGATGAATTAGGATTTGTTAGACTGGAATAAATAAAATTCACCAATAGCCCTCAAAATATTCTACCTATGGTTTTATTACAATAACTAAAGTGGCTTTTTTTTTGTTGCCTTGTTTTGTTTTAAGAAAGTTTTTTTCACATATTCTGTAAATAAAGGAATTTGTGCAATATAGTTAAGAATATAATATAGAAATGAAAAGAGATACTCACTAGAGCAAAAAAGGAAACATCTAAATAAGAGGTACTGTCCTCTGACTCTGCATGGAATGAAAAAATAAATACTAAAGACCCTGTCTTAATTTAGTAATCAGCATTGTAAAGAATCAATATTGGCAAAGATTAATGATATATTAATTTGATGCAACTTTCACAGTACAGTGTATTTTCTTTCCTCCCTTACAGTGTTTCTGTTTCTTTTGTTCATCATAACTTCTTTCAGGGATGGTTTATAAAGAAGTAGTCGGTGTGCTTCTGGGATTTTAGCTTGTTTAGGACCAGAATATTCATCCTGTGATTCTGTCCGTTGTCTTTTCCCTTTCCCCTTTTCCCCCTCCCCTTTCTCCCTTCCTTTTTCCTGCTTTCCCTTTCCTCTTTCCCTATGCCCTTGCTTTTCCCCCTTTGATCTTTCCCCTTTCCTTTTGCTCTTTTGTTTCAACAGCTAATGGCACAAAACCTAAGAACAAAGCTTGATATTAGTTTCAGATCAGCGAGCTCTGTGCTGAAGCCTGCACCCAAAAGAAACTAAGTTCAATCTTATAAAAAATTCTTGCAAAACTTAGAGTGGAGATGACATGAAGCATTGCCAAATTATATTACAAAAATATTTCCCATTTACACTCTACTTTAATGAACAGAACCTCCTCTCTGATACCTTTCACACATTTTTGTCTCAGATTATGTAGTATGTGAATTATTCATGGTCTACTGGGCATAACTGTTGCTTATTACAGTTTTTGACAAGATGTGCTTCTATGCCCAGCCAATGTGCCATCTCTGTCCACGTGCCCTGCTCATGTCTGGTACTTCTCAGGCCATTGTTAATAAAAACATTGTGAACAGCAAAGGATCTGTCAGGATCCTGGAAACATTTGGTTCAGCTCCCCTCTGGAGCCCTTGGACAGGGTAACACCAAAGCTAGAAAAGTTAAGGCCTCTGGCTGTTGTATGATCTCTTGCATCTCTGGGGAACAGATTCAAAGGAAACCAGAAGGCTTCTCACAGGTATTATTCTACATAGGTGTAAACAAATATTAAAAATACATGTAATTATTCAACTAGAATTAAAACATTCTCCTTTGGGTTTGTATAAGCATTTTAAGTATGATCTGGGACTCCTTCTGTTTCTAATATGCATGAAAAAGAAAAAAACAGTATCAACCACTGCCACACATCAAAATAGATACCACTCTCCAACTAAGAATGCATAATAAAGTGCCCCAGCCTGGTCTACCAAAGCTGAAATTCAGCCATGACTCATTAAACCCCTCCATCTTTCAAAACTGTTAAGATATTTTATTAGTACTGTCTGATTTTCCACAGTGTACAGCACTGGATTTCTGAGATTTGCTCCCAAGTATTCATAGACTTTGTGGCTCCAAATGAGCTTGCAGCATGGGATTTGCAGCCATGAACAGTAAAACATCAGTTAGCCCATGTATTGCAGCCTATATACAGGTCAGGTTTGGGAAGAAACTTCTCTGCAGCCTGGGCTCATGAATAAGAATTTCATATCTTAAATATTTTCAAGTCTAAATAGGAAATAGTTCCATCTTTGCCCATGAAAGGGTGTATGTATAAATGAATATACAATTTCATTAAAAATAGATGTGCCTCCTAATCTTCCTGCTTACAGAAAATATTCTCAGAGGCAGTCACCGTTTTGGGAGCAAGCCATCAAAAAATCCGGCATATATTTCAGTATCAACATGCAGATATTCACATCCATTCTGAATTGTATGACAGCATTGTTTGTTTGTGCAAGGAAAATATATAGCACAAATCACCATGAAATTACTGAGTAGTTACTTGATCATTTAATTAATGTGTGGTTACATAATAACTCCATGACTATTGAAGCCCTTCAGATTGCATTAATTATAGTCAGAGTAATTATTCCCATCTGCTGACATGAATCTATGTCATATAGTTTTCTAGACAAGATAAATTTTTCAGAAACTCATGACTGAAGAGAAGATTTTAAAATCAAACTGGTCAGCACAGTCTTAATTACAGCACTTGGCAGTGTGAATTTATTTCATCTAACATTGCATAATGTAATTATGGTATCTCAATAGAAAAGGATTTGAATTGTACTTTGTAACTGATAAATCCCTAAGGACAAGATACAAATATATAAATAACAATTAAATGAAAATTTGTGCTCCAAAATAGGTCGGTCCTCTGTGCTACAGTGACATGGGCCCAAAATCTGGGTTCTATCTGGGTTGTATTGTCAGCAGAAGGGCGTGTAGCTCATCTGAGAACCTCTGCTTCCTCAGCATGCTGCACCTGCTCTGTTTCTCAATGTCTACAAAGTGCAAGGAGCTGGTGGGGAAGAGCTATGCATGCCTTTCCCACCCATAGACAGGAATGGAGTGTAACTCAGAACCTAGTTAATGGGAGAGAAGCTGAGTGTCTCTGCTCCAGCAAACTGAGAAGAGGTAATTCCCCACTGTCCTTTATAACCTGAATTCCTTCTGAAATTATTCCAGTGAAACAGGTAGTGTTGCTTTCACTTAAGTTTCTTTCACTGGGATTCAGAGTGCATGTCAGCTCTTGCTAAACACAACAATTTCCACATGACAAAAAAGAGGCAATCTGGCATTTCTTTTTGGCCCAGGATCCCTCTGCTGGTCCCCACCTTCCTGTAGCTCATGCCCTGACCCACCCTGTGCTGTCACCTCACAATGGGGTCCCCAAAACAGCTTCCCAGCAGCTGCCTTCTCTTCTGCGTGGGTTGTCTGCATCCAGCTTGTAGGGTAGTGGGCAGGATTGCTTTTTTATGAAGACCAGTGCTTGAAAAAAATATTTATTTTTTGCCCCCCAAAGCTTAAAAATCTAAATAGCTTCCACCTGAAGTCAGACTCAAGAACTAAAACCAGTAGTATTCCAGTGTTAATATGATGACAAATGAGAAATAAGGAAGTTTTGAGGAAATGGATCAGTATAACTACATGCATTTAAATCAGCCCATTCTCTGAAAGTGCTGCATCAAACACTTTATTTTCCACAGTTTCAGCTTTTAAATATAGTGTTAAAATGTCAAGATCTGACTGAATGAAAGGAAATTATTTTAGGGGGATTCTAGAGGCTACATGGAAACTAAAGGTCAATATCCATAAGAATGGGGGTAAGGCATTTGTATTGGGGTGGCTGGTGCATTACTTCAGTACATTTTGCCTATGAATTGCCTTCATGATTATGCCTGTCACTATCATTTAGGATGTTTATTGATGTTTTACCATTACCTTTGTCAAGAAGCGATGTCCTGGAACAGAAAACTCAATAGGGCTTTCCCATAAAGTCAAAGAAACCAAACGAATCAACTTGAAAAGTTGTTCTCTATCTCTCATTGCCAGATTCTTCTTGAATAAAAGTGCTTAGGATGGAAGGTGTTGAGAATTGATATCAAGGTATGTAGCTAATGGCTTTATTCAATGTCTTCACTGCATAGGTATCTGGTCTTGAATAAGGTCCCAAACTACTGTGCCAGTATACTTTGGGATCATTTTTATAATGTGATTTTTTTTTCCCCCCTCAAGGGCAATCTTCTCTGCTGCTCCAGAGTCTAAATTAATGCATCAGACTAAAATTTTTAAGGCTCTCAACTGGAGTGTTTTGGTCTAGTTAGCTAAGAGATTTTCATGACCTTCCCCCCTGTCCTCATCACTGATAGATACCATTAATATAAAGCTTCAAATTGTCATGAGACATGAAGCAGAATGAACAGACTCTGTTCTTTCAGCTGGCATTCAGTTAACAGCGTGTGTTGTGTATACTTATAAACATTCTCTCAGGATATAGGTGACTTGAGATACACCTTGTGCTTACAACACTAGAAAACTCATATGTCTGTATTTTTTGATATACATTCCTTTGATTTGCTTTTGAGATAAAATAAACATGCTGTATGAGTATAATAGTCAGTTTATTTGCATATATTATGCTTTGGAAAAAGACTTGACACTGCTTAAAATAGCAATAATAAAAGGCAAAAATTTGCAGGTAATGTCAGACAATTTAAATGGTATTTAGATTGAATATATGTTCTTTGTAACTTGACTTTTAAAAGCAGGTTGAGAAAATAGTAATTTTGCATCCTATTAATTTGCCCTATCTTTCTGATATCAGTTGTGAAAAAAAGAAATCATTGCAATTTATTATACTTTATCAAAAACTTAAGATCTTAAGACATTAAAAAAGTAAGTCACATCAAGGAATGTAAGATCCCATTGATTTTAGGAAGCAGAATCCCCTCAAATGGTGAAATAATTGGTATGGTACATTTGGAAACTTAGATGGTGTCTTGATGACCCGTGACTGAAACTTTTTTTTTTTTGCATCTACATGCAAGCCAAAAATGTTCTGTTTTCTGTGGTGACTGTATTACCTGAGGGCCAACGCTTGTATATTAATATTGCAAAGGTCTGTAAGCAAACATATAAAACCTGCTTTCTAACCATGTGCAAATGAACCCTTCTCTAATTTGGGAACTACTGGGTGTTGTAGGTACAAAAGGTTTTCATAAAACCTCTGTTGTTTTACTTTCAGGCATATGAAAAATGATGATGTTTCTTTCAAGAAAAATACAGATTCAGTTCAGAAATCATAAAGTAAATGCTGTTGATTTCTTGGCAGTGCTGTAGGTACAGTACTGCCAAATCACTTAGTGTACAGTGTGAGGCTGAACCAAGCAGCATAAAGGAGAGCTCACTGTGCTAGTCACATGCATCAATTATCTATGGTAACAGAATTGTTTTTAAACCAGGATTTGGACTTCATTTAAATCAAACTTGCCTTGAATTTACATGTTACAAATCACTCTGCCTGGAAAGAAAGTGTGCTGAGACTCTGTAATTAGATTTTAATTTCAGGCCACAAGGCAGGGATGGATTTGGGGTTAAAATATACTCCGTGATTGTAAAAAACATATTAATTCTTTAGATAAATAAAGATTCACCCTTCCCACCCCTGCCAAATAATTACTCAACCATTTTTTAAAAAGCTATATTGTTACATAGTTCTCTTCAGTCTTAAGCTGAAAACCAATATACCTTGATTAAGATGAGATTAATATTACTTGGTGAGAAGTTAAGCTGTCATATAATAGTCTGGAGGATCCTCAAAAAGTCTAAAAGATATTACAACACAGCATGAGCTACTCTCTGATCTTCTAAATATCTGGACTGTATTTGCTCCTACAATTTCTGTCTTACCTATCCTTCTTTATGTTCATCTGTAAGTTTTTATTAAAACCCCAATAAGTAGTATGGCTTCTAACACTGAGGATTTAATACTGTACAGAAATTAACCACCTCAAGTACATGCATTTGCACTTTAAAATCCTTCCTGCTACTGCAGTGCATTTCCAAGATAGGAAAGTCTGGACAGATCTATCAAGGCAAACATGTAGATATTAGAGCATGGAGATATAGACATACACATGTGCATACCTGTTTTGTTTTTTTCTTTTAAATCCAAATATTACAATGCACTAAAAGCTATTAATATGAAGAATAAAAACATCAGAAATTGTAATAAATATCTATATTGGAGTAGTGCAATGACTGATGGTTTTTCAGACATGTTTACACCAGGTGTGGTAGGCATATCTTTAGCATCCAGTGCAGAATATCTTTACAAAAGAGATCTTTATCAAAGTACAAAATCCTCTGTGGAGAAAAATGTAATAATTCAATTCAGCTTCTAAAAACTGGCAAAACCAGCACAAACACCGTGTGTCAGTAAGATCACGACAGACGTGTGGCTGTCAAAGATGGCTGTGCAAGGTTCTCGCTCACTGCCCATGGGGCAGACCTGAAGAGGAAGGGCAAAGGGAGAAGCTTCCTTTGCTGTAGGGTGTAGGGAAATCAGTGGCTGGATTAGTAGGAGACTCACTCTCCCAACTCCCAGGTTTAGCCACTTGACCATGCCACTCTTGATGGGGAAGAAATTAATTGTCAAACTCATCTGTTGCACAAATCACCTTAATTTGCTGTGGCTTCACCAGCAGCAGTGCTGGCTGAGCAATCTGAGACACATTGTGCTCATTATCATATGCTCAGACTTTCACCAGCTCTTGTGCAAAAGCAGAGGAGCAGGGTGTAGTGTGTTGAGGTGGTCCAGGTATGTGAGTCAAGAACAGACCTTGTTCCTACTTTGAAAAACCAGAGAGCAGGGTGAGGATCTGTATTCTGCAGCCCCCTGGCCTGCTTTTGATTCTGGAAGCAGGGAGCAGGACGCACATCCAGAGGCCAGTGACTTAAGGGTCACACTGGCTACTTACTACCCAGTGAGGTTTGAGCTGGTTTGAGTAAAAACAGGAATAAATTCCTTGTATCTCATTTGCTAAAATAAAGCATCCCTCCATTGAGCTGCTGCAGTCCTTTGGTGAGACACAAACTCTGAGCTGGCCAAATGAAGTACAGGCTCTTCTGCTGAATCTGCCTGAAACATTTTTCTTATATCCCAGCTGTTACAGCACCCAGTCAACGGAGCTGTGAGATGAGGAACATATGCCTGTAACACTTCATTTCAACAGGCTCACTTAGTGTTTCTTACTTTGATCTTTCACTGTATACTTCCTGTAGCTGGAGTTAGTTACAGGCTGAAACAAAGCCCGGAGCTACCAAAGAGGGTTCCCCGCCCCACCCCGCCCCCCTCCCCCCAAAAATCCTTTTGTACCAGGTTCTGCTATCAAGTGTGTCAAATGAACCAGCTGGAAGACAGTGTCTCTGTGAAAATGCTGCTGAGTTTTGAGCTCTTTCTAGCTTTCTTTGTGGCCACTGGACTTGTACCATTATGGTTACTCTGAACTGGCTACAATTTTTCAGACCTGGTAATGCCCTTTATGTTCTCCTTTTGCTAGAAACAGCCCAAGATAAATGCAATAAAAATCTGCACAGAGTTCTCTCTCTGAGTCAAAGAGTTAGTGCCTTTCCACTAGACCTATATCTTTCCTTGTCCTTAATAAAACCCAGTGAATTTTCAACCCTAAGCTTAGGTTTTTATATTTTCTATTAGCCATTCAGGCAGGGCTAAAGGATTTCCTGAAATAGGAGCTCCCACATGCAGCAGTCATGTTCTCTTTGTACAGTATATGGAAAGAGAATAAGTTCTCATTAAACTTATTGTAATCCTCCCCCAGAGAAGTGGTCGAAGTGTCATAAACTAGTTTTGGTGACAATGTAGACAAAATATTGCTAAAAATACATCAGTGAACAAAGAAGGCTGCAGTAGAACACAGTCTCTGGAAAAATTTCATTTTCACAATCATGTGTACATTTCTTTTTTTCCTGTTGTCATCCTTGTAGCATAGCAATCAGATGAAAACAAACCACTGGCACTGGCCTATAATTAAATTATTTTCTAACACCACCATCTGAGTCTGTGTACACAGAATATCTTTCATTGTCAGGTCCAGTTCTGTGATGTCAATGATCCTTGTTAAAGGAGAAACAACTTTTACATATACATGAGAGCAACACACAGGAATAAATCTTTGCTAGAATACTGTGGGTTTTAAAAATTAAGTATGTAAATGTTGTACTGCATAAGCATGAGGTACATTTCAAATATATGGGGAATAGAAATTTAACTGGAATTCAAATACTTTAGATTTTCACTCCCATGCTCATTTCATTACAATATGGAATTGCAGAAGGAGTCCCGTCATCCTCAGATCTTCTCAGACTTTCTAGTATGCACATCAGGTTGCATGTTTTTTACTATTCTTATATGTGAAGGTGACTGCTTCATACTTTACAACAGCATAAGCAATGTTTTTGATAAAGTTCATGGGAAAAAGAAAGTAAATTCCATTACATTTCCCAAAATTCTAAACTTGTTTATTTTTCTGTTGTAGAACTCATGAGCCTTAATTGAAGTCACTGAGTTTCTCAGCACTTGCTCTTAAGCAAAGAAAACTTGAAGAAGAATTCCCTTGAACATGAAAAAAAAGAAGAATTCCCTTGAACATGAAAAAAAAAATAAGATAAACATCTGAGAATTAAGGAAGAAGTTTTCTTCTGTGTCCTCTAGCCTACAAGGTCAGTCTAAGCAGAGTAATTTAAATTTTGAATGTGTGTTTTCTTTGGGGAGCTGTTCTAACACTGCATGCTCACCATCTTCCTCTATATTTAACAGTTAATGTTTGCAGAGATGGGACTATGCCCAGATTTTTTAGCTATGTTAGCTACCTAAAAATGTGAACAGCAACTGGGGGCTCTTCAAAAACCTGATTTTTTTGGAAATAACTGATAGAGAGGGTCTTGGTACTGCTAGGACCTTAAAAAGTATCATGTAGAAATCTTTCCTAGATTAAACACAACCAATATGCAGAAAGAAATACATGACATGGAATCTGAATATGGTCAATAAGAAGAGACAGTACAAGCTCTTCTGGGAGAAAAACCAAAAAATCAATTGTAGAATTTGATTTTGTAAAATCAAACCTGGAAGAATATCACCTCTAAATTTAATTTTAGGAAGAGATACTGAGAAAAGGATAAGAAGAAGACTCAGTAATAGAGATCAAAAGAATTTTAATAAGATTAATGAATAATAAAGCTAATATATATGTATGTATGTATGTATGCGTGTATCAAAATAAGGTTGTAACCCAGAAATGACCACCAGTTTGAATGATAAGCCACAAGCATGTGGAAAAGGATGTATTCCCAGAAATAATTTGCCCTGTGAAAAAGAGTTAAGGGGGTAAAAAAACTTGAGAAAGGAACAAATAACAATGAGACAAATGTATTAGACATATGGCATGTTTTCATGTCTTGCTACTAATTAGACAGCTTTAAAAAAGTAATTTGTGAATTTTACATCTAAGACACTGCTGACCCTATAGTGTGTTGCAAGTGTCCATCAGGTCTACCCTGAAGTCTATGGCAGACAGTGTTAGGACACTCTCACAATATTGTCAGAAAATTCTGATATAGCAGAATAGACATTCTTACTGACTTGTTGGTGACTAACATTAACCAGGGTCAGTTGAAATATAGTGATTAACTCAGTGATTCCTTAGGTTTGATCCAAGAGGAGACAGCATCATCTGCTTGGCTGGAGGATTGCAGCCTCATCTCAGTCTGAGTCCAGAGGAGGCAGTTTATCAGGATTTCTGTTTCTGTTTCTAAACTGCTATTTCTACTCTGTCCTCTCCATGAAAGCTGGTGTTTTGCAGATGTGGTGAAAAAACATCAAAAAATCCATCTCCATCAATGGATGGAGGTCTGCAAAGAGAGCCAAAATATTTCAACATCGGAGTGCCTGGAAAAAAATAATTCTCACCCAGAAGAAGGAAGGTTTCTTAAAAAAAAATGCTAATATATCTTTGACTGTGTGGTCTATCGTGTTGATGGACCTGCCCTCCATGATAGCCTCAAAAATCTTTGGGAACTGGTCAGAATGAGAAAAATTACAAAGTAGGGAGACAACATGAACTGAGAAGAAAGGAGTACAAGAGGCAGGGCAAACCATGGCATCTCACTTAGGTATCATTAAGGTCTCCCTGCTGTCTGATATTTGAGGGCAAAACAATAGAACCCCATTTTTCCTTCCCCTTCTCCAGATGAGAAAAGAGGGATGATCTCTAGAAAACTCAGGCTAATTCAAGAGTTCCATCATTACAGAAAGTTTGTGATTCTGAAAATAGTTTTCAAATGTAATTATGCTGAATTTATGTAAAATATAATTATGTCAAATGCAAAACATCTTTTAAAAAGCTGCTCAACAATGAAATGTTTCTGTCCTCTTCAAACTGCTAGGCCTGAAATTATGCCAACAATACCCGTTTGCAGCTGTTTTTATTGGTTCAATTTCCTTTCTGCTATCCATTTATTAATTCCGTGCTTGTTGGCCTTTTGTGCTAGTTCTAATTTCCTCTCCCTATCTAATCTACGTAGTTGACTCAGTTCAGCTGTCAGAGTCCTCTTTTCTTCATATCAAGGTTCACATATTGTTTTAACCCCTCTTATGAAAAGCCATATATCTCTGTGTTAAATACTGACAATATAAGCTACATTTGCTAGGAAAACAAGGCCAAGCTTTTATTTTCCTACAAGTGTGTGAGAAGCCTTTGGGTTTGCAATGCCCACTAGCAGGAATGGGAACTGTGTAAAATCAATCCATTTTACCTATAGTCCCCATTGATTCATTTAGTCCCTAACATATAAGCAAACTAATCAGGTGAAACTTTCAGTACCTAGATTTCAGTAAAAAATTAGATCATTCTATCTCAATTTTATATTACATTTTAGGGTCAAAATATTTGACATTTAAAACTCATCAACGTGTACCTAAAGATTTTCTCACATTCTTGCTCCTCTGTTACTCAGGCGAAACTAGAACACAGTTCAGTAAGAGTTCAGCCTAAATTGAGTTGCATAAATCTGCTTAAAGAACCCAAGAATTGTCAAAGCATTTTTAATATATTTGAAAATTATAGAAAATTCCATTGATTCATTCTGACTCCGTAACCAATGACTCATTGGTTTTCTCAGGAAAGAGGGAAGAGTACACAGAGTTGTTAATTATAGAGAAGTGACACATAACTTTGGTACCAACCCATAGTCCATTTTGACCAACATACTTAGCTTCGTTCACCAAGAAAGTGATCCAGAGCTCACAGGAGTCAACGGCAATGACCCAGTCCAGTGAAGTTAGTTCTGGAGCCAGCACCAGAGGAGTCTGGTTCTGAAAACCCCAAGAGGGCTTGGTAAAACTGAAGCTTTTGGTGATGAAGCTGCTTTGGTCAAAGAACAGAGTCAGCCCTTTGTTTTCCAGCACAGCCTTTTGCAAAAGTTAAGACTGTTGATGGTAAAATAGGCTTCAGCAATTTAAAGGAAAGTAAATCAGTGCATGACACTTGCAATGAAACTGGTTCAATTTCTATTTCTATTTATAGCATGTCAAGCAGTTGAAGTGAACTTAGTGATACCCTGGACTTCATTATGAAGGGACATATGAAGCACAAATGTTTAAATTTTTTTGATAACTAGGAAGACAAGCTTTACAGAACTCTACCTGAGACTGAAATCTTAACATGATTTATGAATTAAAAGCAGATCTTCATCAGCAATGAACCCCATAAAATTTTTCTGTTCCATAGTGAATCAAAAGACATGATGTGTAACAGCACTCTTTTAGTGATGACATTGATGTCTTCAAGTGTGATTCAAATCCCCAAATAAAGGTCTTTTTTTCTTAATTTAGCGAATCCCCCTAAAAATTAGAGAGTCACTAGGGAGAATAGGCCTCCGCATATCACAGACCCAAATGAAAATGAAGGATGAAAGCTCTGAATAGTACAGAATTAAGGAAAATTACTGAAAGTCAGTCTAGAACAGTGGGTTTGCAACCCTGAAAGCTGCTACATAAAAAGGCTGTCCATGAACTTAGTTGAGAGCAGGACCCTTAGAGTAAGCTCAAAGATGTAACTTGTTGGGCACAGATCTGATTGCAGCATAGGTGTAGGAGATCTTTGTTGGGAAAGTGCCCTTTGATGTTCATTACATGTGTGGAAAGAACACATGCAGACTTGCTTTGAAAATTAGCAGGATCACACTAAACATTATATCTGGCTCAGAACATTCACTTCTAATGGTTTATTTAATGACTTATTTACATGGTAATTTCCTGCATTATTCTGTGTTTACTTTGCAGGTAGTGAGTCAGACCAGCAAAATGAAATGCATGATTTCAAGACTCTCTCAGTTGCAATCCAAAAGTGACATTTTGCTGCTTTCTGAACAGAGCAAGCATGCATTCAATGCTCACATCATCATTTTGAAAAGCCAAATGAAAGTAGTGGCAAAGAAAAGGAAATGAAACATGGCATTAGGATCCAGCCTTGGCTGAGCTCTTACCAAAATGATTGCTCACAGTTCAGCTCTCAATAAAATATGCGGGAACTGGTATAATTGCTGCAAATACTATGAAGCAGCTAGGTCAAGAGTGTGATAGGCAGCTGATGTTCAGATTACTACTGAAATTGTGTGTAATGTTCTTTACTGTCTTCTCACTGCTTGTGGGAGAGCATGAGAACATATGGCTTCTCTGGAGCAGCCTGTGTGGGGAATTAACAGTGTATAATCTTGGAGAGAAATATGTTGATTTGGTCTATGTTGACTCTGGATGCTGAGATTGACTGACCTCCACATGACCAGGACACCTTACACTCCTGGTGGTCCCTGAAAATCTTGTTTTTCTCATTTTCTGTGCTTTTAAAACTTATTTTTCTTGAAGAGGACAGAGTTGTATGGCTTATGACACAGCAGACTTATAGAAGCAGGGATGTCTGTTCTTGGGTAGCTGAACCAGGCTGAAATTTTTTGCAGGCACTGTAAGGCTCTATGCCAGTAATCTCTCACATGTCATCAATCTTCTTAAAATGGGAAGCCTTGACAGAGCTTGCTTCAGGGAAAATTTCCCCAGGTGTGGAAGGCGGTGAAGGAGTCCCTCAAGATACAAGCCATTTATTTAACATGCACTTTGAAGAGTTATATTTGAGTGGCAACATAGGTTTATAACTAGTTTCACAAGAGATAGTGAGCCCTATGATTAAATAATGAAAATATCCGTATGTTCTGGTCGGAACAGAATTTTGTATTTGTGACTATTTGTGAGATTTTATATTCTGAGTGGTGGACCATTATTAAGATCCATGCTGCATGTTACCTACTCTGTTCTACGTCAGACACAGAACAATCTCTTCTATTTAAGGTGAACCATGGGTCAAAGAAAATGGGTTTAAAAATTATGATACTTTTTATAATCCATATTTTTTTCATATTCAAAATGGCTCTTTTCAAATATTTGTAAAACTTTGAGCAGACCGTTGTCATGGGTCTTGACTGTACACATAAGGCATGCACTATTTCACCATCCTCTTGATTAACTTTTCCTGGCCCACCAAAATCTGGGTGATCTCATTTGAATAGTTAAGATCTCTCAGGAGTTTTTGAATATGTGTATCTCAAATTGAGCAATGAACATGCTAGCCAAAGATTGCATTACTTCGTCCATTTTATAATTGTTAGTAAAACTAACCTCTCTATGTTAGAGAATTATACCATTTATACAATTATAAATTATAAATTATAAAACAATTATAACTCTGGTTAACACTTAGCATGGAGAAATATTTAGTCTGCAGGCTTATGGCGCTTCAGCAGGTTGATACAAATGGAAATATGTCCAAGAGTCTTTATCCCATTGTCTGGGAATACTCCAGCGATAGGTTTATCACTTGAACCAGTAAACTCCTTTGTGACATTTGTTTTGGCATTTTTCACTAGCTGAAATCGTTTCAGGCACAGTGAATACAAAGGTCTGAGCACCTTTCTTCAGCCTAATTAAATGGGATTCTCTCTACTTTCATAGTCTCTAGAACAGCTTTGGGAATAGTTATCTCAGTTAATTTGATCTCATCCAAGATCTGGAACTGATTTATTTCTTTGCTTGACTGACAGATTCACATCAGGCTTCAAAGCAATTTCCAGCTCAAGTGTATTTGTGCTATGCAGAAGGTCCATCTCTTTTTGCATTCTAATTATCTGCAAGAAGTTTTTCCAGGAAGCAAGGGAAAGGGGGAGAGATTCAGGTGAGCCAGGACAGACCTGTGGATAGTTCCAAAAGCAGATGTGGTGTGGATCGCTCTGTCAAATCCAAGACGGCAGATGTTAGAGCACAGCGCTCACACCCCTGATTTTGTATTAACAAGCAGTTAATCTTCAGAAGACTCGCTCCTTTTGAGCAGCACTTACAGAGTGCTGACCCTTCTTATGACAGCTGATTTGTGGTGCTATTAGCAGCATGTTCATCACATGGATGACTCAGGATGGAAAGGACCCTCTGCAATGTCCTCACTGCTGGCGTGCGTTGCTTTTACCCTTCTATACGTGCCACAGCTTCTGAAAAGGTAGAAAGAAACCCTTTCCACAATCCAAAGTTAGTGCAACTCATTCTCCAATGCTTATTAGTGTCACTTATTTAAATATTAGGTACACTTTGCCTACTGAGGGTAACATGCTGCAGAGAGTGGTTGAGACTGGACCAGCCAAAGAAGCACACAGCAGGGGAAATGCTGAATGTGTTTCTCATGTGCAAACCCAAACATACCATTGTCGAGCAGTGCTGTAGTTGTCTTCTTCTTTTGCAACTTCTGATGAATCTTTACTTTCCTGTAATAACATTACACATGGATTTGGTGGACAACATAAAACACAGAGTGTACAGAAAAAAAAAATAAACAATTTAAGTAATTTATGTGTAAAATCCTAGAGGTGAAAAGAGGTAAGACTATGTAATTTTCACTAACATGCAGTGCCATATGAATATAGTGAAAAAATAAATGAAATGCAGGATGAAACTTTCTTTTCAAATAAAACTATGGACTGCATTTTCAATCAAGAACAGAACATCAAATTGTTTGTTTTGAATTTTTTCTGTAGACAAAACTAGGCTGACAAAAGAAGCAGTAACTACTGCAAATCTTTCAATTTCTCAACAAAACATGAGTATTTCTAATCCTTATGATACAACTACTAATAAATGATGACATTTTGGCAAATATTATCTAACATATCCATTTAAGGCAACCCATTATAAATGTAAACAATAGTACAACTCCACAAAATACTTGTTTTTCCTTCCTACAGAATTTATTTAACAGACATCACTATAACCATCTATTATTTATAATATCTTAAATTTTAATGCATAAGGATATAAAAAATGTAAAAAATTGAAATACAGAAAATGTCTCATTATTGTGCTGATGAATCTGACCTGTGAGTTCAAATCCACAAGTGGAAATGGGTTGGCTGCCATAGACTATTTGTCAACTAAATAGGTTGAAGAATTAATTCTTCATAGCCAGCAAAAGGATGTATTGAAAAAAAAAATGTATTCCAGAGTCAAGACTGTGAAATATATTAATTGTGAGAAAAAAGTAGTTTAAAAATGAACGAATTTGAACCTTTGCCTATAATTCTATGAAAAATGAATTAACATTGTACAAAATAAAATGAGGCATTTTATCTGTGTATTTCTGTGTAGTTCTGTATCTCATTGCTTATGTGGATAGTATGAGTCAGTGGAAAATAAGGTTTGAAAAAACAAAACACCTCATATTTCCTATGTGGTCAAAGCTGTGATTTTTAAAAGAGTTTATGCTCTCTTCTTGAATTGATGGAAGATTTCAAGTGCAAAACAAGTCAAGTAATCTTTGGAAGTTTTCTTTTCAAACTTAATTTTGACAGAATGTTGTGAGGACATTTTGTATGAATGAAGTTTATTTGGCTGATCAAAGCAGAATTTCAAGACAAATTTAAGCTGTAGTCTTCCAATAAGTCTTTTCAAAATATGTTAGCAGAGAAGTTAATTTGAAAAATCTGGCTGAATTTTTATTGTCTCCCATGGACCTGGTGACAGGATAGGTTAGTTTTATTTTAAACAAATATATCTATGAAATGGTCTTGCAGCTTTGGATAGTGTCAGACCACAGGAGAGAAAACAACCATAGGAAGCTACAAGAAGCTCAAATCACTGCATACAAGAATAAAGAAGCAGATAATTGTAGAAGAATGAAAATTACTCTAACATGAAAGTGTTGAAAAATATAAGGCAAAGTACAGTTTACAGTTCTTGTCAGGAAACTATCTATCAGGGAACTACTAAAGAGGTTTAATTTTGGGGAGTTTGACAATGGGACCTGATATTATGCCAAAAGAAGTGTCTTAAAATTAGGACAAAAAATAAAGGCTCAGACACTCCAATAGCTCCAACACTCCTCAATGGAAGCTTAATAACAAAACTGTGCTCCTAGGAGAGGGAGTTATTCTTCTTTCCCTTGGCAGAGGATACAGGAGGAACAGAAGGATACAGCACATATATACTAATCAGTGTAAAATCAGATCAGAGCAGCATCAACCCTGAACCACTGTCTTTGAAAGAGTTGTCACTGGGATGGTAAAAAAATGTAGAGAAACCTCTACAAACGTAATGAAATATCATTCACCTTTGTGGTGTTTTTGTGATTATGCTAATGAGCTCCTGAGTTCACAACTTACACCTACAGGTCTGTGTCTCAAAAGCTTGGGCTATGCTGGGTAGCCAGGTGGTTGCCTTCTGTGGTTTGATCTGCTTTTCCAGCTCAAATCATCACATCACAGCTTCTTTCTGTTCTGTGTGTGTAAGTGAGAGCTGGGAGGAGCAGTGTGCATGACTGAAACCCACCATCTTCTGAGCTGATGTGTGGCCATGAGCTACCAGACCTGGGAGGCTCTGCTGTCTCCTCTTGTGTAAACATTCCCTCAGGTCTCGGAATAAGGAAATTTTCCAACTTTGCCTGTGTGCTAAGATATTTGCAATAGGTCTTAAAAATAGACAAATGTAAGATTTATAAGCTGCTCATCAAAGAAAGTGTCATATATTTTTTCAAATTATTTTACTTGTCCTTGTACAGTAATAATTTTTAGCAGTACTAAATTGGAAAAAAGTCTTAGCCAGTTGTGATTTTTGCTGATTTGTTTTGCTGTGGAATGGACTATATTACCTATGAATAATTGAATATCCACTTCATATTCAGTACAGTGAAGTGAAGTGAAGTGAAGTAATTCACAAGATGACATAAGTAGTCTAGGACAAATTCAAATTTGCTCAGAGATCCCTCTATGTTCCTTACACTCTCACATTTTCAAAGCACCTGTCTATTTGCTTTACAGCGCATTACAGATCTTTTAGTGCATAAGATTACAGATTTTGATTAATTCACCAGTCTCTGTGCTTTACCTTTTCTAAAAAGGTAGGTGACTGTCTACTACAATCATTATTATAAATTTAGAGTAATGGTGGCATATTGCTTTGGTCTCTGCCCAAATGCAGCATGTTTTAATATCAAGACTCCATAATTAAAAGGATATTCAGTGACAAGCAAACTAACAGCACTTCACAATAATCTGAATTATAATACCCAAACATTATTGTATTTCCGCCCATTCCAGTAACTCTGCAATTGCATCCACATTCTGACATGCTTCTGCTGTTATCACAAATGCATTGTGGCATGTGAGTCTGCAACACATCCCTCATTTTACTAAGTTGTAAAGAAAAGGACAGTATACGAAGAAAATATTGGCTGCAAATGCCAAGTAAATAGTGCTGATAAAACACCACTGTGCAAGAGCACATGAACACCACTCATCCCGCCTGCAAGACGAGCTCTGAACACATGAGGATGCTGATGGTTCTTAACCAGCTTCACACTTCCATATAAAAATTTGCAGCCTTGTCCTCATTCTATAAGCTTTTAGGTCAAATCCCTTGCCTTCTGGCTTGCCTTCTTTTCCTCCTGCACCACACCCCTCAACTCCCATCTGTCCTCTGGCTGCAATGGATGATATCTAAAATCTGGCTACCGGTGTTCTGCCTCTTGGGGGGAATATGGTTGTCCTGGTCTTCTCCCTTGGCAGGGGGAATTGCCTGCAGAGCCAACTCACCACCCGTAAGACCACGCAGGAACTCATTCTTTCTGAAATTTCTGTGAAAGATGTCTGGACACCTGAAGAGGTCTCCAGACCTCCTTCTAGCATTTGCAGCTGGCTGCCGTTTTCTGCTTTTCTTCACTTTATTTTTGACTCTTTTCCTGAAATAGCTTTTTTTTCGTTTAAACAACAGCAGTAGTTGGATAGTTAATGACAGTTTTAGCAGCTCAAGAGGTGGCTGGGGAGAAAGACTGGAGGGCAAAAGAAACACTGACAGCATAACGATGGAAAATTACTATTAAGTAGTGTTGGATTAGACCTGCAGATCAGGTGTACTGAGAACTTTTCCTTAGAGAAAGGAACAATAGGTACTTACCAAAATTCCATCAATGGTTTCTTATGTTGGGTATAAAAGCACTGATGCAAAGAAAGAGCACTTATTTTTTACTCAGAACAGTCCAAAAAAGAAATGCCAGCTAGCAAGAATACCTCTTCAGTTTTTACTGCTAGCTGGATCAGCCTCATAAATGCCTAAACTCATATATAAAAATGTTAATGTTTTCCAATTGCTACTCTGAATTTATATTTATTGCAATACAATGTATCCATTAGCTCATCTATCACCGGTAAATTTGTTACTGCTTCAAATATACAGTACATAACTTTGCAGCAATTTCATTTTACAAGCTAATAATGTACTGTAATGTAGCTTACAATATCATGTAGATGTATTTGATTAGGGAGGTTCAGCAGTCAGTCAGGCTGAGTAGCGGATTACATGAGAATGAAATTTTTAACTTATTTACTGTAGAAATGAACAGCTTTGTTGCACATTAAACATGTTAATTTAACAGGTGTGTCATTTTATTCCCTCAAATATTCATTGAAGAGGAAAAAATGGTATTTTAACTCAAACAGAAGCATAGTAGACCTGGAATGGTTTCTTGATTCTTGACATGTTTATTCTTTAAAAAGAGTAATAATTGTATTTAAATTGTATCTAAATTAATTGTGTGCATATTTATGTATTTATATATTGCATGGTGTATTACGGTGTCTGCAGGAACTTCCCAGAAACAAGAGAGATGGCAAAAATATTTTTCTGAAATGTAATTATAATAGGGTTTCTTTTTTTTCCTTTTATTCAAGCAAAACAAAGTTTCAAAAATATACTATGCAGGAGGTGATTTTTTAGAAAATTTTGGAAAATGTTACCATTTTTCACTTACTACATGGGTGTGCCAAAACTCATATCTGTGTTCTGTATGGAGAGGCAGTGTCCCTGTGCCCTTTGCAAGCTAGGGGAAAGGCAGGGATGACCTCACAGAACATCCTTCCTCTTCCTTCATGTGCTCCAGGTGGGAGTGTGTTATCTCAGGTGGGTCCAAAGATGCTCCAGCTCATGGGGCAGGAGTAATATGGATTAATATTTGGCTTCCTATTCAAGTGATCATTGCAGAGGAGGAAAAAATCAGGATTCTATTTTAAGAACAGTGGTTATCAGGATTTCAAGAATGTGGAAGTTCTAGAGAAGCTGTTTCTGGTCTTGCTCCAGCAGCTCCATGTCCTTCCTGTGCTGAGGAGCCCCGAGCTGGAGGCAGCTCTGCAGGTGGGGTCTCACCAGAGGGGGGCAGAGGGGCAGAATCTCCTCCCTCCAAAGCTGCCCACAGGGCTTTGCATGCAGCCAGGGCGCATTTGGCTTTCTGGGCTGCAAGTGCCCATGGCTGGCTCATGTCCAGCCCCTCACCAGCACCCCATGTCCTTCGGGGCAGGGCAGCTCTCGATCTGTTCATCCCCAGCCCGTACTGGGGGCTGCTCTGACCCAGGTGCAGCACTTTGCACTTGCTCTTGTTAAACCTCATGAGATTCCCTAGGGCCACTTCCTGAGCCTGTCCTGGTGCCTCTGGATGGCATCACTTCTTTCAGGAGTGTTAACCACACCCCTCAGCTGGGTGTCATCTGCAAATTTCCTACGGGTGCACCCGATCCCTTCATCTATGCCATTAATGAAGGCAGTAAATAACACTGGTCCCAATAGAGATCCCTGAGGGACACCACTTGTCACTGACAGTCTGAGGCACTGACTACGGCCCTCTGGATGTGACCATCCAACCACTTTGTTATCCATCAAATAACAGTCCATCCAAATACAACATAAAACCCTTCTCTCTCCAATTTAGAGAGTAGGATGCTTTTCAGGGACTGTGTCAAAGGCTTTTGATAAATGGCATCTGCAGCCTGTCCCTTGTACTCTGAAATAGTCACCCCAACATAGAAGCCCACTAGGCTGGCCAGGCAGCACTTGCCCTTGGTAAGATGTGCTGGCTCTCTCTAAGTTCCTCCCTGTCCTCCACAGGAGCTCCCCCAGGGATTACTGTACGCTCCTGGTTGTTACCACCCAGGCCAGAACAGACTGCATCACACAGAACAGTAATGCGGATAACTGCAAGAGCCAGAGACTGACTTGCTGTGGGTGAGAAGGAAATATCTCTTTTGGTTACTAACTCATGACAGTAACATGTTTGTCTTTCGCAGGCATTCAGATAAAGCATGGAAAACACATTAACGAGAACATATTTGCAGAACTGCAGAGAGGAAATAGTTTTTAAAAATCAAAGACATTGTCGTTGTTATACATATTTATGTTGTGTTTCTACTACTGGGGGAACTACATTTAATTAAGAAGTCAGAAGTTATGAAGCTAAATTAATCATGGGCAAAATTCCATGCTCCATGTTATATTTGTATATCCATGAAAGAAATGAAGAATTGTTTTATCTCCCTAATATTCCTGCTCCTTTCAGCATGTTCCAGCTGAGAAATGAGACACAACATGAAATAGTTTACAGTTTTTTATGTGAAAGGTGACTGTAACCGTCACTTCTATTTATCTTATAGTTTCCTGAGTTTTGCCAGTCTTTTAGTCCATTCAGACAGCATAGCTTTTAATTTACCTGTCATCATTCATATACTACCCACATGAGCATTGCAGCAGGGAAAAATTATGTGAATTTCTGGAAATGCTGGCTTCCTAAGAGCTATTTTGAGAAGTAATATTACACAATATTTGCAGTAATCTTTTGTATAAAAGATCAGTGGAGAGCTAAGGGAAAGAGTTTGAAACATACAGCAGTTACTGGAAAAGGAAACTGACTTACACAGTGTTAATGAAGGGAAGTATTTTTCCCATGTGATAAATTGAAGTGACATGTGAGGGTGGCCCTTAAAAATCCTCCATTTACTTCCTTAGGGCAAAATCTCTTAATGGGCTAGGTCCAACTTCACTAAAGATGATAGAGATTCTTAATTGGTTTCAATAGGCCTTGGATCAAGGCCACAGGAGTCATATAGATCAAAATATTTTCAGCTATCTAGCTGGATGGCGAGGAACGACTGCGGTGATAATATTTGTAGGAGCGGCTTATGTTTTTGCTTTGCTGTTTCACTGTGGGGAAAACATATTTGTTGTTTATTTCTTTGTCCAATGCACATCTATAGCTTTCTAATGTCGTGCAGAGAACACTAATGCAATATATTATGCATGCTATCTATGTTCTGTTATGTCATTGGCTTTCACCTCACCTCATTTTTCTGTTGAGTCTGGAAGGTGGCTGAGGGCTGATGAGAAGGGAAATACCCTAAATCTGTCAGAATTATTTAGACATGTTGATGTGTTTTGAAAAAATGAGTACTCATTGCTGTGCATTGTTTTTCGAGAGTAAATTTCTGAACTGGCACAAGCTAGGTTCTTTATATGTGCACAATTGCATTGATCAGCCTCTGTTTTATTATTTTCCTATGTATGATATCATTTGTTAAAGACGGACTTTAACAGTCACAGGATAAAAAATATTGTGTCTACCCTGAAATAATTTTTCTGTTTCTGATTTTTGTTAATATTTTTATTTTATATTCCATCTTTCCTCTTTGTGCTTTATTAATTTACTTTCATCATGCAGTAAAACAAATACAGTAGAAATACGCTACACAAGTGTCTGTAACAAAAGAGCACACTCTGTTCTGGAGTCCTGTCCACTGTGGTATTTTCAGTACCCACATGGTAAACACACATGAACATAAAACATGTACATAATCCCAAATTAAGACTAGATTTTAAATGAAAATGTACAGTCTATTATGGATCTTATTTAGGCAATTTTCTGAATGATATTGTAGTGAGTTTTTCTATCCTGGTTTACTCATTTTTATGGGGGAACTAAAGGGAAAGGATTTACTAGAAAAAAAATTAACCATTTCAATTAAAGTGTTAAAAAGAAAGTGAGCTGCTGACTATTAGCATGAACAATTAATATCCTATTCAATTTAAGATGACAGAAACAACATTTTCTGAAATCATTGAGTGCTTAAAGGTCTTAGACCTTCTCTATACAATTGTTTTTAACTACAATTCAGAACATGAACCAACATAACACAGCTTCCATCTTACCATTACACCTCAGTGCACGGAACATCCATGCTTGTGTGTAAAGAAAAAGACATTTTTATACAGCATTTTTGAAATGTTTCCATTTATTTATTCATGAGACCCCTAAAACTGCTCATGAAATTCCTAAAACTGTTCAGGTTTGCAAATCAAAGAAAAATAGTGTCACTACTGAAATAAACATCTTTTGAACATTCTGTTATAATTTCAGGAAATAAAATTAATAGTAAATTCAGAGGTATCTTGGCTAATTTGAAATGGGAAGATGTCACTAGACATCGAGTTTTCAAATTACTTGTTTTCAGCAACTCTTTACAGGCTTGAGCAGCAGTTTTTCATGTGCTGTTGTCACTGTTTTTCTTGCTTCTAAACTTTTACTTAAATACATAAATCAGAATTAACTTCTTTTCCCAGTAAAACATAAACCAAAAAGAAACTCTCCAAAAGATCTGTATACTGTGGTCTGAAATAAGAGGGAGAAAAAACACTTCAGTTAGGACTTGGCATAAAATCTGATAAATATCCTCTAAAAAGTAGTCCAAAGGATAAAGCACAGAAAAACAAAGAACACAATACAGACAACATTTTTTCTTCCCCTCAACATGTGCCTTTTGTTTTCTTTTTATGTAAAAACAAGTTATGTACTCTAGCCTATTTTTTTCCACTTTTTCCTGAGACTCCGTCTTATCCCCTACTTCCTTTGAAATTAACCGGATGCCACAAATAGTACTAATCCAAGCCAACACCTCACTACTTCTTTGCAGGGGGACTGAGAAACAGATAGAAACAAACAAACACGCAGTTAAAAGAAGCACAGAAAAAACCATAAGAGGATGGGTAGTGCATCTGATTGAAGAAATTATTTCTTTCCCTAGTTGTCTCTCTTGCACGCACACACACACACATGCATCTACACACTTGATTTATTTGTGAAACAGTGTCTTCTAAACTTAGATTTCTGCAAAGTGGAAAGGCAATTAAACAGAACAGCTTGAAGCTGCCAATCACTCCCACTACCAACAAAAGCATCTACTATCACATCTACTATCAAAGGAAATAATGTAAAGTAAAAAACCCCCCACATTCTACCAAAGCAAACAATGTAAACATGCAAGTAAAAAATAAGCTTGTTTATCATCTGTCATATTATAGCATACATTTTTTAACCCTCCCCCCTAAGGATATGTGTTTTTGTATCCCATTATGTTAATTTGGCCATGCATGTGACATGGAAGTTAAGGAACAATGGGAGAAGTTAGCTTTTATGCATGCTTTTCTGTTGGGGAAGCACACTATTGCTCTTGCAGGTTGGGGTGTTGGGTTTTTAAAAAAATTTTTTGGCTTCTGGTGTACAAATAAATAGACAATCACAGCTTATCATCACTTAAAGATGCATGTGCACGCTAGAGTTTACTGAAACATGATTGGCTGCTACATAAATCAATCTGATAGAGATCAGTCCCATGAAAAAAAATAAAGCATTAGCCTCTTCTTTTGGAATGTAATTCATTTTAGATAGTGGTTATTGATGATTTCATTCCACTGGTACATGTACATGTCTAGACCATGTTTTTGTAAAAAATATTTAAACAGTACAATGTGTTCATTTCAAGAATGACCATGAAGAAACAATGATTAAAATTTTGTTTTTGCAACATTCCAGATATAACATTTTCATGCAGAAAACTTTGTTTCTCTTAAAATGAAATTCATCTCTTACAGCAATTATTTTTTATTTCTCTTCCTGGCATGCAACATTTGCTTGTTTATTACTGTAATATTTTCTCCAACAGATTTTTTTTCCCACAGTTTTCTGTGAATCCTTTCAATTTGCCTATTATAGTTACACCAGATTTTGCTGATGTGCAGTATGTGAGATTAAGCCATTCACTCAAACATACTCAAATTGTCCTTGCTAACTCATCTTGACTCTGGATTAACCCTTGTTACCAAGGGATGGTTCTCTGCTTTTGATTTCATATTAATTGCCAACTAAACATATAACTATTTCATTTGATCCATGAATCATGATGGTGGTAAAAAATGGACTTTGAAAACATCCTATGTAAATACCTAGTGGTTCCCCATAGCACTGTGATAAAGGAGATGAGCATCCTAATGCGTAAAGAATAGTAGTGATTTGTCAAAAACTCATGGCAAATCACTAGTAGCAGGGTGTTTGTGAAACATTACCCTGATCTTCTCCTTCCTTTCGACATGTTTTAAATACTCATACACAATCACATACAAGTTCTGTGCAAGATGAAATTCAGCCTCTCAGCAAGGAAAATTATATATTCTTAATATATTCTCTGAAATTTTTACTTGGGGTTAGCTTCCTTTCTCTGTTCTCCACCTCTTTTCAAACTGAATAAAGCATTCCTTCCAGGAAGCAATCTCTTCTAAAATACACCAGTTTTGACACTATCTAAGCCAGAAAATAAAGCAACCTGGGAAAAAAAAATCTTAAAGTATGAATAACATTTTAGCATGTGCCTGGCTAGTTGAAAACCAGACAAACAGAATCTTACTAAACTTTCCAGAAGAATTTACCTTTAGGCTGAGAACAAGCATGGAAAATTCAGGGCTCTTCCGCAAATGTTTACTTTTACTAATCTCGCCTCCCTCTTGAAAGCACGGAGGGGCAAATGAAAGAGCACTGTGCTCTTGTGGTGAAGGACACCTCTGTCTACTGAGGAACATTCTCAGTGGAGGAAATAAGTAGCACTCAGTTGGGTAATACTCCTAAGTTCGCTGTAAGAATATGTCTGAAACTATTTTCTCCAGAGACCAGGGATTTCTGCACCTTATCTACTGACAGAGGTTTCGGGAAGATTTTCTGAGCTTGTGTGTGTGTCTGTCTCTGTCTGTCTGTCTTTCCCTCCCTTTCTTTTTCTAGGAGAAACCTTTTGCATCCCGGTGACCTGATGGCTGCTAGCAGGTTTCTCTGCTCTGTCTCTGTAAATGGCATGCAGAAGGCCTATAAAGCAAACTCTCAAGCAGCAGCATTTTTCACTCACTCACGGAAATCCTCTGGTTTTGCTGCAGATGTTTTTCTGTCATTCTTTGTATCCCCACTTTCTGCTTATGCTGCAGAGCATCACTCCCATTGGTTTTCAATGAATAGAGAGCTGGAGGAAAGAGAAAAGGAAGGGAAAGGAAAGGAAAAAGGAAATTACAGAGGGAAAATCTGCAATTGTCTGCAATTCCCAGCAGTGTCATTTACAATGTGGTCTTGGGGACACTTGTGTTTGAGCAATTACCTTCTTCGTGAAAATCTTCTGAGGTTGTTTAAATTAGCTTGTTTTAAATTAATATAAATTCAGCATCACTTACAAAAAGTCTGGTATTAGCCCAAGGAAACACTGTTTTTGTATCATTAGTTCTGTCATGTTCTGACTTTCTGAAAATTACAGGACTGTTTGCTATTTTGACAGAAAGCTGACACAACAATCATTTATTTCCAATAAAATCCCCCAAAGGAATAAATACACCTCTGCTATAGTTATGTAAAAATAAGGTTATCCTAGGAACTAATTGATCATACAGTATGCCTAATTTCATTATATTTGACAACGATGCAAAAGATTATGCTAACTACTAGTAGGTTGCTACTGTGTTTAGGCTGGAATACTTATCAATATTCTTGGAAAATGCATTTCTGTAGACAAGTTTTGCAGGGAGAAGGAAAATCAATCTTAATTGTTCTGAGTTCTGCAGGAATTAACAGTTACTCTATGCTGAGCACTAGGTTTATGAAAGTTGTTGAATGCTACAAACTTTTTCCAAGTGATGTTTTATAGAAGTGCTTTTAAAAATCCCAGAGGGTAAATAGTATTCTCAGAATAAACAGAAAAATGCTGACCTTGTCAGATTTAGCTGCTGAAAGCCAAGCTGTTTTAAAACTTGGAGGATCAAGGGTCATGGTTATAAACAACACAGATAAAAAGAAAGAAAGGAAGGAAGAAAAAAAGAAAGAAAACTGGAAACAAAAAGGGACTACACAGTGAATATAAGTAATAAATACGTTGACCTTGATAAGAAGAATATGAGATATTTATGCAAAAGCCAAGCAGGGGTGAAGAGATCGCAAAGAGGGAAAGAAAAGAAAGTGCACAAATTGTACTTGGGAAAAAATATTTCTTAGACCTTGTTTTGAAGCCGGAAATGAGTCACTTTATCTTCATGTGGTTTTGGTTTTGAAAGGGGAGAAAGGTCAAAGCTTCTTTGTTTTAAATAAACTGATCACTACTTCTGAAGTGTAACGTGATAGGATTCAAGAATCCTAATGAAACTGGTATTTTCCTGACACCCTGGGCTGCAGCACCTCAGCAGTTTTATGGTCATGTATTGTAAGCCCAGGGAGTCTGAAAAACAAAGGCATGACAGAGCCTGCCTTTGCTCATGACCTTCATACCCTGGTGCTCCTGTATCAGCCATATGGGCAGTGTGGTGGCTAAATTTGCCACCACTTATATCCTTTCCCAAATTGCAGCTGCACACATGGCCCTCCACCATTATGTTCAAATACATGAACTGGAGTTATTACCCTGGGCCCTGTATGAAACCTTTTTCCAAAATGATTCTATTGAGGTAAAGTTTCATAGAAAACAAAGTGCTGGAGACACCAGAAATTAAAAATATCATTGCAAAAAAAGGTAGCAGGAATGCTACAGCCAAAACCCCGCCAATTCATCAACCCAACTCCAGAAGAACAATGCAGGTTTTAACAAGGCTTTTGGTATAAGTGAGTTTGCTGAGATCCAGAGTGTACTAGAGACCTCACAGCTGTGTCTACTGGGAGTTTGTTGTGTTTGTCAGATTCTACACCTACTAAGATACTCAGCCTCACCCAGTTCTAAATGCAGGACAAGAAACACTTGCAGAGGGAATGACATAATAGCAAAGAAACTATATAGTTGAATTTCAGCACTGCCTTGCACTGGAAGGCCTGATGGTAAAGGTCTTCAGGCTGTGCAAATAGAAAAGGAAATAGATAGTTCTGCATAAGATTAGAAGTCAAAAGAGCATACCACAAGCAGGACAGGAGATTAAAAACTCCACTGAAAAATAAATAGAACAATCTCTTTGTTTCCTACTGTTATGCTTATAGAGTCATAGAATGATTTGGTTTTGAAAGGACTTTTAAGATCATCTAGTTCCAACCTGCCAGTCATGAACAAGGACAACTTCCAAACCAAGAGCGGGTTGCTCAAAGCCCCATTCTGGCCTGGCCTTGAACACTTTTAGGGATGGGGCAGCCACAACATGTCTGGGCCACCTGTGCCAGTGCATCACCACCCTCACAGTGAAGAATTCCTTTCTGTTTTCATATCTAAACCTGCCCTCTTTCAGTTCAAACCGTTATCCTTTGTTCTATCATTACAAAGCCTTGTAATAAGAATGTGTGTAGTGCTTTCATACATGTCTTCACATCAGGCTTGTGTGAACAGCAATCTCTTAATAGTTAAACCCTCATGTCTTTTATTCTGCACAAATGCAAGGTTTTTATATTTGTCTTGACTCATAGCACCTCTCTGTTCATCCTCAGATGCTTTCCTGACATGCTCCTGGCAACATCTCTCTTCCAGACTGAGAATTCCTCTCAATTTTGTTTGCTGATTCATGCTGCCACTTATGCTTAAATGTGAGATATCAAGCTGTATCTGTTATACATTGCTCCTTTTTCTATTCTTGACCACATTCCAAGCTTTACCCATTGGATAATATCCTAAAGAATATATATAGAATAAATTCCATCTAAAAATTCTTTCCTACATTGCTTCTGTAATTACTTCAGTATTAGACTAAATGTTCTTTAGGAGTCTCATTTCTTCTTCTGGTGTTCATAACATATCTGCTGTAAAAGGCCATCTGTTCCCAGACCACTAGAAACAGCAATGGAAGAGCACACTTATACAATAACATGGGGATATGTATCACTGGCCACAAAATTGAAAGGCAATTATGGTAACGAAAATTGTGGACTTTCAAAATGACCTACTTCATTATTCTTGGAGGCATCAGTCCCCAAACTGGGACAACTATTCAGTTTACAACAAACTCAATAAAAGGTAACTGATTTATTTGACATTAGCTGTTTCAGAGCTAGCATCATGCTTGCTGATGAAGTAGCACCTGAAATGACATATTATGCAGAAGCACCCCAAAAGCCTGCATTTTCTACTTGGACCTTTCTTCAACATTCCACTCTCTATTGTGCCTACTTCTTTCTCTCTAGCCTTGAATCAGTCTGTCATTCATTCAAAATGGACCAACACTTGCACCTAACAATTCCTTTCCAGTTCATTTCACTTTCCCCTTTACCTTTCTACCTGCCCATGCCTGCCATACGATTTTGTACCTGAGATAAACCAATCATGACTGTTATGATACTGATACATCTGAATTTCTGAGGATGCACTGACAACATACATGTCATGAAAGTGAAGTAATTTAACAGAGCAGAATTAGGGTTCTCAAGCTGTACCCTATAAACAAAGACTATGCCTATAGCTTGGCAGGAGCCAGGAGGACTAAATAAAAACCAAAGCAGAAAAGACATGATAATTTCAATCTCTTTCTTGAGTATGGTGCAGACAAATCAAACCCCAGCATTTCATTGTTTGGTTTAGGTTTCTAACACACCAAATATATTCTTCATCAGAAAGCACCCATTAGTAAGTACTATGTTGTGTTGGAGGTACAGGGAAAGGTATTGGTCTTTATTGTGCTCAGTGAAACAGGTTGAAATATTGCTTTCTTATCTCGAAACACTTTATGATTGTCTCAAATAAATTGATGTTCACAAAGCATCACTAAGTCATGTATTTTCCTGCTTATCCACCTGTTGGAAAGAAAAATGAACAAAATGAGAAAATATTCAGACCTATGCCAAGCTTTTCTAGAAGTTGAATTAATCTGCAGTCCTTCTCTTTTATTTTGTATCCCTCCAGAGGGAGAGTCATTGAAAAATACTAGTTTGCTTTTCCTCTCAATCTGGAAAACAATGCAATTATAACAGGTTCAGTAGAACTTCAGATATGTCATTGATCCATGCAAATTTCTAAACCTTTAGAAAGTTTCTTATTGAGAAGTCATCAGATTAGGACCTAAATTGAAGAAGGATGTTCCTGTGAGCTAAAGTGTTTAACTGGGAATCAGAGACTTACTTTCTCCTGGAACGGCTATAGACTTATTTTGTGATTTTGGTTGTGATCCAGCAATGCACTTAATACCCTGGAATGGTCCCATGAAAGTTAAGCACAGAGTTAAACAGGAGAGTTAGTCTGTCTGAGCTCTTTTGTCTAGCTATAAGATGTGTTAGTACTTATATTCTCCTATAGTTTACTTTTACAGAAAACCTTCTGGTGCAAAAAACTTTATCTTTTGATCTATGCAACATCCAAGACCAACTGATGTCAGCTGGACCCATAAAAATCATTCTGCTGCGAAGCAGTGATAGTCAATGAATTATCTTCTCATCCTCTGGAAGCAAGTTACTGCTATGAAAATACCATTTTCATGGAGGCTTAATGACAGGGGGTAAGGGACATTTACCAGCTTCACATCACTCATATCCTTCTGGTTTAAGGGTCCCTCTCTAGCTGGCTGCAGTCCCACCTTCTCCTGCTGCTGGCTGGGAGAAGATTCAAGCTGCTCCTTCAGAGGCCAGCAGTAATTGCTGTGACACAAGTAAGCAAGCAGACTAATGTATCTGCACTAAAGCCTGCAGTTTGGGAATGAAATTGAATGAATCTGCAATACTTAGTCTTATTTGTTAATATTTTACAATTTATTTTGATAAATATCTTTTCTCATGCTGAGCTGTAAGGGATCTCCCAAAGCCTCATCTATTTGATAGGTCTATGCATGCATCCCACAATGGATTGTGAAGTTTCTGTATGTGTCCAAATACAGTTAGAAATTTTTTTCACAGAGTGAGAAAGAGTGCTCACGAGTAAGAAGGATAATTAATTTCTACTGAGAGTATGTAAGCAATACAAATCATCAATATTTTACTTTAATTTAAAGCTTAATTGAATACTCACAGATCCTTTGAATACATTCTGGCTGCACTTATAACATGACTACTCATTACATTGCATGAGGGAGAGTGTGTGTATCTTTTCTCCTTAGAATTCTTTACTTTTTCAAAACCACAGAGGAAAATCCATTTTGTTCTTGTGTGTCAGACAGTCTATATGTAATTTCTGAGACAGGCCTGAGATCTCTAAGACCCATAACCCCTCTCTTGTGCTCATTCATCAAAGAGCCCATGATCTACCTTATGCATTTGGATGACAAGCAGAAGATTGCCAATTGTCTTGGAAATGTAAAATAAACACTTTTTCTACATATGTTAATGCCATTGTTTATTGACTTCTTACTCAGGTTGGATGTAATTGGGGCCACTTGGGAAACATAAACAGCTCAGTGCCTGTCAATACCTGACCTTTAAAATATTCAGTACAATCAGTGTTACATGGTGTTTAACAAGCTGGCCTTTTCATGTGGATGCAGCTGTAGTTGCCATGCAGGAAGGAATGAAGATCCTGTTCTTCCTTACAAACTTTTAAAAATTATTTTTAATTTCATCTGTCGTGTTGAAACAACTCAGAACAAAATAAATCCTACGAAAATTTAATTTGCAGACACAACCTTTGGAAAAAGTCAGAACCACTTTCAAGTGAAAGGCAGAGAAAAAAACAGCTCTAAAGCAGGAAAGTGAAAAGGGGCCAGGATGTTAAAGTTTAACTAAGAGTATTTTCTTGCATTATGACATGTGGCAAATGCAAATTAAGCCACCTTTAGGATGTCACAAGCAAAATTTTCAACAGTGGTTCTGATGACTGAGAGGGTCTTGAAGAATCTCTCATCAGCAGGCCATAAAGACTAAAGTACAAGTTATCACAAACATGCAGATGTTATCAGGATGTGACTTCAGCACAGATATAGATCCCGATGGGAAGACAAAGCTGCAGATGTTTAATGGATTATTGTGGAAACTAATTGCAAACTATTATATTTTAAATATTTAAATTTTTCACAAAAGAGCTATTCTATGTCTTCAGCCTCTATTGCCAATGGGTAAGTAAACAGTTCCTGTAATAAAAGCAAATAACTTTTTCACTGAGCTAATTAAATCTGTTAATATTTCCGAGCAGACTGATAGACAAATGTTTCCATTTCAAATTACTCTTTGAAACAAATAAACAAACAAAAAGAAAAGCCCAGACATACTGTCTCAAAGAATGAAATAAATAACATGATTCTATTTTAATAGAAGATAACAAGGAATCAGAACCTGTTCATACAATGGTGACTTATTTTACCATCAAAACAAAAGAAAAAAAGACAAACAAAAGAGAAAGACACTGTGACAAAATGGGTTTAGAAGAAGAAAGTTAAGGCCAGTAATTTTACGTCAACATTTCTCGCAAAGTACAAAAGACTGTAAGAAACCAGTTGTACAAACTTTAGTCCTTGTAACTGTTTTTATTTACTGGGCATGATTTTGGTGGATGGCCCTTTCCACAGTTTTTACCAGCCTCAGAAAGTTCTGGGAATGGGGGAGTAAGGAAAATCTTTGTGGGAGAACTGAGAGCACGAGGCAATATTATGAGACCACAAGTTCTCTACAGTGAATACAAATTCCCACATTCTTTTGGTGACTTTTCAGTTCCACAGGCTGTACTTGCCACTTAAAAATCTGAAAATCAAATGCTTTAGTAACATTCTTTGAAGTGAGCACTGTTTTTTTTTCTTAATAAAAAAAATAGCTTCTTAATAAACTAAAACCCACGAAGAAACTTAAATTAAATTTAGATTAACTAAATAAAAATTGAAATAAAACAAAACAATGGTATAAAATAAAACATCTTTGGTGTTACTCCCTCACCAAGTGGCTTTCAATATTCAGTCAGTTGGTGTTTTCTGCTCAGAGTGTAGAGCTGTGGTTGAAATAGGTCAGTTTACTAGTGCCCTCTTCTGCTTTACACTGGTCTCTGCTGCCCTCTCCTAACCTCTGCTCTCCCTCCAGCAGTGTCTGTTCTTCCACTCACTGATCCAGCAGGACCTTGGCCCCCTCAGGTCCCTCATGTCAAACAAGCAGGCATCTACTACATTACATGGCCTGAAGGTGACTGCACAGGCAGAGAGAGGGGGAGAGGAGGGGTGGGAGTGCAGGGGAGGGGGGAGAGAGAAAGAGAGGGGGAGAGAGAAGGAGTGAGTCCTTGGAAAGGCAGGATGGCATCCCTGAGCAAAAATACATCAATCACACCAGTCCAGCCATCTCAATTAACCCTTAGTTAAGCTGGGACCTTCTGGAGAAACTGAAAAGAATTTGAAGGAATAAGAGATGCTATCTGCCACAAGGATTACCAATCTACATGTGGATCAAAGACAATTCCACATTTCACCCTAGTGATTAGCTGTAATTAAATAAAGTAAGTCTGTTTAAACTTCATTAGCAGCAAGATATTTGCTACAGCAGAGTGGGCACAAATCATCCATTCTTAATTAATAGATAATCCACAGGACGACCATAGTCTTGTTCTAAAAGTACACTCTTTCCCCTTGAAAGATTTCTTCATCAAATAAGGATAAATAACAGTTTCTCTCTGTTAAAGCTATGAAGGAATGGATGCTCCTTCCCATTTGCTTGAATGAGTGCTGAATGTGCCTGATAACATCACTTTGGCATGCTATTATCTAAAATGGTAGAATACCTCACTTCAGCAAAGTCTGACATAAATCTTTGAAAACAAAGAAATTGCATATGTATGAGCTGAAATAGATATGACAGTGTTGGCACATTAATATTCCTGTCACTGGGGGTTTCAAACTTTTAAGGAGATGATATCAATGAATTCAGGCTGCTGCTGGTAGAAGAGGACAACGTACTGCAAGATAATTATTAATTATATACACCAAAACATATTAAAAAAAACATACAATACAGTCCAAAATATATCATGGTACAGACCAGTGCTAAAGATCCCTCTGAGACCTACTGCAGCTCCATTGTTGGAGGATCAGTCCTTATCAAAGCAAAAAGACATTTCCCTTTCTACTTCTACAGTTGTGGCAGTGGTGGTGCATGGACGACATATGTTTTCAATTGTCACATAACAAACCTCATTAACAGCAACTGCAGTGCCCAGCTGAACTCTGCCCAGTTGCATATGGCCTGAAATTGATCATTATATACGAAATGAGTAAGATATGAGGATATTTAGTAGGGATCTTTGATGCTAGAGCATGTACAAGAAGATGTTAAGAAAAAAAGCAACAGCAAAGCTGAAAATCCCCTATTTTATTCTGAGGAGGAAGGAAAAAGATGTGCAAAACCTTTTTATTTATGGTCCTTTGGCTTAGTATATACACTGCTTACTCAGCTCTGTCCCTTGTGATGGGAATACCTGGACAAACTGCAGGAATTAGAGATCACAGACATAAAGATTACATTGTAAGGTCTGTGGGGCAGAGACTCTTAGCTCAGTGAGGTACCTTGATGTCTTTTGATCCTGAAAAGTAAGTGAGAAACATGAAAGCTACTTAATCAGCAGAAGAAAATTCATGCTAAAATCAAACCCAGGATCAAAACTCATGATTGAATCTGCATATAATTCTACAAGTAGCTTTTTTAATTTTTCATTTAAATTTTTTATGGAAAGACTTGCTGGCAGTGACTATACAACATGTACTTGTCCAGTGACATGCTGACCTTCAGAGATAGGCTAGAAGGGCTGCTTAAAACCTTTAACAGCTTTTACTTTTTAACTCTTTAGCTGTTTCTATTTCTTGCTCTTCTTTCTTTTTCTCCCCCCAACTCTGCACTGTTTTGCACCTATGACATGAAACTCCATATAGCTCCATATAAAAGCATCTCAAACACACTTTGAGCTGACAAGTCAGCTCTTTTAGGCTGCTACAAAAGAGCACTAGTCATCTCCAAATATTTTTAAACTTTATCAATAAAATTCTGGAGAGGTGCTTAGATCAGTGCTTGCAAACAAAAAACAAAAAATATGTGTTTTGGTTTTGATTTAACTCTTTTATTACACTATTGCTATCTGTCATTTCCTGCACGTGTCAGAATCGCAAAAACGTCATGGGTACACCATGCAAAAAAGAAGGAATTTTATACCTTGCCATGATAAGCAGCATTCCTTAGAAGAGAAAAAAATTACAAATTGATGGATTATCTGGGAACTGCAAGATATTATACTTGCCGTGGTCCTACACCAGTGCAGTGGATGTTGACAGCAGCCTCAGTATTCTCAAATCCCACCCATCCCTTCAGCTAGTTCCAAATTCCTTTGCACCTCTAGAATCTGATTTTGAAATTAGGTTAATTTTATGTTTGAAATTTTGGAATGACTCCTGTATATCAATGGACCAGATTTTACATCTTTCTTTTATCTGAAGCAGCATTTTATGTCCCCAATCAACAAGGCACTTAAGCAAGAAATAATTTTAAGTGCATGTGTAAACCCATCAAAATCAGCAGGATCTGGGCTGATCATGCATCTGGACTTAGCATCATGTATGTCTTGCATGTATGCCTTGCCAAACCAGGCCTTTAGATATTAATTCATGCAAGGAGAGGGGACACTGTGACTTTGAGCATTAAAGTGTCTTGGGAGTAAGGTATTTTTCCTAATTACTTTAGTGCTCCTCTCTGGAGGAATTACAGTAACAGCAATTTCTGGTGAAACTTTAGGAGTCATTCGTAAAATCCAAAGGATTTAAAAACAGAACAGCTGAAACTCACTACTGTTTAACACCATAAAAAGGCAGACCAGAATAAAAGATTTCCAAGCCCCAGTTTTCTTTTTGACCAAAAATCAAGTCATTGTTTATCAAAGAATGAATTCTACACTGACTAGGCAAAACATCCTTGGAATGGACCAATTGATATTCAGCAAGAAAGAGAATTAAGGACTTTTAAAAATGTAGTCTTTTATGTCAGTTCATTGCAAAAAGTAATGAACCATAGTCATGTCGTCATCTTCCTAGTGAATTTTTAGGGTAGTTTACTTGATTCTGAAATACATGACTTTAGTACCTACTGTAAAATGTCCTTGTAAGAAAAAAACATTTTGACAGTTACTTTCACAATTTCATCATACTGATTTTATAGTATTATTAAGAACCAAGAGAAATGCAGATTCTGTTTAAAGAAATAGCCATATGTTAGCAAATATTTACATAATGTGAAAGTTACCTGGTCAATATCTAATGAGATGAAGAGAAAACTTATGGCTTTTAGTACAGTATGAAGATTCCATAAATCCTCTGATAAAAGCAAAGTAACAACTTTGGTTGTAAAGTGAACTACAGATGAGGTCACTTCTATTCTTCTCATAGACATTTTCTCTGATGGTTTGTCCCTATAGAAATTACATTCATGTACACTGTTTAAATAGAGGTGAAAGTAGCACAGACCTTAGGTTCTTATACATGCTTTGGATTTCATTCTAACAAGTAAATAATACTTTTTCCACTTTTGATTTGTGACACAGGGTTTATTATGTTTTCTTCTCTTTTTAAGAAATGGAGATCATGAGAGGTCAATAATTACAGAAACTTCACTGACTGGAATTCCCCTCCATTGGTGTTTATGTATTTCTGTGTCTGCAAAAAATACCATTTTACTTACTATTTCTAAGTACATGTTAAGATACAGTATTTAAAATTAATTTGACATTGTTGGAGGAGTAGCTGCCAGTTTGTTTTAATTTTCATAAGCCTATGTGATGATGTTGTTTATTTTAATTGATCATTAAGGCCTTGATCTTACTGGGTAAATAAATCTACTGGGTCTCTGCAAAATATCATTGAAATCGACTGCAAATGTGAAGAACCTTATCTGTGCAAATCACACTGTAAAATCAAGAAAGACATGAACAATTTTCTCAATCTGATATTATTAAACAAATAGAAAGCATATAAAAATGAATAAATTTTTATAGATTTTTCAGATTTTGTTTTTATCTTGTAAATACATGATTAATCCTAAATTCTGGGAAAAGCATGTATGTAGACAAGAGACACAAAGAGAAAATCACAATGTCTGGACATTCACTTTAGGGCTGGACTTGAGAATCCTTGTAGGTCCCTTCCAACTCAGAATATTTCATGATTCTGTCATTCTGTAAGCAATTAAATGTAATAATGATAACATTTAAATAATGCACCTTCTTGAGAATATATCCTTTCATTGTATTGGTGGATTCCTATGAAATGTGAATTTTTATTAATACTAGAGAAAGAGATATTGGATGTGTTCACCTGAATAGAATCTGTCTGAACTTCAAGACATTTTCTTTAAGAAAAATTTCTGTCTGGCTTAAAATAGCCTTGAAAGATGGCTTGCCTGGATGAACCTTTTCCAAAAATCTTAAATTCTGATTTGAAATGTAATTTTTCTCTTTTTAAAGTTGTTATGCAATGTCTTCTTGCTTTTAGTTCAGAGTGTCTCTGCTACCATCAAGGCTACTGTGATTCCTTATTGTAAAAATACTGCATATGTAAAAATGTAATAAGTCATGTAGAATCATTAATAACTATCCAGGCAAAAGGAGTTTTTCATTTCAGCATATGGGTGATCTTCATCAGGTTACTAAATGCGGTCAAATTTTCTTCAGTTCCACTAGGATAGTAACAAGTCTTCTGCTAACTAAAGTTGATTCCCATACAGAATCAACAGCAAGAGAGATCTGGGTGTGTATGCTTGTTCATGCTTGCAAATCTATTTATTTACAATTCAAAGATCCTTCATAGCAGTTTTTCCTGTTCCTGTAGTCTGGAAAGTGAAAACTGGGGCCCTTCCTAGAGACAGGAATTTACACAACTTCAGGCAAACTGCTGGAGCACTTTGCTATGGTTTTTAGGTCTAAGAGCCTGCACAGGACAGACTCACAAGTAATGGCAATCCTTTTATCACACAAAACAGTAGCCATTTGATAAAAAATCTGCAGAAAATTACCTGGTCTAGGGAAATATTGTGCCTCCAACTTTGGGCCTTATAAAGACAAGACTAGGAAATGCAATTTACAACTCCAGTAAAAAACAAGACAATTTGACAGTTACTGGATATTACAACCTACCTCTCTCTGTGCATTTAAGGATTTCTGTTCCTCTTGTCCTAGAGAAGACTTCACCCTCAGTCTCTATGATATCATCTGTAAATCATAAGTATTAACCCTTTTTTAATTCAAAGGCAGTCTAATCTGATCTCTGAGAAATGACTGAGGTGAGCGTATAGAGAGAAAATTTCTACAGATCTAAATAATCTGGAGAGATGAAAACATGTTTGATTTTGCCATCTTTACTGATTAGTCTACTACATCATACTCCTTCTACCCACATGCGTTGTCTTCTCTTAGGAAAAGTGGGCCTTGAGGGCTTGCTGGGGTTGAGCACAAACACTCATCTCTAAAGGCCAAGTCATACCACTGTAAACTTCAGGTTATTCTGCCTCTTTAAATCAGGAGTAGCACCAGGCGTTATAAATGCACAGAAATTGAGTATGGCTTAGGTGTCAGCGTATGGAAAAAATTATACTGCATATCAAGTAATTTAATAATTCAGATGTATAACAATTCATAGCCTCTCACAAAGCAGCCAACATAACACTTTGAAAGAGGACACTGGCCATCTTTACCCGGTGTCAGGCATAGGATGTGATGAGATGGATGGAGCAAGCGGGCAGACAGGATAGGTATCTGCACCCTTATGCACACTAGCATCTTCCCCACCCAGGACTGGCTTCCTTGGTCCAGAACATACCTCTGGACACTGCTGCTGGCAAGGGTCTCTTAGATGTGTGGCGCAATCACCTTCAAGCTTTATTGCATGAATAATTCTGCTGGCAGTAGAGACACAAGGTGTGCTGACATCCTGTCCCAAAGTCTCTTGTTATGACTTGTGGTTTCAAAAATAAGTCCTGGTAAACTGAGATTGGTGAGCTATCCCCAGCAACAGCCCTGTAAGCATTGCTGGGTAGCACATATCTGTGAGTACAGCCCAGTCACTGGGATGTCCCAGTGGCATGTGGAATCAGCCACCAAACACCTGGGCTTTAGGAGTGTTATGACCCACTCCTGAAGGCAAGGGTAATACAGGTTCTTGATCACAAGCTTTTTTTTCCTAAGAGATTTCTCATTTCTAAGAGATTAAATTTGCTCCTCTGCTTCCTGCACAGCTGGTTGTAACAATAGAATAATTTCCCTTTCCATCCAATCTGCTTCATATTCACCTGCTAAGTATGAGCACTCCTTTCTTAGTTTCTGCAATATTTTCATAGAGTCTTTTAAAGATCTTATAATTTCAGACTCAGATTTCTGAGTAGCCAGTAGTTCCTTTTGTTCTGCTTTAAGGGCAGCACCTGAAATGGCACACAACTGCCTTTCCATTGCCAGGTTTTAGTTCATGATCTTTTGCAAGAATTGTAGTTTGATCTGCCACTGCTTGTTATGAGCCAAAGCCAATAGTTATGAGCCCACATGATGCCAGGAGGAAGAGTTATCATTATAGCTGTTTAATTTTATCAGGAGGGAACAATCCTCATTTGACTCACTGTTGGTAGTAATATCTTTCAGTAATCCACTGAAGATCAATGTTTTTCTCCCCACTGCCCTCTCTAAGGGTCAGTTAGACTTTCTTATGGAGAGAAATTTACAACAGGTGTGGGTTACTCCAGAAAACCTTTCAAGTCTGATGTGCTCAGGTCATACCAAGAGAAGAAAAACTAGCAGTGGGGAGGCAATTGAGATCAGGTATATCTCAGATTGCCATTATTTTCTGCTGGGGATTTTGGCTTTGACCAAAAATAAATTCTCCTTTGTCCACCACTCAGATATTATCCTCATAGAAAAACTTCCTCACTGCTTCTCAGAGTAATTCTGCCTGTGATGACTAAATTAATGTTACAACCCACCCCTGAAGGCGAGGGCAAATCAGGCTCTTGTTAATAGGTCTTTGGGGTGGATTACAGCAACAGTGTAAGTATAGATACACAAATATATGTGTGTTTCTGTGTGTATATCTATATAGATATATATATGATTTGTCTTACAACAATTAAGTTGCAAAGGAAAGGAGCTATGTAGCTGTTTTGACTATTATTATAGGGAAGCAGCATTATAAAACATAAAAATAACACTTGAGAAAATATATAAGGGAAAAGTAAGAAAGAGAAAGACAGGCCCAGAGTAGAAGGACATCACCACCTGTGGACCCAGTGACAAGACTTGGTTGTTGCAATTTCGATGTTCATGGGTGAATATCACGGTCACAGTGGTGGTTGCAGTCTTGATCCATTGTGGGTAGGAAAAGCCTCTGAAACACAAAGTTCAATGGGTTAATAGATGCTTAGGCTAAGTGGGAATGCTCAGGTACCTGCCCTGGGTGGGGAGTTTTACACTGATGTAACACTGTGGGTCATGTGCAATCCTCAGGCCCATGGAAGGCCTCAGAAATGTGTCTGAGGGTGCTTTGGGGATCTTTGATGATTTATGATCCCCTCTAAGACATGACAGCTGCCTGTCATGTCTGTGTACTGAGCCAATTATCACTCATCAGAAGGGATGAATACCTTCAGATCTACATGTGAATGTCCTGGTACTTCTCCACTGGTGGTTTTCACACCTGAGCCAGTTATGTCCCATCAGAAGGGACAGATAATGTCAGTGTCCCTTTCCATTAGGGGGAAGGGTGTGGCTGGGTTTACAGTTGAGTCAGTTTTGTAAGGGAGAATTTTGGGGTGATAAAAAGCATTATGCCACCTTTGCAGGATCTGCTACTTTATTGGCCTCTTCCCTTATCTGGCTCAAAACACATCTTGAAGCCTCTGGTGGTGGGTATGCACTCCTCTGCGCATGGGCGTGACCTTGCACTCCAGCCAAGCACTCTGCTGCTTTTGTAAATGGCTGATTATCTGAGTCAACACACACTAATATTCCAGTCTCTCCCAAGGAGCCATCACCAAGAAACAAGGACATTGAGACCCAGTAGAAGGACAGAACATGGAGAAGCAGACTGTTTCTCCTCCTAGTCAACCTGTACAGGCCATATGAAAGGTAAAAGCATAGGAGTTAACATACAGCCTGCTGGAAAGTAACATGAAAAAAGAAGAAGGAAGGGAGCTTGTTTGAACTCTAGAGGTCATGAAAGGCAGTAGAACCTAACAGACCACAGGGACACAGAAGTAAATGTCATATCCTGAGGGCCTGTTGTGCTGGAGAAATATTGACCTTAAAAGTCCTAAAAAAGCTTTTTAATAAAATAAATATAAATTTAAAACAAGAATGAAACTGAAGATGAGTACACCTTGAAGGACAGAAACAGCAGAAGAAATCCATTCAGATTTGCACATATGGGATGTGAGGTGCAGTCATAATGCAGACTTCTTTAGATGCTTTTGTTAATGGAGAATTGATGTTTGTTTGTTGTTTGGACTTCTATTTTTTTTTTTTTTAAACTAGGGATATGAAGGATGGGGCAATGAACTTAACCTAGCAATAGAATCTATTTCTGGTTGTTCATATATATTAATCTATCTATCTATCTATCTATCTATCTACTTATCTAGCTATATGTAGATATAATATAGATATAAATAAATTCCTACAACCAATACATATATACATTTCAATTACATTACAATTCCTACACTTACATATACACATTAACAATTCGTGGGGACAAGGTGAAATATTTGGATATGACCACTCTTCTGATATCTTAGTTACAGAGTATTTTTACAGAGTATAGTATTAAATGTTTAGAATCATCATTCACACCCCTCCAGCACTCAGGCATTGTTTCCCTAAATCATCAGATTTTGGAGGTATTATAGAAAGCATGAGTATAGAAAGCAACAGAAAGGGTTTTGGAGGAGTCCCCTGCAGTCCTATAGGGTAGGGGAGAACACTTTTTATGAAGGTGTGGTTATGGCAGAAAGGAATTTACTGGAAAAGTGGAAGATGAAACTCAGAGGCGACACTACATAGGTAAAAGGGGGCAGAGGCATGCTAGTTTTGAAAAGAGGATTGGATATGGATGTCATGGAAAAGCATTTGGAAGTGAAGGAAACTGAGGAGCACAGACTGAACAGGGAATGGGAATCTGTGTTCTTCCATGTATGTCTGTCTTTCAAACATCTCAATTACTTACGAGGAAAAGATGAATTTTCCATTTCCATAATTAACCTTTTCTCCTTCTTTCTCATAAAATAGCAAATCTCACTTTTGAGAGAGTAGGGTGTACAAATAAACAGTCTTTAGGGAAATAAAAGTGCGTTAACTAGCACATATTTCTAAGAGCATATTGAATTTTCTCTCTTCTCTGGTTCTCAAAGTTGTAAAGTATATTGATAAATTCCAGTCAACAAAATGGGCTGCAAAAGTCTTGTTTCCTCCCCTCCTTCCCTCTTCCCCAAATAACTGAGCTTTTAGTCTAATTACTTATTTGCAGTCTCAGCAAGCCAGAGAGGAGAATTTTATCCACTTTGGCTTGTTCCGGAATACTAACTAGCCAGGCCAGTCAAGGCTCTCTAAAGAGGGAAAGTGCATGAGAGACACACTGCATTTGACACAGTCAGGAGGCAAAAGAAAGAGCAAAACAAAAGTCTATTCAGGTCTGAATCCTCTGATATACTTACCCATCCCCCACCTCCTTTAAAAATAAAGAGAAAGGCGAAAACTCATGAATCCATGGCTGAATGCCTGAGGTTGTCAGAATAAAGGACAATGAGTGACAGCTGACTGTCAGCACAATTCTCAGAGTCTGAGTTATCACTTTTTGGCATTGTTCAAATTGGAAAAAAGCATGTGTGCTTAACAAGAAAGTACTGCAGAAGTGCTTTGTGAGGGGCTGTGCTCACACCAGCTGCAAACAACTGAGGAAGCTGTCGTTCCACATGGACTTTTTTTCCATGCTCTGTGAAATCTCCCCTACTGAACTCATTAAAAACTTTTCTGAGCATGTGGGCACTAAATGATGCCTTAGGACAACAGCTTGCCTTAGGAGTCATACAACTTTTCTTTTAAGAAAATCCCGACAGGCACACCTAAAATGGAGCAACTTACATGTTCAGAGCATTTATGTACCTGTTGATTATTTAAATAAAAACCCACAGTGGTGAAGGCCAATCTTTAAATATTTCCTGCATGTTCTACTTGTTTAGGATCTCCTTGCCAGCTTATTTTTTCTCTGCAGATTTGACTACACTTTCATCTTCACTGACTGCCTTAATCCTCCAGTCTTTGCTGTTCCAGTGCATGATCAGCTTGTTTTTAAGTCACATCTACCCACATTTGTTAGTGCTGAAACATTACTTTAGGCATTTACATCTCCATAAATCCATACAAATGATGCACAGGTTTTTCTGAGAAAGGTCGAAAAAGCTAAAGCAGAGAAGATTTTAAGGTTATTTAAATAATGCATTTTTTAAGTTGGCAGATATTTAGCTGCATGGTTTATGTACTAAAAAGAACTACCTGAGCAGCGCAACAGCTCATGACAGAGAGACCCTGGAATGTCAGGGTTTTTAGTAATTAAAATAGATCTAGCCTGTGTTCAAAGCATTAAGTCACTTAAGCCTGTACACCATCTGTGCTAGAGAGACATTGATTTTATTCTCAGCTCCAGGGTCTGTCAAGGTCCATAACAACTGGAAATAGGACCAAGTGCCCATGGCTTGCCACCTAGGCATGAGGGCTGCTCTTTGGTGTGGTGGTCCCTGAGAGGGAGGATGTGGCGAGAGGGACAGAGGTGTTGGTCTGTATCACTCTGCCTGCTAGCAGAACACCATTGTGGGACAGCTCAGACTGGTGGTACCACTCCAGCAGGTGTTATGCACATTACAAATCTTTGGAAAGAAACAAAGAAAGGAGAGTTGGAGTGTAAGTGAAATATAACAAGGAAAATAAGAGGAAGTTAATTCACAGACTTTGTGTTTGTGGTTTTGTTGTTTTTTTTTTTTTTTTTCTGAACTAAGAGGAAGAGATTTCTGCAGCTGGCAGATGGGATACTTAGAGGTTCCTGCATAAAACTAGTAAAATAAGCACCTACAAACAAAGGAAGTTTGTAGATAGGTTTTAGAAAAACTTATTTATCTGCCTTTGTAATCTAAGACCTGGAATAAAGGCTGGGTTTTCAGGAAAGGGAACGGACTCATGCAAAACTCTTGCCAAAACTCTTTTCTCAAAACATGAACTTAGACCTGAACTTGAACTGAACTTTGCAACTTTGCTTCAGTATCTATGCTGATATCATAATTTGCTGATCTCTGCATGTATAAATATTAAGAGTAGAAATGCTCCTTTACTAGAAAGAATCCCATATTTTAAAATAAATCCACCTACAACTCTAAAAATTGAGCTTATTTTTAAAGGTAATGCCTAATCTTGCTTGATTTGAAATGATTTGCAAACATGTTTTGATGTTTTTATTGTGTGGAAGGCATGGAGAAGTGACTTTCCCATGGGCAGCCTCATCATATTACCCAAATTTTTCGCAAACATTCTGTGAGTTCAAGTAGATCATTAGTCAAAACTATAAGAGCTACTCTCCAGATGTCACATAGGATGTTTATAGAAAATAGGGAAAAAAAATGGACCAATATTTCCAATGCAAAACCAAGCAACTTAGTATTGAGCTTTAGGAACATTCAAATCTAATTAAAACACAGGCTATTTTTTTCCTGGCCCTTTGATAGTAACATGACACTTTCCAAGAGCTGTTGCTGTAGTCATCCATTTTCAGGAGCTTTCTCCCTTTATAATTTGTTTTGGAATAATGGAACGCCAAGTAAAAGTAGAAAATATTGTGTGTTGCAGAAGAAAGAGATACATCAGAAATTAATACACAAAGAAATAGAAATGTGAACTGGATGAATAATCACATGGAAAGAAATAAAATTACTCATCCCTCTACAAGTTCTGTGCAGGAAAAAGAAGATCTGTCTCCTCTGTTTAAGTCTGTGCATTCACAGGATGCCCAATAATTTTGTATTTTCCTGCATTAGTTTCCCTTCCAACTACAGCATGAAGCTTGGCTAGCTAAATTAGATGTCTAGAATCCCCCGGCTCGCTCTCTGGTCATTAGACAGCCTTTCCCAATAACTAAGGTAACTAATTTAATTTCAAATGGTCTTTTGCTGAAGACTGTCTATTCCCTTTGACTGAATGAATTTAGCTACCTGTAGAGAGATGGAAGTTATAGACTGAATTCCTTGCCTTTTTTTAGGACTAAAATGGGACAATATAAATTTCTGTTTCCGTGTTTTAAAATCACACATTCTCCTAAAATTTTCAGGTCAAGGTGACTCAAGAGTGATGCTTCTGGTGTTTCCTACAGAACCTGAAGTCCTCATCTTAACAGAAACTTTGCTTACCTTCTTAAGAGATGAAGCAATGTTCCTATAAAGCCTTGGAGGTACAGGGGTTTGGTATATCTCTCTACTATGAGAACTACTATGTGTTCAAAGACAAAAATACACAGACCTCATAATCTATATGTAACATACAGTACTTTACAGAAGAGCTGTTTTCAATGTGTATCACCTCACAGAATGCACACACCCACTCACAGTTTTGTCTATAACCTCAAGAAACTTGTTGTCTGCTTACTTTCAGATGAAGGTACTCATGACCACATTCATGTGTTACACACAATTTTCAGTCCTCTTAACCAGACTATAGTGGTTGTGTCTGTTCATATCTTCTTGAAGTGTTAGCTAGCTTTCATGGCTACCCTGATGATAGACATGTAATCATAAGAGATTTCTGCCAAAGTATCTTAGTCATTGGGATTTGTTCAGTTATGTGGTTTGGTGCTGTTTTGTTTGGGTTTTTTTGCTCTCCCCAGCAGCGATGGGAGAGGTATGGGAGACAATAGGGTGAAATCTCGCTTCATGGAGCCAATGGGTACACTTCTGGCTTGCCTTGTCCTTCGTAACTTTTGTCTTCTCTTTCTGGTTCACTGGAAGGATATTATCAGCTCCAAAAATTGATTTCTTCACCACTGGAATGAGAATACATTGTGCCATTTTGCAGGCTAGACAGGTGTATGGAAGAAATTCGTAATACAGCATTTTAAGATTTAGAAAACTGGTAGATCTCCTGAGGTACTGTCTGGGGAAAATGTCTGAAGAAGTCTCCAGATGTAGGTAGGCTTCTTGCCATTTCTTTGCTCTGAGTAGTTAAGATATTTGGCTATCAAGATATATTTCTTGCTTCAGGTATCTTTCCAGATTGCTGTAGGCAAAATCATCACTTGGGCCAAACCACTTACCCTCTGTTTCACCAAGTCTTACTGTCCAATAAACTTCAGGACAGACTTAGACCTTCCAGAGACAAAAGAGCTTTAACTTACTTCTGCTGAGTAGAGAATTTTTTAGACTTGTACTTAATCACTGGAGAGGGGGAGAAACATCCCGCCAATCCTTGAAATGTCTGTTTCTGAGATATTTAGAGTAAGTGGTGTCATAGTCTTACACCTCTAAGACTTATTTCCTGTTTAGAAAATCAACTTCCCAAGAGACAGATGCAGAAGCCTAGATATATAAAGGTAATCAGGGGGAGCTAGGCTCCCAAATACCTCTGTGGAAAAAATCATGTTGATAGCTGCATTAATTGTCATCCCCTACTTCCTAAAGCACATGCTGTTGTATTCTCTTAATGCTTTGCAACATTTGTAGGTTACTCCCATTTTTTAATCTAAGAAGAGTGACTAAAGAACAGACAAGGCAAAGAGATAAAGACAAGGCAGGCTTTGGACCCGTGGACATCAATGGGTGCAAGCTATTTCAGAATTGATACAGATTTCCTTTTGGACTAGAGAATGCAATGACTCTTAAAATATGCAGAATTCCCTTTTATATCCAGCACTACTGGAGTGGAAAACTGTCCATGTCTCTCACAGATGATATCAGACCTTACAGGATCAACACAACATGGGAACGTGGCCCTGATAGAAGTGTAAATTCTCTGAGTACCAAATTACAAACAGGCTCCAGAAAAAGAGACAGGTGAACCCAGGGAATATGCAGCACTGTAGACCACATAAGAAAAAAGTAAAGCTTCTTAATACAGTTTTGGTTTAGTTGGTTGGTATGAAATGACACTTCAGGAGCTTTTATATTTTAATAACCTAAGTGAGGATAAGCATCCAATAAAATTAATAGGATGAATAACTACAATTTTATCCATCTAATCACAAGAAGTAGATAAGGAAAAACACAGATTCTGAATATACTTCCAAAAATACTTCCTGATTATATAAATACTTTTAGAGGCATCACTGAAAGAGAAGGCTGGTTTTGCTATGGGAGCACCACACCCAAATTTTTTCAATATTTGCTTCTTGAAAAAAAAAAAAAAAGTTGAATATCTTTTATTACATCTATCATCTTGGCTGAAAATAATGATAACATACCTCTGTTAAATGGAGAGTGTCATGCTTACATTCCAGTTGTACAGGAAGATCCACAATTACCTCTGTTACTTAGATATAACATGAATTATGTTGAGGTCAGTTTATGTTTGGGGTTTTTTGTCTTTTTTTTTCCTTTTTTTTTTCTTTTGTTTTGTTTTTTTCTTTCTGTTTGTTTATTTATTTATTTTAAATTAGTTTGCTTGTTTAGTCAGTTAAAACTTTACAACAGAGATGTGAGATGCACTCTTCTACCAAGCAGGAAGTTTTCTATGCTCTTCTATTAAAATGGAATATCACCAAATATCACCAGGAATTTCTGGATTCATGTTTGTTAACAAAGTGCAAAGTTTTTTATCTCTTTTGTTACTTCCAAGTAACTAGAATAGTCTGAAGATAAACCTTGAAATGGTCTGTGCAGCAAGAACCATGAAAGTATTCCAGGGAATGGAAGCATATAGGCAGGTTTCCTTAGTGGAAAATGGGGATTATCGGTTAATTGAATACAAATGGTAGAATTTAAAAAAAATCCTACAAAAGAAAATGGAGGATTTTCCTTTTTTCTGCTTCTATACAAAGGAAAAAAATCAGAAGGACAACTGACATTTAATTACATTAAAAAAAGAAAAGCAAATTTAGATCCGATCGGCAACTTTTACGTTGCCTCAGTAGAGGCATAGAAAAGCCTGAGGTCTTTGCTTCTTAAGGGTAAAATAAAGAGACAATTCCTAAGCATCAGGGTACCTGGATGACAGACAGGATAAACAAGTGCTGTCAGAGAACCCTACAGGGGCAAGTGGGCCCCGGTATGTTGTGACTGGACAAAGATGGTTGTTCCTGTTACAACATAAGATTTAGAAGGTGCCAATCTTTCTTGAGTGGAACAAGAACTTGCTGTCCTGATTTGTAATAGATATGTTTTGAATATATTTCCTTTTTTTTTCTCCACTGAGTATTTTTTTTTTGTTTGTTTGTGGTATAATTGAAAAAATCAGTTATTTTTATTTTAAAAAATCAGTTATTTTTACCTAAGTTTGGGGACTACATTCAAGACTAGTTTTAATATGACTCAAAGTTGGGGTTTTTTTCAGGTAACTTTTACTGGGGAATGTCAAGACCACCTTTCCCAGGGACTTGTGTTTGTACTCAAGTGAATAAAGTGAAAATGGATTAGGAGGTTAAAGGAGAGGATCACCCTGAAGGAAGTTCAAAGCAGTTGATCACAAAATAAGGATAATTGGAGTAAGAGCATTACAAGAAGTGAAGATTTTTTGCCATTTAAGGATGAAAATTTTTTCCTCTTCTGGCATAAAGTTAAAGTTGCTCTTTAGGGAAACGTGAAGAGACAAATTTTTCTGTTTTTGTTTTGTTTGTTAGTGAACAGAATGCATGATTTTGAAATCAACTTACAATTTCGTTATTAAGTTTTGCATATCAATTTGTCATCTACTGGAGCTGACTAAGAGCATCAAGCTCATTCTCTGTGTTTACTAAACAGCTATTAGGTGGTAGCAGCAGACAACTAAAGGCTAGATTAGCAACATCGGGAAAGATGTGACCCATAATTTATCAATACTTTGGGTGATCCATACCTGCCGTTCTGCTTCCCATCAGGTGCATTTTAAGAACTATGTTTTTCATTGTCATATTCTGGGAAGGACCATTGTAAAAACCAGCCATTTTGTTTTCATGAGAAAAAGTCCAGTTACATTTTGTCAGGTCTCTGATGTGTTAGTGGCAGGACAATACTGTCCTTTCTCACAACTACAAGAAGTGACAGCCTTGAATTCTCTTTAGATAACATTTAGCATTTCTCAGGAACTGGCCAAAGAGGTCATTGCATATTTATAAAGTCTTTTTTAACCAATAGTTTCCATTCTGTGTCAAAGTTCAAGTAAAGTAGAAATCCCTGTATGTGGAAAATAAGCTGTAGAAGATAAAAACTAAACTCAAAACAGTGGAAATGAAAAAGTTAAATAGATATTTACCTCTACATTCCTTTCCTTTCAATTTAAAATCAATGCACTCACAGAAGAACCTGTGCCAGCTGGAGTGCTCAGTAAGTCATATGAGCTGCTGCTCTGGTTCCCTGCCGGTTTACGATCCTGGCTTTTCAATGCAGAGCTGCTATTCAGACTTCAGTACTTGTCCTGTGTTGTCTTTGGGTGTTTAACACTTATAGCACAGCACTTTCATTATGGGTAGCCCAGTTTTAAACATTCTGTCCATTTATCTGAGCCCTCTGCAAATGTCTGAAGATCAGCTGAGTGCTCAAATTGAGTCACCTAGATAATGTTTCTTAATTTTCTTCTGCTTCTCATCATCTTCAGACTTTGTAAACAGCATTGCTTTAACTCAGCCTTGAAAGGGTATGTGTTTAGCAAAGCCTGCGTTACCAAAATATTTCAAAGGTTTATTTTATCTCCTGTTTAAAGTGGAATACATACTGTCCCTTAAAATATTGTCTTTATTTAATTTGCTGTCAAAATGTACAAGTACTCATTATTAATCAGCACATTTTTATTCCTGAAAAAATGTATGGCCTATTTCAAAAGTGTTCTCTAGATTGTTTGAATTTAAAAATTCTTTATTATATACTGGGAGTCTGAATCATATAAATTCCCAAACACTCCTATTTCTGGAACCTCCCACTCAAGAAATCAGTTTTATTCACTCTTAGTATTTTCCCAAAGAAAAATCATATGACGAATGTCTGTTTTCCTCCTTCAGAAGGATATGAATAAGAAGAAATTATTCTGAGTACCTTCTGTTATGAACAAAAATTCGGTTAATATTTTTTTTGTGAGAAAAAGTTACAAAAAGGCAGCCAGATCACTGTCCCTGCCAAAGTTCTGCATGTTTTGTTATTGTAATCACGGGTCGTTGTGGCTAATCACTCCTTTTGTATTAGCAGAGCCTTGCCCGAGGCTAAGGTGTACTTTTCCCGGAATAGTGGACACCTGAGAGGGTGGGGGGGGGTTATGCAAAGTAACTCCAAGACCAGAATGCTTTGTGGGACCCCGGCTCCAAACGTACTGAGAAAACCCCAAAAACAACGAGCCAAGAGAGATGTTGGCTCGTTGTTTTTGAGAGACTGGAGTGATGTCTGGACGTGAGGAGCCGAGTGCTGAGCCTGCAGAAACGCTGGAAACCTTCGTTGATTCTCACCCTGTGTTCGATGGGCCAGGTCTGGGAGGAAGCGAGACTGAGACCGAAGCAACATCTGACGGGGACACCACGCCCTAAAGGCTCCCACGAGGACTGGTTCCCCCGCTCTGCTCCTAGTGGACAGAGCTGCACATATCCTCCTCCTCTGAGTCACCCTGGGAGACGCGACGGGGACTGCAGCCCTGCCGAGCCGCCCAATCCTGAGCTGATCACTTTTAATAAAGGCATTAAAAAGGAGAAGAAGTCTCCTGGCCCTGTTTATTTCGCCTTCAGTAACTCTGCTATTGAAAAATGGATATTCTCCAAAATATGCATGTTTTTCAAGCTAAAGTATGTGTTTGTTTGAAAGATCGCTTTATTGTGGCTCACTCTTTGAATAACTCATTATCTGTATGACCACACAATGATACGGAATAAGCATTGAAAGGATGAGTATGAGTATACTTTGGATAATCTAATGCTTGACTATGAATGATCCATAGGAATAGTAAGAAATACTTGTTTAGAACCAGTGACAGCACTAATGCAAAGCATAAAAGACCAGTATAAAATCTAAGAGGGTTTACACTGGGTGAAGTTTCTGTTGGGAAACCAGGGCATTGTTTCATTTCTCTACAACACAATGTTGTAGAGAAAAAAGTAACTTGTAATCCTGTAGAATAAATTAATGTATATTTTTTTCTCTCGTATTTCTGACCAGTTTTGAAGCAACACAAGATTATCTTCCTTCCAAGGTTTTTATTCTTTGAATTTCTGGCTGTACTCAGAACATAGCAACACTGCATAAAAAGCACTAAGAACAATAAACTGCAACACAAAATAGACATTTTTGACCTTTTAAAAAGTTACAATTAGTGTCTGGAAGTGTTAGGGAAAACTGCATATAGTTTTTTGCTGCCTATTCACACAGTCCTTCATGCGGGCTAATACAAATTAGGCAGCAAAGGAGCTCAGTTTAACCATGCTATCCAGCTCCCATTTGTACTGGACTCTGTTTACTTCTGCTCTGGATGGGAAAGGGGACCATGGCACTCCAAATGCCCAATGTCTCTACCCTGTAAAAAAACTAGAACATTATCTAATACTGAGCTTTCCTCTAGCTGTCAGACTCAACCATTATTTTTAATTGTACTGAGGTGCAGGAACTGTTGTTCATTCAGTTTTACACCTTGCTCAGCACTTTTGCCATCTTTACAAAATGCTCTGGACATGATTGAGTGGGGTATATTGCCAGAAATATGGAATTTAGTGCAACACATTGTAAAAATGGGGATGAATGATGCAGGTGTGGAAGGTCAACATCTGGAAAATTGACCTCAAGTATTCATAGGTATGTGTAGAGAGCAAGTAATATGTAATTTTCCAACTTTGCCTGAACTTCTGTATTTCCACTAGGGCATAGAGCCCTTTTCTCATTCAGAAAAGGAGGGCAGGTAGCAGTACCTCTGCCATCCTTTCCTCTAGCCATTGGACCCTGAGAGTTCATTTTATCTGTAGCCAAGATTCCCATCAACCTCCTTGAGGCTCAATATGGCACTAGTGGCTAAATGACACATTCTGAGTTTAGACAGCAAACATTGACTTCATTGCCCACTTAGCTCTAGCCATGAAGTTATGAACACAGAATATAGAGAAATGTCAGATTAAAACAAAAAATTTTAAAAAATGGAGCAGACCTTGCTGCAGCTGCTTTTTCTTTTCTTTTTTTTTTTTTTTTTTCTCTTTTCTTCTCTGTACCTACCAGATAAGCCATGTAGCTGTAGTGATCCCTGCTATCACCTGACACTGCAACTGAAAGAGATAAAGGATCTTTGACCATAGTGGCTACTGCATCAGCTCTCTGTCACAAGCTGGATGGAGAGGTGCAGAGGGCATCTCATCATCAAAAACTAATTTGGTCACTGCTCTGGTCTTCCCCACATATATTGAATTAGGCAGCAAGGCATCAAAAAAGAGGGTCTGCAGAGAGACATGTAATGTGCATCACCCATTACATTGAGAAATAACAATTTTCAGAATTCTATGTAATGTGTACACTCAACATATAGGCATGATGATCTACTTTAGGTGATTATAGATAACTCAGGAACCAATAGTTGATTCAAATGGGGGAAGATGGATGAATTAGCATTAGCACTTTTGCAGGCCATCTGTGATTTTTTGATGGAAGCCAGATAATAAAACACTTTGAGCATTATTTTTGATGCATTTTAGTCTCTGTTGCATTAGACAACTAATAATGCAATGAGAGTTCTTCCTTGGGATTGCATACTAAATAGACATGTGAATAACTAAGGTATTCTGCTAACATAAAAATAAGTTCAAAATAATTAAAAAGTTTGAAATAACAAAGCAGAATCTCTGAGGTGAAAGAAAGATAAAATAACAATACAACTTCACACATTTTCAACAAAAACGTTGAAATGATGAGCAGTTTCCAGATTCAAGGTCCAGGTTTCACCCCATATGAATGTGGATTGAGACCTTCAATTTCCTGCATAAAGTCCTGGCATGTCAGGCCACGCTAGATGGGGAGATGAAGGAGAATTCATCTCATGCCTTGCTAGGTAGGTAAGCCTTGGTAGGTAAGGCTTTTTGTGAATCTAGTAGGACTAACAAAAACCTTTAGTTTTGGAAATGCCAATACAAATAGTGTTCTCATTTTAATACAATTTTTGTTTCTTTTCCTAAACAGGTGGTTTACAAATTTTAGTCAAATTAAATAGCGAATAAAAGATGTTTCAAAATTCTGTCTAACTGCAGAAAGTGAGCCCTTGCATGAGAATATTTTTGATTTTGTCCAGGCATGACCCATACCTTCCTTACTGCCAGATGGCTAGTGCCAAATATAAAAATTCTAACTTCCTCTAAATTTTTGAAAGTTAGTTTCTTCCAATTTTCTGAAAACTTTATCTACAAAGGTACATATTTTTTATGCATTTACTTTTTTTCTTGTTTGAATACTTCTTACCATGTTTATGAAACGGTTATCTTCTTTTCCTTTGCTTTCTAGCAGAGTATGTGTCAGCAAATTTCTACCAGATATATGAATACAGTAAAATAAATGTAATATTTTAGTCACAGAAGTGTAAAGAGAAATCCCAAACCAGAACAATAAAAATACACAGTCACTATTAATCACACACCCCTCTCAGAATGATCACTCCTATCTTCTGTATATCAGGATTGCTATCCTTTCATTCAGAAAAAAATGCCTATGACATCTATCTGTCTCTGAATCTCTTGCTTCATCCCTTGGTGGCTGGGGTCCAGACATCTGGGTCACTCAATTGCTGTTCTGTGCTCCTTTCAGCGTTCAGTTTTAATCAGGATCTCTCATGCAATCTGTACTGGTCTTTTCACACTAATTTAACTTCCTACATGTTAGAACAGACCATACTTGTGCTTTCAGGAGGATACCCCTGAAGACTAACCAGGCCTCCTAGGTGCCAGAATGCTGCAAGGAAGATTCCTGAATAAGCCAGTGGATCTTCTCTCTTGAAGTCTGGGATTGAAATTTTCTTCTTTGTCCTACTCATTTATCTTCACATTATGAATTAATTCTTACTTTTTTCATTATGTATCTAGTAATGAATCTGCCTTAATTGGCTCAATCCTGTCTTGTATCAAGTAATTGTCATCATCACACTCCAGCAATCTGTTGTATTTCTCACACCTGCTATATTCTATAAGGTTATTAAAATTTGAAGTTTTGCAATTGTCACTACAAGAGTGTGAAAAAGGTAACACATTCATTTTCTTGGTCTGTATCTATCCATTGCTGTTTTCCAGTTAGATGCACTATTCCACCATTTCTCTGTAATGCCAATAAAAAAGCTCTGCAGTTGTTTGTGGACTTTTAGCACTTTATTTCACTGTGGTGAGTGAACTCATGTACATCACGCAGGATCTATCCCCAAGTCTCACTGCTTTTGCAATTGAAATGCAAGAGCTTCCAGCATCACACTGTCCCCTGGACACTTCCTTACTGCTCCGTGTCAGTTTACTTTCTTTCAGGTTCCATCTAAACTCCTCTGACATATATAGCTTAACTTCACATCATTTTCTATTTTCAGAAGAATAGCTGAATCATAGCAAAAACTCAAACTGTGCATGTCTAAACAACTTTGTAAACTGATCCAGCATGCTGAAGCAAATCTTTAAATTTTTTCTTAAAGCTTTCTGTGGACTTCAGCTCAGAATAAGTCAGCATAATTTAGCAGAGGATTGCCATAAAATACACTTGACTCCTGTTTAAAAGCTAAAATAAATATAAATGACTAAGGAGTGCAGCTCACACCAGTGTGACATTTAACAAGACAGTAAACCAAGTATGATTCAAGTATCAAACCTGTGATGGTGGTCCATAACACCTTCTTATTGTTCAGTCTCCTTTGTAGGACCAATGGGAGGGGACATTTGGAACCAATCCCATTGTAAAATGACAGAGCTCTATATTTGGTCTTTTCTATGTGTATGTGTGTGTGGGGAAATGGAAATTAAAATCCTGACTAAAGCTGACACTATAAATATATATAATTCTACTCTTCTAAATCGGTATAAAACAGAATCATACACAAAATACAGCTTTGTCTACGACAACACAGAGTAAAAAATAGAGAAGAATTGCATTGCTTCTGTGAAATAAACCATCATGGAACAATTGTATTTGTATTTTGACCCTGGTCTTTGCTCTTTTAAAAAAGTTAAATAGAAGATTTTTTAATATGTCACTGCTTGCTGTGTATGGCATGATGGAACCAAGCTACTTACAATAATAATTCACACTTAATCTATCATAGCATTATAGAAAAATACATCTGTAAATGGCTTTGAAAAGGTTTCAACATATGTCAGAGGTGGTAAAAAAAAATCACGTTTGAAACAACACTTAAATTAGGTCAGAAAGTACTCCAAACAATTCCTGCTTTTCTACTGGTGTAAAAAGATCTGCAGACAATCAAGAGACCCAGTCACAGATCTCCTCAACAGTAGAATTTATCCTCAAAGGTTTAGTATTTATAATCCTATTATTTTCTAATCCTATTATTGTAATGTTTGGATGAACTGAATGTATTTCCTCTTTAATCTCTGTGTGATCACACATATTTCCCTTCAATGATGACTTCTGGCTGACCCTACAAATACTTTGTTCTTCTATACTTAAAAATAAATCAGCAGACTAGTTAGGAAAATTGTATTTTCTGCAGATGCACCTTGCTGTTAGATAATGTCTCTTGATAAAGCTAATGCTTATAGAATACTGTAGAGGTGTTTGATCCCCACCTGATTTCCATTCAGATCATGTATTTCTGCTTTTCACTTGCTCAGTAAGTGGCCACTGTTAAGCAATGTTTTAAAAACTTTAAAATCATATTTGTGCCTGTGCCTGGAATGCAGGACTATTTATGGAGATGTTACATACAGCACACAGAAAAAAATGCTGCGCAACTTATTGTTGTATGGATTTAATGCTATTTAAGGGTTTAACAGTGACACCACAAATCACAAGAAGGTATGAATTAATGTCCTAACATAAGCCTAAGATAATGTTATAGCCTGGATTTAGAAAGTTGATTATTTTTGCATTTCCTTTCTATTGCATTTTCACTTACTATGCCTCTAACTTGCCTTCTTGTTTTCTCTTTTTGTCCTTTTTCCCATCATCTCCTCTTTTTACTTTCTTATTATGTTTCAGAATATCCTACTTGAATAAGAGATACAGAGCTTCCCTATAACAGGTGCATGTTTTTGTCATCTTTAAATAGTATGCATCAGAGAGAAACTAGGATGTTAAGGGCATTTAAAAAAAAGAATCAGTCCTCATGACCTGAGTACCCTTGAGATTCACAAGAGAGATGTAAATATAATGAAATATTTATGTAACAATTCAAACACAAATGATGACATTTGCTTGTACTTGACAACAGTGTGTTTAAGCCTACAACCAACATAGTATTATATAGAAGTATTTTCTCTTGCGATACTTATGCAAACTCAGTTTATGATCTCTTGCAAACATTTTAGTCTTCAATTCCTCTGTAAAGTACACACTGACAGAAAGTAAACTTCTTTTTTTTTTGTTGTTGTTCATTACCCATACGAACAAAAAGGACAGATGCATGTGAATTATACCGTTAAGACAGAGAGATCTTGCATGTATTTAAGCTGGTCAAACTTTTCCTTCTTTTAGTTTAACAGCAGCACATATTTGCTAACAGAATTCTACAAAATCAAGCATTTTGTACCAACCATTTACAAAATATTATCTTGTACAAGGCTAAAATGATGAATGCTTCCAGTGGGTTAGCTATTTATAACAAAATATAGCTACTTCAGTTATGGATATCTTTTGGGTTCCTCTTCCCACCCCCCTCCAGCTTTCTATGCCTGCATGAAGAACTTTGTTCCACAAATTATCAAGAATTAAAAATAAATAGTTACAAATTAATTATGACTCTTTTAATCCTTGTTTCAAGTCACATATTTCAGTTTAATTCAATTTCTACACTGGAAGTTTCTAACCAGTAGTGAAGAATTGTATTACTACTATCTCTTTCATAGGAAAGTCCACCTTGATTCAGACTGGACAGCTAATATTATCTTGCTATAAAGAACATACTACTATCTTAGAGAAGCAGGGATATGAGCTCTGGAGCTTCTCTGGAGGTACTGAACTCGTGATGATATTTCACATCAGCAGGAAGCTTTGTCAGCAGCACACCTACAAAAGAGGAACCTAAGTTTCCCTAAACTGCTAGCTGACAAACTGCAGATTTTGAACCCACTTCTCACTCCTATGGCATTGTAACACAGATGCTAATTTTTGCTGCTTCCAACAGAAAAGCAAGTTCCCTCATATTCTCACACAGGATTAGAAAATAATCTCAGTTGAAATATAATCTTATCTGAAAGAAATCAGTGAAATAGCAGGAGGGCTCATGGGATGCTGCAGAAATGCTCTTGTGGAAGGAAAATATGAAAAGGAAGGCTCAAGTCTTTGATGCTTAGAGATAGTGAGGGAAGAATATTTAAATAACAAATTCAGAAAGAATATCTAGAAAAAGATTAATATTTTCACCATGTGTGAAAAAAAATCCCACTGCAAAAGAGGAATGAGAACTTTAAGATGACAGACACTGGATTGAAAGTGATGGACTTGTTCAATACCACTGGTATAGTGAATCTGTATGTCTTCATGGTTTCTCAATTTTCTTTCCTTCTTCATGTTGACTGGTATCTCTCTCATCTAGAGTTTCCTACAAAGGGATATGTTTGGAATGATATTATTAAGTAAAAATAAAAGAAAATACTATAAGACAGTTTTCAATAAGAAAGACAATACCGAACAACAAAAATTAGAGTAATATCTTCCCTTATCAGTTATAAGAGATCATATTAATTAATACCCTCAAAAATACATGCCTGGACTTTGCAATGTCTATAGAGAAGATGACCACTGTCTGTTTCTTTATCAGGAGCTCACAAGTTCAAGGAGGCTTGCTCAAAATGAATTGTGAAATGGTTCCATACATCTGTTCATTTACTTGTTTACTATTAAAGAGCTAATTAATATTGATTATAAAACACAGAATTATCAGGGACTCTGCAGAAAAATCCAATGCCAGCAGTACAAAAGCCCAAATACTCTATCTTACAAAACACTTGACTGAATTGACAAGTATAAACATGCCACATGTTTGCACTCAAAACACCACAAGATTAAAAGCTGGGCTTCAAAGAGCTCATTTGAAAACACAACTTAGTGGTTTTGATTTTTCCTTAATCAAGAACAAATTTGGTATTCAAATTGTCTCCTGACATTCCTTATACTGTGCCCCATGTGGACAAAAGTCTTCTGTACTGTCCTCACAAAGACTGGCTGAATCCCACTGCAACAGTTTGCACATGAGGTATATATTTTTATGTTTAGTGATCTCTTGGGACAAATCAAACATTAATACAGATTCACAGGCTGATACTCTGAAAACAGACTTAGGAAATACAGTTTTCCAGAAAATGCTTATATTTCAGTGCTGTCCAAAGTGTACATAGACTGAAAGATGTTTGGAGCTGGATTGTTAGGTTGGTTTGAGGTTTTCTGGTGGCTGTCAAGTTTTGCTCGTTTGTTTGTTTTGCTTGTTTGTTTTGTTTTGTTAGAGTCAAGCTAAATGGTGACTTCACATTTGACTGCAGCTCTCACATGAATACATCAATAGGAAGTAACAAAACTCAGTGACATCCTTTCACTATGCTAATCTCCACCCCAAATATCCTTATGTACAGATGGTATGGAGATTCAGTCTTGTATTGATCTCTCTCTCCTTTCTTTCAGTAACATTCCATAGAATTAATTCCTTAGGGAAATGGTGTAGAGAAGCAGGTTACTGGAGAAACGTGAAAATAAAAATGTTATGTGAAAAGTGCTTTCCAGCTTCCAAACTAATCTCTTTGTCAAGTTGCTATTTTCGGTGCGTCTGAAACATATCAAAGCCAATATGCAGAAGAAAATACTTTATGTAAAGCCCACAGATAGGAGGCAATTTTCAGAACTGGGAATGCAGCTCTGGAAATGCTGGTCAGTGAGATTCACACTTCATCTGGCTTTTCTGCCAGAGAATGAGGGCACACACTAAATAGCAAATATTCACTCTCTATATAGCTGCGGTGCTGGAAGTCTTCTCATTTGACAGCAGGTTTTTCTTTTCCTGCATGGTTACTACAAGCATGTCAATGAGCTTGCTGGTTCAACAGAGGAGGTATCAGGGCAGGAGCAATTTGGACTAATAGGTAAAAAATATGGAGTCTTAACATTTCATTGTGAGCTTTCTCTACATATCCCCCTTGCCCCAAACTTTTTCTCACATTTTAGCACCCACAAGTGCTACATCGCCTTTGCAATGTTCTGGATGTTGCACTCAAAACCTCAGAAATACAGTGCAAATCATCATCTGTCACATTCCATACAAAAATATACTCTATTTACTACTGATCGAAGTAGCTGTGGTGTATAACTGCTTAAATATTATATGACTTGCAATATTCCAAACTATATTAAATATCCCAAGTTAAATCAGTGTCAGTGCTTCTAAAATATCAGGTTTTGATGTATGGGGAGTCAACAAGACACATCAAAATCTGAGTAATAATGACTTCAGAGCTATGTATATTTATCACGGGCTGGATTTCCTGGCATGCTGAAGCCTAGGGGGAAAAACTGGTGAACAAGTCCAGCTCTGAGGTTCAAACTATTGAACCTCAATAGTCTGAGGTTCAATATTTGAGGTTCAATATTCAAACTAAATCACTGGCATTAAAAACCATTTAAATCTAGGACTTTAAGTTGAAGAGCAATTCACAACTTTACTGTCTTAAAAGTGGGGAATGCTAAGAAGTCCTAGGTAGCTGCTGCAAGTAAACTGGAAGATGTTTCTCCACAAGAATTCTTATCCATAAGTAGTAGAGGCACCAGGAAGAAGCTGCTACATTTGGGAAATATATGTTTAAGAAAAACATAGCAATAAGCAGATGAGAAAAGGGAACATTCACCCATCAATGGGATGACTTTACGATGGCAGTCTTGAGGTCCTGCATCTTGGTAGTCCCGCAGTTAGCTAGGATAGACACTGCAAAAGGGAATAGGAGCTGTTTCTGGTGATATGCACTTTGTAAACCAGTTGGTAACCTGGCATGTGGATGTAGGAGCTTTGTTGGGGAAAGTGCCAGTCAGCTGTAAGCTGGAACACTTCTGTCTCTCTTCTAAGTTTGTTTTTAAATCTAATATTGAAAATATACTGTGAAATGTACCATGAAGATGTGAGCGCTCATAAGAAGCACAATGCTTCTTACAGTGGGCAGCTCTTTCAGAGTGAGTGTTGCAGTCTACCAAGTCATGTGCCAAAGGAAAGGTCTGTCTTCTTCTTCCCACATTCTTCCCACAGTCAGATATATGAGGAGGATGTGCTCTTTCTTACCCTTTTCTCTTTCATACCCCCACATCAGTTTCACATCTTTGCAGTTCAAGATTCAGGCCATGGTGCTGGCAAAACCCAGCAACAGTCCATGAAAAACACCACAGTGATATTTCCCCCTATCTGAATTCTCCAGTTGTTTTACTCTCTCTGAGGATGTTGGGTTACATGAAGTTAATTTCCCTTTTATGAATCCTGCACCTTACCTGTGGCTGGCAAAGAAAATAAGCATTTCCATCATAGGGCTGTGCTGAGCAGTTGACTCAGCTGAGAACCACTATGATAACTCCTTGATACCTCTGCCAAACAGTCCAATCTATGATTGTCTTTTTCTTGCTGTTATAGTATACATATTTCATGGATATGATGAGAGGGCCATGAAGTATATTAATTTTCTACTCATCAGCACACATTCCCAAGGAACTCAGAGTCTGGTGTCTCTATTTTGCAGCTGATGAATGTCTTCATATTTAGTTCTCTGAGACTGAAACAGTTGCATGGCTTGACTTTCCGTTGTTAACTAAGAAAAAGTTTGGGAGGATGTTGAACTGCACAGTAGAGCACCATCTTGCCCCTGCCCACCAACTACTGAAAGTGTGTGCCTTGAGCAGGGAGGTTATCCTGAGTCCAAACTGAGATATGCTGCATATATTTCTGGTCTCAAGGGCCAATGAGAACCTGACAGGAGGGTGGGCTACTCCATCCTCCAATCTGGCTCTTCACCAATAAAAGAAAAGAGCAGATTTAGATTTGAAACAGATAATCTTCTTTGCCATTTTGTGAGTTGAGGAAATATTTTGTCCAGTCTACTAGGGGCACAGAAGAGCTGTAACTGCAGCGGACTGGGTGTCAATACATGTAATCAAGACAAAGTTATTTATTTGTCAGGTGGGCTGCAGGAGGGATGAATAAATAAATCTGCTGCTTTAGAGCTGCAATTTCCTTTCCTGTCTCCTTCAGCTGCCTCAGGACTCTGCACAGCGATATCTTGGCCCTGAGGACTGCAGCTCACAGAACCCTTCTGGAACCTGGAGCCTCCCCCTCTCTGTCTGGGAGACCCAAGCTCTGCCCTGAGCCTTACAAGAGGCTGGTGATCTTGCCCTTCCCACCTGCATCACCCAACCAATATTGCCCTCTCGCTTACATAAGCAGAACTGCTTCTGCTCAAAAAGGATGTGCAGAGCATTCCTCTAATGCCTTTGGTAGGTGGGCTCATGCTGGGTGACTAGAACAACTGTTAGCTGAGGTCAGCCAGGCAGGAAAACAATAATGTTTCCAGCCTCCAGGGGCTGAAACTCTAACATCAGGATTAAGGCTGCTGCACTGTACTCAGGACATTACATCTCTTGCAGCTGACCTCAATCAGCAGCCATGTAGACCACCTGGGGTAGAGGGAGTGGAAGGGGTACAAAAGGTTTTATTAAACCCAAAAGAGCAAAAGGAAGACAGCCTTGAACCCGCCAACAAAAGAAGGAAAGTTCTTGTAGGGCAAAAAGCCAGGTGATATTCTTTTAAACAGCTTTTTTCCTTCCTTTGTACTTCAGCTGCTAAAACCTATCTCATATCTGCAGCTGCATGGGGGAGATCCTCCAACCTAACTCCCCTGACTTTAAAAAAAAGATTGTATTACTGTTGTAGCTGCTAATAGAGAGCAGAAGGAGAGAAAGAGAGAGAAGGAGAGAGAGAGTTTTTTGAACTAAGCAGTGCAGGATGTAGGAGGAGTTAACTTGAGCTCTCTTTTGCTCATATGCACTCATATTTCCCTGAGTTTGGCAAGACCACCATTGTGAGAGGGCTTAGCAATGAGTAGATGGTATGCATCAGTAACAGGATGCATTATGTAGGGGTGCTGTTTGGCCATGGGTGAGGTTAGTTGTGTCTCTGAGCAATACCAGGAATGGTAAATGTGATAAAAATGATGCTTTCTCAGTGGGGAGGTTTTTCTGGTCTGGCTAAACTGTGCAATGGAGGAGATTTGAGTAAACAGGCATTTAATACAAACTTCTGAGTTCTTCAAATCTCTCTTCAGCTGTAAGTAACATCACTTGATATTTCTATGGGGCTTGATGAGATGAGCTTGCCTCAAACCCTTGGACAGGTTTGACTCCTGATCAGACACAAATAGATATATAAAACTTTTTCAAATCTTAGTGACTCAGTTTTTTTGAGGAAAGATAGCTTTATGATAGGTGAGTCTGCTATTGATACTGCTATTGATAGTAACTGACGGCACAAAATTCACTAAAATTTGTATTACAGTCATGGTGGTGCTACTTATTCACGGATGAGAGGGACGATTTAAACTTGTTTTACAAAAGGAAGTTAAGGCAAAGAAGTCTGGATTTATCTTAGCTAATTTTAGGCACGTAAGAGAGGCATTTAGTTAGAATTGCCATTATTCTCTTCTTCCCAGCTAATCAATGGAGAAGGACACACATATCAAAGGACAAATAAACCTGTATTTAAAACATCAATTGTCTCCCAGATGTCCCTCTCTCACTACTCATGAGCAAGAGAACCTAAAGCAATTATGATTTTAATTAGATCCCTCAAATTTGGCTGGGTTAAATTGGCCAAAGAAACTAAATGTCCAATGAACATGAGTCCAAGAATGTGGTTGGGAGCCAGTTTCAGTTCATTGCTTAATTGTAAATAATATTATTTAATTTATATTCTTTCAAAGCCTGTTGCTGAATTACACAGACTACACACATAGGAGCCTTAGGAAATATTTAGTTAAAGTAACACTGAAATAATTAAATTTTTTTTTTTAAAGCTCTTATATTTATTATAAACATCAGAAACTTCAGTCTGGAGGAGATATGAATTTTCTAATGGTGACAGGCGTCAATAAAAAAACAGAAAGAAAATCAAACAACTATAAGAACAATTGCACTGTAAGCTAATGATTATAAAATTAATGATCAGGAATACTGTCTATTGGGTTTTTACCTTACTCATTTTTAGTAGGATAAGAAAATAAAAAGCCTGCATTTAAAATTATAGTATTGATGTAATTAACAACACTGAACTGGTCAGAAAAATTTCTCACACAAAGAGAGGATCTTGCAGAGATATCTTGCAGCATAACACCTGATAACAAAAGAAATTGTTATTTTCTTTCTCGTGAAAGCTGCTGGATCAGCCAAAATAGGGTGTACCTGTAATTGTCTGATGCCTGGACCCAGCAAAAAGATTTTTGAAACCTTGAAACTAGTGTAATACCTTTTCCAGAGTCTGATAATACTGCCTATTTTCCTTACCTCTTAATGCAACCTGCTATAAGAAGACAAGACTGCAATGTTCAATGAATTTTTTTTTAGAAAATGGAGTTGAGCTTGTTGAATTTATCATGGCCAGCTAACTACTTTAGCTGGGCAAGACTTAATAGTAATTCTGGAAAAGCGAATCAAAAACTCCCATGTCATACTTTCTCTTTGCCTTAGCCTTATTTGTCACGGAGAAGAGCTCGAGGGACCCAACAAAGCATTTGGAGAATCTTCGTGGATGATGCATTGAAGATGGTAAGTGTAGAGGGCCACTAAAAGCCTTCTTCACAAACTCCATGTGAGATATTATCCCATGGAACTGTGAAAGAGAGAGAGCATGATTTGGGAGAGCTTTAGCAGAGTTCTGAAAGCCCTGAGTGGCATTCTGAGGCTGACTACAGGCTAATTATTCACTATCTCTTCTAATGTGGAAAAGTAGGCATCAAAGAAGTAAAAGTCAGATCAGAAGTTAAGGCTGGAAAAAGGCTTCTTTTTACCACAGAACACAAGGGAACCTTGTAACTATAGGTGGGCTGAGTTACACTGAGTAATTTCAGAGAAGAGGAATCTATTGAGGATTGTGGAGAATTTACATAACATTTGCATTAAAAATCCATTCAAATTTGGAAATTCTCTGAGTTGAAAGTAAGTGAAGACTGGGAGAGTTCTAAAACAACTAAGACATAAACTTTCTCTCTTCTTTCTCACCCCTGGACATCTCTTCTGGCCACTCTTAAATGGGCAATGATCAGACCCAGTAGGATCATGAAACTTCTGTAACTATTACAGCAGATACTTTGTCTTATGAGGATGTTGATAATGAGAGAGAAGTCCTTTAGAAGGCTAGGGCTACTGATAATAGCACTTATTTAATGAAAAAGTTTAGGGTTTTGAGAGCATGTGTCAAAATTTATTGAGTGGTCCTTTTTTTTTTTTGTCTTTTCAAACAATTCTTAGGAAGAGATCATAAAACAGCGCCCATGGAATCTACCAAGGCCACAATAGAATCAATTAAAAACAGTTCCAAGTAAAACAGATCCTCTGAATTTTATGTTCCTCGATTTTCAGATCAGATATTTGTGAATAATTTTATCATTTGCAAAAGATTTTTCTGCACTAATTAAAAATTTAAGGAAAGACTAATCATTATTTTACCAGTTCTGCCTTACAGAAAGCACTATGAATTCCACATAGAAACTGAAATCAGAGTATTCATTTTCCCAAAAAAGTTTTGACACCAACCTTTCAAGTCCTTTGTAAGAGCAGTACAATTTCCTTAATTGTTCAGCAATCCAGTTTTGAGACATAGTATTGCACAAAATATTAAAAAGATAGGTGAAGTTATGTGCATTTACTAATTTTATAATCCTTGGAATGAATGCACTTTTCTCTTATGTGTACAGAAGTCCAAAAATCTGCTAAGCTACCTGTGTACAAAACCTTTCTCAAGGGCTGGTATAAAACTGTGGAATCAAATCCTACAAAATTAGTGTATGGATCTTTGCAAATGTCAACAGCCTATATTTCCTGGGCATGATGCATCACATCATCTTGATTTTCCACGATAAATGTTACATTGAATATTAAAGAATAACAGCAATCCAAAGTATATGAAAATCAAAACCTACTCAGAATGCTCATTCTAGAAGGAGGATGGGAAGAAAAGGGATTACTGGCACCACTTAAATTGGGGTTTTTTCAGCTCAGACTGAGCTGAGATGTCCTACAGCTGTGAATAGAAAAGAATCTGAAGAAAATAGAAAGCAAAAAATAGACATATATTCAAAATATGGGAAAGTTTTGTAAAATGAGATCAGGAACAACAAGATTTTGGCATAGCGGTTTCTGATTTTTGTAATCATTATTATTCTCTTACACATGTCTGGATACATGTGTGTGTCATAGAGTCAAACGCTTATATACCACAGTCATTGCAAGATTATATTTTTTCATTTTTGCCCCAACTCCTATGTACAAATTCACATATTATATTAATTTACATTATAGCTAAACTATGTATACAAAAATTAAATACCTTTTCCAGTTAAGTTGGGTTTTGGCTTACTGTTTCTTAAAACCAAGCTTCCTAGCCCAATCTATGCTTGCCCTTGTGTGCTGTTATTTTTTGAAAAAGAACAAAAGCAGATTGCCGATGATTCCTACCCAAAATATTGCAGTCTTCAGTCCTTTAATCTTGTATCACAGCTGAAGGTTAGGTTGACCCATGTAATTCTCAACAAAAGAAATGGTGGTGAAGGAAAAAGCTAAGGAAATTCTTGTGATAAACCTTGTCTAATTCTATTTTGGAGAAAGCAATCATCTCTCTTATTTGGATGGTTATGTAAAACTGCAAAAGCTTACACTTAAATGGTATTATACTTAATGGAATTATGCCTAAATGATACAGTGCCGTATCATTTTTGCTTAATAAAAGTAATTCACATGCAGTGAACACAGGGAAAGTTATGGAAAACATTTCTCACCCAAGGACAGAGTACCAGATGTGCTAAGACTTATGGGAGCAATCAAAGGTGGCCAAGACTCTGCTGTGGGGCCTTATTAAGTTAGACTGTGATCTAGCACCTTCAACTTATTAAGCTGTCGGGAGTTTCAGTGATTAAAACCAAAGAAAGGTCACTCACAGACCTTCAACATTTCCCTGGACTGGTATTTTCTTTTAGGCCTTGGACCCTAATGAAGGCATTTCACTTGATATGTGGATTTTTAAAAATTGGTCTTTTGAGCTGGATTTCTCCATAGCTTGAGAAAATCTTCAATAGATTTTGCTTCCTCAGAACTCTGCATACAGTTATCAAAAATCCCAACCAATAGCAAGAGATGAGGCCTTATAAGATGGCTTTGCATATCATCAGTGCAGAGATCAAAGGAACAGGTTAATGAGGATCTGGAGTAGTTTAATTATGTCCTAGGTAAGAAGTGGGGGTTAGTGGCTGTAGGTGGGACTGTTATAAATAAGCTTTCAAAGCTCTGATAGATGGAGTCTAATGTTTGTAAAAGGTATGATAAAACTAGTATTTCTTATGGATTTAAGGTTACCAAAATCAACCCTCTAGTCCTAAAATGTCATGCGGCAGGAACAGACATAATGTGTTCCAAGTACAAGTGGTGTCAATGCTACCTTTTCAAGGGTGGGGTAAATATTGTTTCATCTACAGGATCATATACATCACTGCTTACAAAGCCCTAATTTTAATACTACTGTGGATGTGCTTTAACTTGACCATTTCGTGTCTAGATATCTGATGTGGTTAAAAAGTTACAGCTCTCTTCATTATCTGTATTTTTTTTTCCTATTTAATGCTTCCTGTATTGGTTATAATGATATATTTAGGGTGGACTAGTACTTCTGCAATAACATATATCTTGTTGTTGTAATGATAGATTCTGGAAACCTGGCACATGGTGCCTTTTATTATAATATTACTGTGTTAAATTCAGTCTGGCTGGTCTCGTATTATACAAGATAAAGAAGGAAGTTTTATACTCCTTACAATCTAACAAACCAAAAATACTACCCCATTACAAAGCAGAGTGTGATTTTGCTTCTATGTCAAGATTCATCCACCTTTAGTATACTCTTTCATTTCCTTTTAAAAAATTGTTGAGTATTAAGTGTTCCAAGATCATTGGGATGACAACTGCAGTAATTTTTAATATGTTTTTTATGCAGATATAGTGGTATTCATTATTGTTGGGTGGATACAGACCAAACATGAAAGAAATTTACATCATCAGTTTTACCACTAAGGATGAAAAAAGAAGAAGTATTTAATTTTATTATTTTATTAATTTTAATCTTATTATTAATAGTAATTTCATTATTTAAAATAAAATGTGCATTTCCATCATCTCTAGATGATTCTGTTCTCATGTTGTAATTCTGCTTTTTACTCATTGCATTACAACCCAGGGGCTGATTCCACAGATCACATGTGACCCCTCAAGTTCACAGGAATTATGCCTAAGTGAGCTGGGAGGGAAGCAGGAAGTTGATAGTAAGAGTTGTGTTTGTTGCAGAACTGCACATCAGGTGGATGCTGCTGCTGGAACATTTTTGGGGTGGCACCTGCCACACTGAGGAGTGTTAATGTTTTTACATATCTCTCTTTTATCTCATGAGACAATACTCTAAGGAATGAAGATTTGCAGTTGCTGCAACTCTTTTTGGGGCCAAAATATAATCTCTAACACCCAGTTGCATTTTCTTAATTTTATTCCATTGTTTACTGACTTCAGGCAAATATTTCAGGTGTTTCAAGGCTGTTTTAGTTTTAATTTATAATGGATGTATCTATGAAAATGGATGTATCCTGCAGTGCACACTGTGAATTAGAAGAATAAAAGCCTTTGCCTCCACAAAGCTGGTGAGGAAAATGTGCCATTTTGTCCAGTGTTTGGCCAAAAATTTCCTGACCTTTTCTGGAGCTACAGGGCACTCTGTCATATTTGGCTAATTACCCAAAGGTTTACATTAGATTAAAGAACATGGCTACTGAAAAGTGGACAGCTTCCTGTGTCTTGGTTCACATCACTCTCTATCAGTCTGATAGAGTGGAATGATCCTCTCAGGGCTGCTTGGCTTGACAATAGGTTTGTCAAAACTGACTACGCTGTTCATGATTTTTTTTTTTAAGAATATTCTGGTTCTCTTATTATAAGATTTATTTTCAGGCAGATAAATGGTAATCAAAAATCTTCCTACTTTTAAAGCTGTGAGATTCTTGTGCAAATTAATTTTCCTGAAAAAAACCCAAAATCAAATAAACAACAACCCCCCCACAACAACCACTACTATAGCTGAAGATCTGAAGCTTCTAAAATAAACAGATAGACATAAGAAAGTCAACATGAAGTTTTCCATTCCATTTCAGTCAGCTTTCTGACTTTTTAATATGACAGCAACCTATTATTAATAGTTCTTAATTGCCAGAAAACCTACCAAGACCTTTTGGGATAAGTAAATGAAGTTGAAAATAAATATCATGGCAATGGCTTAAAGAGCAACTGAAGAAAGATAACACTGAGATATATAATAAAGAAAAAAGGAGCAAACACCTCCCAGAACGACAAGCCTATTCTCCTGTAATTGTGCAGGACTTGGAGAGAGCGGACTAAAGGGTAAACAGAGAAAGGACAAAAGTTGTCTGCATATGTGCATCTAGGGAAGACGCTTTGCTCTGGCTGATCTGAAGCAGTTTTTTCAGGGGCCGTCACTTCGGTGGTGTTTTAGCATGGGATTGTAAATATGGTGACATACAGAAAACACTCATTTTTCTCAACAGGTTGCAAAATATAATGTTAATTGGGGTTTGCTTTGTGAAACAGGTTGTCTGCAATGTACAAAGCCTCATGGAAGAGGACGACCAAATGCAAAAAAGGTGATGACTGATATCTACTTTTCAATCTCATTATGAAGGAATGGCAATATGTCCAACAAACATATAATGAAACCATTTATGGTGTTGGTTTTTTGTGGTTGTTTGTTTGTTTGTTTGTTTGTTTTTGGTTTTTTTTTTTTGTTTTTTTTTTTTTTTGTGGGGGAATGCAGAAAAAAAGCATGTTTCTGTTATTGAGTTATTTTCTAACTGGATACCTTCCTCGAGACCCAAACATTTCAAGTGGTAGAGGAAATATTGAAATGGATATTCTTTTTGCTTTTAGCTTCAAGGCAAGTTCAAGCAGCCTTATATCAAAGAAGAGCTTGTAATACAAGTTTATGAGGGAGTTAGAATAGATAGCATTCATAATTGAATTAACCCAACTTCCAGCTGTGAGTACATACAGGATATTTCCTTTATAGGGACAGCTGTCCACTGAGTTCCTTGGCCAATCAATTCTGTTAACCACCTGCCATGGTGGCATTTAAGGCAGCTATTTTCCTTTTCTCTTAAAACTCATGTTTAATGAGGTGTTTAGTAGCCATATGAAAGACTTGTGACACAAGCTGCAAATTGCTGTTGCTTTTGGGCTGGGATGAGGGCTTTGTGTATTTATTGCATTTAATGTTATTACAGATGCCTTAACAACTTGGGTTTGTCTTCCAATACTCTACATAACCAAAGAATGGGGAAATAATTTGGGGTCCCACAGATAGAAAAACATTCTTCTAATAAATGAAAATTGCTTCCTTCCTTTAAAATTATATTAATTTTAAAGAGAAATCACCATAAATTACCTGCTGCTGACAGATATATTTCCTATTTCCTACACTGTCTATGTAGGAAATTTGCTTTAGCACTAGGAAATATTTTCTGAGCAGTTTATAAACTTGTCTAATTTATGATTAAACATATCTGGTTTGTCTCAACATTTTGATTAAAACCTCTGTCAGGTAGGTTAAATGTCTCATCATAAGAGTTTTCAGATATCTCCGCTGACCTTTGTGGGAACAAATATTTTCTCTGGTATGTCAATAGGCCTTCACAATTAACAATATGTTCATTTTATTTCAGAAAAACATTTTAGGTCTTCCTCAAACAGTTTTTAAGAAAGTTGTTCTCACCATTACCATTTGCAGCCTCAGGAATACAGTTTTGTATATGGCAAGATGATTTTCAAGTGGGCAGCTTCAAGGAATTCAATGCAAATTGAAGCTTCCTTTACTCAGATGTTGCTTTTGAGACAGATAAAATAGTCTGTTCCTTTAAAGGCTGATGGATGTTCTCCACTTCTAGGGCCAGGCAGAGCTCTCATATGTATTCATCGTATGAAGTTCATTTTTGCCATACCAGGTCTGCACATGAGAGCTTTGGGAGTTTAGGAAGACTGCAGGGCTCTGTTTTGAAGGGGATAAGAATCTTGCAAACACCTTCTTTTCTCCAGAGACATTATATTTTCTACACCCACTGCTGGCAGGTTGCTCTAAAATGTGAAATTTGGAATCTGCATTTGAAAGCGTGTGTGCCCCACAGTATTGATTAAGGTTTTAGGTCTAAAATATTGCTTTATGGAAAGACTCCCACATGACACAAATTCTGCATTGAGCTTTATAGCATAACTGCTACTAAGCTTTAAAAGGAATTCTCTGTAATGTGTGCACAAGGATCAAAGACTCTAATCTGGTCAAGAGTCTACGTTAGTTCACAGGGAAGGACTGCAGAGATGCTGTGTGTAATGATCAAAGTTGGGTAGCTGACAACCAGCTGAACATTCAAGTTGCTCATGGAATTGTTACGCTTAGATTACCCTAAAGGAAGAAATAAAACCTTTCATTTCCAAGTTGGCACTTCCAAAAAGCATTTGTTGACATTAGGTGCAGGAAGAGGCTGCTTTTGTCAGTGCTAAATTTTATAGTTTATTTACAGTGAGAAAAGTGCAGCATTTCCTGCGCATTTCCACTCTACATCAAGGGGACACCAACTAGGCCAGTTTGATATTGCATTTATCACCATGGCAAAAAGCTTGTGTTAAAAAAAATAAATTAAAGAACATGCAATTTTTCTTGGACAGAGAGCTGATCTGCCTTTTATTTTTGTTTAACTCTGTTTAGTATGCAGAATGGACACAATGCCATGGTGACTTTTAACCCCAGTGGAGGATTGACACAAAAGTTGACTCTGGGCCTCAAGGGAGCACAGAGCTCTGATGGCAATTTGAGTGTGAAATGTGGTCTCTGGAAGAACCCCTTAGAGTCAGGCTTGGAGGCCTGTTTGCCTTCAACTAAAGAGTAATTTTGCTGCATCTTGAGGTTCCCTTAGTTGGAGATCTAGGAAGAGCCTAACAGAATCAGAGTAATTGAGAGATGTTTGTGCATGTTTGTCTGCACTCTGCATCTTAAGAGAAGACTTTTGAGAAGTCAAATCAATACTACAACCATGTCCTGTGCAGCTGCTGCATTGTTTTGGTTTGTTGCAATAATGAAGCCTCACAACAGCAGGCATAATAAGCGCTGCTCAGCCCATGGTATTCTGTCACCTTTAACTGCTTGTATCTATCTAAATCCCACTGTCAACTAGAATTATAAAGATACCTTCTATAGACCTTTTACAGGCCTCAGCTCAAAAATGCAGGAGGCTTTTCAATGACATAGGGTCTGTGATGTCCTTCTTCAGGCCAAACTAGTACCCCTCTTTTCTTAAAACCTTAGCATAAAGCATGCAGAAATTGAAAACCAGAATATTTTCTAGCAGGAGGGTATTTTATTCTAATTTCAGCCTCTTGTGTCTGGACATTGTCTTGTTTTCACACTTTTCTTCATGCACTTTGGATCTCCTCCATTATGATTCTCTGTTCAGAGAGGGTAGAAGCACTAGAACCTCATTTTGGTGGTGGGTGTGGAAGCTGCATACTTTACTCTTACAATTTAAATTTGAATTCTAATGGCTAGACTTTTCATTTTGGAGCAGCGTCCATGGCAAAGCTGGTGTCACTGTGAAAATGGGTGTGAATGGGCATGAGCTATCAATTCTGCAGCACAGCTTTCTCCATGGCATTGATGCTTTGGATGTCACAGAAATGGCCCTCAAGCTAGGCAGCCAGGGGGCAGAAAAAGCAAAGCATTGGCTGTGGAAAATGCAGACAACATAGAAGACAGCAGGGAAGCTTGAGAAAATGTACCAGGTCCAAAAATTCATGGACATTGGAGGGGATTCAAGGTTGTGGCTTTCTTCATCTTTATGGCAGAGCAATAGAAGGAAATCATAATGGGCTTTTCCCACTTATTTTAGCCTAAACTTGACTGGACAAAATTTCTAGATGAAAATTTTGGTCCTTCCAACACACAGTTGAATTTTGACACTCAGGCAGCCTTTTAGTATCAGTCTCTACAAAGGGGTTTTTTCCGGTAGTAGTCATCGGATTTTGCCCAGCAGAAAGCTGAAAAATTTTGCAGCAGAGAAAGTTTTCCTGTCTTAGAGAGGGGAAACTGAGATAGAAGTTTGTGCAGCCACTTGTAAAATGATGCAATAATTAGCATCATCAAAGTAAAGGAAGGAGCAATGCTGCATTAATTTCCTATCTTTGCCAATCCATGCTATAATTTTTTACTCTTATTTTCCATTGCTCAAATAATCAAAATTTGCACTGCCCTCATTGGCCTGCTAGAGGGTTGACACTTTGACATTGAGAACTTTAGACCTTTAATTTCTTTTTAGAACCACAAGGTTAAGTATAAAAGAAGAAGGTGGAAAAAAGAAAGATATCTGCCTGGCTAAAATATTCTGTTGTGTCATGGGTGGCAAAATCAAACTTAGCTTTTATAATTAAAATAGTGTCATATCCAATTTCCCTTCCTACCTCTGCCTAAATTCTGAAGTGTTTTGAAGTAGCAGAGAGCTGCATTGCAATACAATCTGCAAAATATCAGCATTATTTTCAAACGTGGTAATGTTTTTCCACACACACAAAAGTGACCCAATCCTAACAGCAAACCAGACTGTTTCAAAAGTAACATCAACTTTGACAACTCCTATAGCTATTTAGTTTTACGTTAAACTCAAGAGTACTGACTCTTGCTGAGACTTGAAAAGAGCAACCACTTACCCTCGTCCCAACTGATATGATCAAGTAGTTTTTACTACAGCCAGCCACCAATAGGACAAATTTAGGTTTTGAGCCACATGCCCAAACCCCCCTATATTCCTATGAAGTAACACCTAGAGAATGCTTTTGATGGATACAAATCCTTTTTTTATGATACATCATTTAGAAGGCTTTACTTCTTTTACTGTGGCTTATTAAAGGCAGATATATGAGCCCCCTTTCACCCTGATCGACATCACTGGCAAATTCTAATTGATTTTGCTCAGAAACAGGATTTGGTCTTTCATTGTCAAAGATTTCTTTTGAGAGCTGACATTTACATGGAATCCCTCTTCCTTGTAAAGTGATTTATTACAAATTACAGTGATTATCTCTAAACAGCATAGACATCTTTCAAAAATAGACTTTAAAAAATTTTTTTTGGTCAATTTATTATACTTGATAATGAATAACATTCATGGGAGGTAAGTAGGACAAAATTTGAGAGTTGGAGATCTAACTGGTGTCAGTTATCAAATTAAGGGTTTTTTTGCCTGTAACTAACCAAAAACAAACTACATTCCATTTGATTTATTAATGTCAGCAAAAGCATGGAAACCATGCAAAAATTTAAACTATGCTTTGAAATGACAAATATTTGTCTTTTGATGCTCCTCACTACAAGAATGAAATAGAATTTATTGAAGTTCAGCAACTGTATAAAATTGTTCTATAGCTAGAACACAGAAATGATTTAATAAGTTCTATGAAAAGTCTATTTGCATGACATCAGCACCTAGCCTATAACCAGTGGTAATGGATTGTTGGCTTGATTTTATACCACTTGACATCAGATTACAATACAATGAATAAATGTTAACCTATAATCCCTTTAGTAAAAGCTGGCATTGTTTGTCTTCCCTTGCAGAGACCACATTGATTTTCTTTTATTGGATGCTCAAGTGCTGTGCCTCAGATTGATTACTTTGAATTAAATGTGCAGAGAACATTTTTATTATTCTAAACCTGGAGTCTTAACATTAAAGGGATGCCCCACCCCCTGCTACACTGCTAAAAGTGTGCTCTACCATTTAATTTGGATTTCTTTCATTTTCTAATTTCTTTTCAGGGCTGCTGAAATGCTGACCCCTGCTCTGCCCCTATGCCCCTTGACCCTGACACATCTGACCAGTGATGACTCTGAGGGTGGCAAATTAATAGCAGCATTGCTTGTTAATTGCATAAGAGAAAAGCCAAAAATTTATCACCTCAGTCATGGCCATTGCTTCCCTTTGACCCCCTTCTCCCACAAGGATTTAGCTGATGGTCACATCTGTGGTTTTTCTGTATCCTACATATTTGCTGTATAATTATTCAGCATCAAACCTTATTAATCAAATCGATGCTGTGTTTTAAATGGAAATTACTGGATTAATACAAGCATTCATTTCATCCTGAAAATCTTGATGGCTTTAGCACATGGAATACAAGCAGAATATGAAAGAAGGGATGTAGAGACCTGATTGAATTAGGAGAGGCATGCTGCACATTAAATTACATATGCCAGCAGGGGTCCTTGCTTTTATAGTAAAATACTTCTGTAGAGTGTATACATGTAAACGTCCTGTGATTTCTTTACACTAGTCAGTGCTCTCACATCAAATAAGGTTATAGTGGCCATTTATATTTCTAAATACATATAATTTAATGTGATCCATTATTTGATAAGTGTTTTATTTAACTTTAACTATTTCTTCAAACAAAACATTAACAAAACAGCAATTGAGTTGCGGCACTTCTTACTGGTTGAAGATATTAGTTAAGGAGATATCTTGTCCTTTTCTCTACCTATTATATTCAGTTTTGCAGGAATAAAAAGTATCAGTAAAAAAAAAAAAAGAAGCAATTAAGTAATGAGGAGCCTTTTTTATCAAGATGTAAACATTCCAAACACCCTAAGCAAATTGCAACTTATCCGCTTGGGTAATTTCTGGCCTTTTTTCACATCTTGTGTAAGTTTTCAGTTCCCTCCCAGTGAACCCATTGTGTAAAGGGCAGGGGTAAGGAAGTTAAAAAGTGATAAACTGTGAAATTAAGAAAGAACACAGACCAGTGGTATTACAAACAGATTGGATGAGCAGCTTGCAGTGCTTCTCTGGACATAACTTGCATGTTTGTGAAAACTCCTTGTAGACAATCATTCCCATTGAATCGGTGGCTTGCAGGGTGGCACTGATTTTTGATTGTTTGCTAGCAGAAAGTGGAGAGTAAAAACAAGTAATGCCATGTGCAAGCTTTTAAAATCAAGATCATAAGACTTGGAAAGAAGAATGGGAGAATGGGAAAACAAGCTTCAGATTTTCTCCCCTGCAAATGCTGAAGTATGCCAAGTAATTTTGGAGACCATTGATTTCCATTATTATTTTGAGATCTGAGCACCAAATTTTGCATACTTATCTCTCAGTAATATATTTTTAAATGTAGACCTCCCTGCCACATTCTATCTCTTGCCACGTGTTCATGCATTGAATAAAACCCAATCCCAAAAGCAAAGGAGAATGATGCATTTTTTGTGTTCATTAAATGCTGCTCATGTTGTTTTCACTTGGCTATATCGTGAGTTTTCCTCTACCAACAGGCATTCTTCAGAAAATCAAAGTTTTCTCACAGCAAAAATTGGAACACAAGCACAGTTCAGAGTAGGAAACTAGAGCAGGCCTCTTTCTCTTCTAACTCAGCTTGAGCTCTGCTGTATATCAGCATCACAGTACAGTGCAAAAGCACGGATGACATGCTCTCCGAATGGGAGTCATCAGCAAAGATTTCTGTATGTCCCTATTTTCAATGTGGCATGATAATTCAGAGGAGATTTATACTTAAAATCCTTAGAAAATGCATTCTATAACTAATAAAATTATGTGCTATCATGCAAATCCAGTCTTAATACAAGATTGAAATGACTCAGAAGATGTTTACACCAATGTAGTAATGGAACTATATTTGGCAATCACAAAAACAAGTTACTATGGTTTATTTGATGACATAAATTATTTCATTTTAATATCTCTTCTGTCAAATTAGATGAATTTACTTACCAAACTTTATACATAGTACATGATTAGTTGCAAAAGAAGATTAGTTGTAAAATAAGTCAGCTTAACATCCAGACATAGGATTTTAATAACAACTTGATATACAAAGACTGTCAGGTGCTGTCTGCTAGTGAGAAATAAATAATACCCTAGATCTTTCACTATAATTACCATCATTCACTGTATGCACAGGATCTGCAGTAAGGCTCAGGCTGACATAGAGTCAGAAGTGCTTAACATCCCTCACCTGGTTCCCCGACAAATCTGTACACAGGAGAGAAACATTGGTGGGTGATAGGAAGATGCTCACTGGATTGAGACTCACTAGTGAATTTGCACACTGGTTCATATAATGTGAGTAATTAAATGAAAGCTTTTTCCATGTAATTTTTCTTTATTTTTTAATTTCATTTTTCAGGTCAGTTAAAACAGTATAGATATATGATTGTGTAAAGAGTGATCCCTTATCTTTGCTGGAGTGAGTGAGAAGTCCATGTACCTGTGGTGCATCCTGGACACCAAGAAAGTCACACGTTCAGAGATGCAGTGATTTCTTTCTTCAAAACTATATGTTATGTGTATTTTCTGTAGTTTGATTTTTCTGTTACCAGGAGAGGGAGAAAGTATATCCATCTTTTCACACATACAGGCCTTGGAAATGAAACATTGATATCCCAGTCATGCTACCAACAACACTTGCCATTCACCCAGGCGACTCTAAAAAAAAAAGTTGAAGTAAGTGATCAAGCTTATACTTATATTTGAATTCATGGAATACAAACATTCTTTAGCAGATTTGTTAAATGATAAATCCATGAATTGAAACCCAAATGCTCTACCATGATTTCTCTTCTCTATGTAGCACACACTAGGTATTATTTCCAAACATAAATCCTTCTAAATGATTGAACAAAAGAAACCTTCCAACTTTCTGGAGGCCCCTTGACACAAAGAGATGAAATTTTTGTGATGAATAAACTCTGTGAGGGTTAGGGATAATAACAGAACAAATACTTTCTGTAACAGTCTACAAATTACATGTTGTACTGTAAGAGAATCCAGCTGAATAAATAACATTCAAAGGACGAGTTCTCCATTGTCCTCACAGTACAGTAAATGATAATGAAAAGCATGTCCTAAGTATATAGGCATACTGATAACAAGCTATAAAACATACAATGATCAACTCAAATCTCTGAAACACATAACAGATAACAGCTAAACATTTTTCAATGAAAATATTTTCAAAGTGATCATGTTTTGTGTTTTGCTATTTATAGCAAAAAAATCCATAAACCAAAATAACAAACACACAAAAAAACAGCAGCACCTCTAAATGACAGGTTCATACAAACTGCTTACCCCTCAGCATCTGACTGACTGTATCACACAGGGATGGGCAGAACACAGGCTTAAACCTCTGCCTTCATGTAAAAGGAATGACTAAGGAATTCACAAACCTGAGATATTTTCCTTGTGCAATATATGCATCTATTTCACAAGATTCTACCCCACTGACATGGTGGGGGAAATAATCACAAACTAATTTTCTACAATCTGACCATTTTAGTGGAGATTGCCCTTTTGGAAAATGCCCACATTTTAAATTCATGTCTCACTTGATTTTAGCAACAGAAAAATGCATCAGACTGAAGATTTAGATCAACCCAATATCCTTCCTCACACCAGCTCCTCAAATAGTCTAGGACATCTCAACAAACACTTGAAATGCTACCAAACCCCAGCCGCCACTTCTCATGATTTATGATGTCATTAATGTCAAGCTATCAGTGGACAAGAGTAAAAGAGACAACAGCAAAGCTGACTAAAAACAAATAGTTTTGATTAAATTCAAGGACGTTTGGTACAGCTTTCAGCAAAAAGGCATTAATCATTTCCAAAGCTGACCTTGTTTTTTTTCATCCTAAATGCAAAAATAATATGTGTAGGGATTCCAGCAAAATCTTTGAAGTCTACTGTCTGTGTAGCTGGATTCCCTTGTTAAGGCAAAAGCAATTAAGAGCAATAGCATCACCTTTTTTTCTCTGGGGTCATTTTTGTTGATAATTGTCTGAGCACCGTAAAATTGCACTGTTTTTGACTTTATTAAGGTATGAAGAGTGTTCTTTAGGTTTGAGGCATTTTTCATCCCAATAAGAGATTCCGATAGTATATTAAAGGGGAAAATTATTCACAGATAGACACTACCCTTAAAAAACCCCATAGCAGTCAGACAATGACAATACAGCCTAATGATAAACAGATTAAAAAAAAAAAAAAAGAAAAAAAGGAAGAGGAGAAAAAAAGTAAAGGAAGTACATCAAGTGGAATAAATTATTTTCATACACAACCCCCATCTGTATAAATGCAGAAGTTCTCTGGAGGTCTTTAGCTTCCATTTACAGAACTAGAACTATAATAGACTGGATTGTTATCAAAAACAGAAAAATATGATTTTCCTGTTTGTAAGACCATAAATTAATGTGTTGGTGTAATGTGTGCACAAGTTCATCCTGTGTACATATGTGTGTATTTATAGAGAGAGAACACAAAGTGTAATGGATTGCTTTGATTGTTATTTAGGCAACCTCAGACTAGATCAAGTTGCCTCAGGAAACACATTCCAGGAGTATGAGACATCTACTACAAGAATTTAAAATTCAGATGGAAAGTAATGCTCAAGGCTCAAAAACATTACTAAACCCTCTTTTTTTATGTAATAGTTATTATTTTGGAGCTAATGAGGATTTTTACAAAAAATTATCTTCCCTTGAAGAGGAATATTCCCTAGAAGCTGCTTCCCTCTACATCTTGAAATCTTTACAAAAAATCTCAGTCTTCTGCTGTCTGTGATTCTAATAATCAGCTTATATATTACTTCACAGTCTATAGCAAGAAGGTTAAATATGTTCTTTCAGCAAACATGCACTTATAACTTAGCATGTAATTACAGAATCACAGAATATTCTGAGTTGGAAGAGGCCCACAAGGAACACCAAGTCCAACATCAATTAAAAGCCCATAGAGGAATTGAATCCACAACCAAGGTGTTTATTAGACCATCCTCTAACAAACTGAACTAATCTCAGTCCATTAGATTACTAATGTAAAATTAGAGAAGAGCTACTATGGCTTCAGAATAAAATAATTAAATGGCTGTATGTTAATTTTATTTCTTTATACAAGTACCTAAAACCTTCAATTTTTTAAAATCATTTTATTAAAATATGTAGTCCAAATACTGTCTCATACTCCTCTGGTACATTGAAAAGGAGTGATACTCACCACTTACAGCTGCAAACATTTTCTAAAAAGAGATTTGAAACAAAAATTTTTGCTTCTAAAACTAGTATTTACTCTTAGTGAAAACTTTCTGCTTAGCACTTTTAAGGGAAAAAGACAGGCTGTATCAATTGTGCATGAGAACATTTGTAATATCACCCTCAGAGAATAATAAACAGATACTAGAGGTTGAAATTCTGACATAGTTTACAGAACAATAATCCAAACATCTGTTAAAATGACAAGGGATTTGAACAGAATAGAGAGTACATGGGAAAACGATGCTACTTTTAGTACACTTATAACATTAAATCAAAGCACTGCAGCTCAAGGCAGCTTGCTGTTAATATAAACAATTTTCTACATATTCCTGGGCCACAAGCCAGAACTCAGGATTCAGTTACAAGCACAAGGTCAAGAGGGAATCAATGGTATGAAATTTACCTTGTATGAATCAAAAGAATAAATTGGTAATTAAGGATGAAAACAAATTAGAAGGTATACTCTCACTTAACTCATCAAATAAATTTGCTGAGTAACTTCAGGCTCTGAATATATTGTAGGATCTGTAGAGATTTTAATGCATTTATTGCTTAAATCCAGAGTATCAGCTTTTTTGAGGCAGGCTTAGAAAATCACATTTTTATATGTACTTCTTTCTATAGCAAACATCTGACTACAGTTATGAAGGTAAATATTTAATCATGAGAAATGTAAATAAGATTTCTTTGAAAATCACATTCTTGCCTTCATATTATACCCATGAAAACCAAACTTTTATCTCACTTCTGGTCTCACTTCACCTTCCACACCCAAACAACACCATTTAATGCTTCAGTGAATGCTAAAGACTTATAGTAGCTGCTGAAGAAAAGGGGTTCCTGTAAAAGATTTTCAAAACAGTCTTTATAACCATGAAAAATTTTGCATATGTTTTTAAAAGAGCACGTTTGTTTAATATTTTACCCTCACAAACAGACATGCAGCAATCATAAGCCACTTGCTGGTGGATGAATGTTTTGAGATGCATGGCTACAGTCACTCATGTTTCTGACACATTAGGAAAAAGAAAGCATCTTTGGAATGTAAATCAAGAAAAGGTGTTCCTGTGTTTCTTGGCTTTATCCTACTGGAGTCAATGGCCTAGTATATTTAGGGAGCTCATCCTATGTAACTGTCTTAAATTCATAATTTCTATGGGGATAAATATTTTCATATGAGTAACTCAGTCTCCAACTTAACTACTGAAGGCTGGATAATCAACTAGGATATTGTGCCTCATATGTGTAAAATTGTGGTAGGGTAATGAAAATCCCTCAGAGACACATTGCTTTTCATCTCTCTCAGCTTGGTTCAGCATTTCCCACAAAATAGAGCCTGAAACATCCTAATAGCAAACTGACAGTCTCTTTCCATGAGTTGGAAATGCTCTTTCCATGCATTGCATCCTGAAAACTTATTACTAATGGTTCATGTTCTGCATAGGTTTAAGTCACAGTCTTTCTATTAAAATGTCTGCACTTACTGCTGGTTACTAATTGTTTTGGTATGGTAATTGTTTGGTAAGGCTATGAAGTGATGAACTACTTTTATGGAGCATTATTTAATAAGTTATCATTACTACCGACTCACATGGAATTATGGCCATTTCTCTAGAAATGGAATGTTCTTTAATCGGTTTCCTAACTTGAATATATTGACAAAATAACTCATTATGTTTCAATAACTGTGACATTATCAGTCTGTTTAATTAAAAAATACATGGGTTTGATTATTTCTTTGTGGAACACATTGTTGATTTTGTTCCTTTGAAAGATGATTTATAGGCTATCTTCTTTCCAGAGGGCTGCTAATATCAGATGCCACAACCACTGTAACCATCAGTATTTCTTCTTGTTGCCTAGAAGATGATTAGAGATGTCATGTTAGATTTTATAAGGTGCTGAGAAATATCAGTTTGCAGATCAGATGCTGGAACTGAAATCTTCATCAGGAAGGCTTAGTACTTGAAGCCACAGAATTAAGATGGCTGTTAAGAATATTTTGAATACTGCCAGGATTTAATAGTAGCAGAAGAGTGATGATTAGCTACCTAGAAAGAATAAATTTCAACTTAGCCAGTCATGGAGCAAATACATTTTTGGCAAAAATATCCTTCCTCAATTACTTGAATACTAATAGCCATTAAATGTATCCCACATTATGAGTCCTACTACATTTACTCTCTTAATTAAGGATGTATATTGAATAAGACTTGTATGCAAAAATTCTTTAAAAAAAAAGAAACCATGAAGACTCTGCTGTGTTTTTTGTGCCATGTGTGGCAAACTATGAGATTTGTTTCTGGTTGTGTCATTATTGTATCCCAGTAAATCACAATCATTTCACCCACAGAGCCTCTGTTCTCTTTGAAAGCCGGATAAGGGGTAAGCCTTGAAGTCAGGTCAGCACTGTGTGGCCTATGCTGATCTGCAGGAAGAAGACACAACAGTAAAGTATGTTTTCATCTCCCAGCTTCACCCTTAGGCACTTAGACAATTATTGTATGTGCAACCCTTTGTTCTCGTCATTTTCTTGATACCATGCTAATATTTCCAGAAATGAACTAATTAAAATTAAGGGAAGACTTCAGTGGGAGAAATTGATTAAGGACTAACAAGAAAAGGCAAAAAAACCCTTTCCAATTGTGTTTTTAGGGTAGAATGACAACTGATTATCCTGTGTCCAGAATTACTGTATCTTCCCCATCTAAAGTCATTTATGCAGATAATCTTAAATCACGGGCTCAATGGGCAAAAGGGAAGAGATCCTAAGAGGTTTTTAACAGAAATATGTCTCTGAAATCAAACTTTGTCAGGAATGCACTGACAGATGTCAGCATCACAATTCCTCAAAATGGGAAAGTGAAGAATTGTCCACAAACATATGACATATGTGCTCAATAACATAAAAACACTTATAGGCTACACTACAGGTCAGCAATTTTTCAAAGCATCTTCTCCTATAGCTTAATAAATAGTATGTTTCCTGAATGAAAATCAGCAGTACTTGGCAGAAGCATTTTTAGAACAAAAACACTGTAGATTCATTTTTAAATTTGAGGAATTTTAATATTGAATGTTTTAATACTGAGTATTTCTTTTTCTTAATCTAAAATGTTATATAGCAATTTTATCCCCCCTCACAAGAACTAGAATGCAAAATGATCAGTCTGCTTGTCACTGTGGGACGGTTTTTTAAAATGCATATATCTTTCTAGGTTTAAATTAGTTCATCAGCTAGCTCACAAAAGCTACAGAGACATGTCAGAAGGAAGATAGTAACAGTGTGAAAGAACCAACAAAAATATTTCTTCAAAAGAATTTTACATCGATTTTGGATTATAGAGAAACATCTGTCTTTGAACTATCAAACTTTAGATAGATACAGATCTAGGTATCAAGGTGAAACTTGGCTGAATTTTTTCTGTTCTGTTTATTACTTGTTTTGTAATGTCTTCTTTTATACTCGTTGCACTTCATGGATGCTAAAAAATATCTTGGAAAAAAGGTATTGCAGGGCATTAAAGTAACAACTGAATTCTTCTGAAAATACCTATATGTCCAGATCTTCCATATTATAATAACTGAGCTTTCCACTCTTGAAACAGAAGGGGCTGGAAATAACAGGTACAAGGCAACACTGAAAATATATTTGTATTTAAGTTGATATAGGAGGGATGAATACTCAGCCCTGGACAACAGTAGGATTCAGACATTGATAGTCAAAGGAGGGACAGTACTGCAGAGAGGTAAAAATGTGTGGTTGGGTTTTTCTTACGCTGTGTTGTCTAGTCCAATATAGCCATCCATGTAAGTGCCTCCTCGTAAAGGAATGCTTCACTATTCCCGGGCCTGAGTTAAGTAAGGAAAGGAAACAAATGTCTAGCAACAGTTTTATTCTACACAAATGAAGGCTTTTCCTCATTAAATGGAAGATACAGATAAAATAGGGCTGAGAGAATGGATTCCCAGCCACTTGCATAAGGATTTTTTGTTCACTCCAGTAATTGTGCCAGCACCAGAGGTTGTAAATTGAAAAGGTCTGTACACATCCATGAATAATAATGTTGCCAGGATAGACTGTGAGGTGGGACTGCCCAAACATCATATCTTGTTTACGACTGTGCAAAAAATGGTGAGATAGCCTAGTGTGTTTTGCCATTTAGACCCAAAACAGCAAAGGAATGAGGCATATTAATAGTTCTCTTATAATTAAGCATAAGTTCAAGAATTTTTCCAGATAAAGGTCCATATTTAAAATTACAGCTTAATTAAATTATTTACCACCCCCAGTGACAGAACTTCAAAACTTTTCTTGGGCTTGTCCATAAAGGATGAAAAAATACTAGAGTTTATGATATATATTCATGCTGAAACCTTTTAGGTAATAATCTCATTCCATCGAGCAGTAAAATATTATTGTGTGTGTAAAAAAATGTAATCCTGTGAGTGGGTGTCATGTAAAAATGCCATGTTAAAGGAAATCTGCAGTTATTATCTCTAGTACTTTTGCTTCATCAATATATGTGTGCTTCGAAAACACATTATGTAGCAAAACACATAGTAACTAGACTACAAAAAGAGTGAAATACAAACTGCTCAGCTTATATCTCAGTTCTTTCAGGTTTTTAATTTAAGAAACTGTATATGAATTTGTAAATAAGGCATGTAATCCTATATTTTAGAAGTTTATGTGGAAATTCTCATTCAGCAGTGCTTCACAAATCTCATTAATTTTACTGCTGAGATTCAACAACGCTTCTTACCTGGAGTTTGCACTGGGAAGAATTATCCCTTTTTAAAATTTTTCTTTTCACACCCCTCCCCCCCACCCCCGAGATCTAAATTTCACTATATTGGGATATTGATTTCTTATAGTGTTCAAAAGACCACTGGAAAATAATAAATGAGTCACACAATATTTTCTGCAGAATTTGAAAAGACCTTATTGAATGTTTCGTTACCCATGCCTGTGCTGTCACAGCTCATGCAAGAGAACTCAAGAAGTCCCATGAATTCCTAGCTTGAGCTTATTTAGTAGTCAAAGCTATGAGAATTCACAACACCCCACCCCCTTTTAGTTTAAAATTTTTTTGCCAAAAAAGCCAAAATATTTTTGCAATTGCAAACAGGAAATGGATAATATTATTAAATGAAGGCAGGAACTTTTTGCAGAGGAATAAAAAAAAAAATTTAGATTTTCATCATCTTAAATGGGGATAGTTGTAATTGCACCTATTTTGCAAAGTACAAGTTCGCTGGGTTTTTCTCCACAGTGGTGTGATATTATCTTGTCATGGTGAGCTCTGCTTCTGGGCTATGCATTAATTTAGCAGTAGGAAGAAGCTGAGATTGAAATGCCCATGTTCTAAATAGCTGGTGGATGTAAAATAGCTCTTTCCTGAGGCTAAATCACCTAACTGTTCAAAAATCCAGACTGACTGCCTCACAACTCTTGCCTAACAGCAAAGAGCCCATTGGTGGTGGTATCTTAAAACAATTAAACGATTCTATTTATTGTTAGCAAATTATATATAAATACAGTAAGGACTGACAAATATTTAAACCACTCCAGCTATAGCCTATTTAAACCTTAACACAAAATCCCATTATTATTGTATGAGAAAGAACAAGTGATGCAGAAAAGTGACACAGTGAGAGGAGGAACTTATGTTGTTCATAAAGTTCAGATAAGGAACTTCACCAGGGATGAAAACAGGGATCCTCCTTAACCCAGCTTAGGTAAAGTATCTAGCATGTAACAGGGACAGATTACTACATCTATAAAAGTAGTATATATCTATATAGATATATATATTTATATATCTATAAATGTGGCACATAAATGCAACTAGTTATGACTATGAATAATGCTGATTTAGTTTTGCATATTGTCCCCCAGTGTCTAACAACAGGAGATGCTTCTGTTCATCTTCATTAAAAATGCTATTGTCCACTCTGTCCTTAGAAAATCAGTTGGAAATGTGAACAAATATAAACCCAAAGTTTTTAGTGTTATATTTGCAACAGCAAGTTTCCATCTTCGCCTCTATTGGGTAAACAACATCTGAATCATTCTGAAAGCCTCCAGACCTTTTCACAGAAAAGAAGGTAGCTAGCAGTGGGATTAAAAATGATTGGGATAGTATCAAGTTGATTTGAATTTTCATTTTCCCCTTGAATCTACACCTAACATTGACACCACATATACATATTTATATAAAACAGGCATACATTCTTTTTCTTTCTACATGGTTTCCCTCAAACACAGACTCATTGTAAATTTCAGTGTCTATAAATAACTAACACATTTGCAGTAGCTAGAAGAAAGTATTGTATGTCAACAGGCTAAAGCAAAGTACATCAATCCAGGGTTGTAGCATATTTTGCTATGATATTGTGGATCTTTAGATGTGACAGGTGACAAAATGGATAGTGATACTCATGTAATCATGAGAACTATTTTCAAAAGTACATTATAACTGGTATTCTTAGACATATCAAAACATAGATTTCCAGAACTGAACTATATACAAGATATATTGCTATGAGACATGAGGAAAAGGCAGTATTTTTTCTGTCCTAATGACCTATAAAAAGCTTCTCTTGTCATGCAGCCTGAATCAATATTTTATACCTTGAAATAAATGCACACTGTAGCTTAAAACTATAAGAAAACAGAAGAATAAATGTACTGATATGTGCTGAAGCCTTAAGCATTATTCTCTCCTGCTAGTGTATCCTGCAAAGACACATGTGTATATGCATAAAAACAAACAGGTTTTCACATATACAGCTGGTAAAAGCATGAGAATTAATTTCATGAGGATGGAGTCGTGCCAAATATAAAGAAATATCACTGTACTTCATAAGAAAGTTGATTTTTTAGTTAATTTGTAGATTCTTAAAAGAGGATGAATGTTGTAATGAATGATAACTGAGAAGAGTTTTTTGCTTATGTGCTACAACACTTTTTGAGAGAAAACAAGTAGTTTTATTGAGTGCAGTTATGTTGACTAAAATGATATTTTATGGTGGAACAAGAAGTTAGAATATTATTTTATGTACAGCATCTGTTTACCAAGTGAAAAGGCATCCTTGCTTCTGCCATTGAAAATTTACTGCTTTTTTGTGTAACACTTTCTGCAAATTTTTCAGCAAGTTAATGGAACTGTCCAAGAGCACTTAACTATCAGTGTCTTCATTGCTAGCAACAAGAACAGAGTTAGTGCAAGGGTTTTTCTCTCCTATTCTGCTCTTGCTGCTTTTCATACTAGTATAACCTAGTTCATACTGCCCACCCAACCAATTGTATTGTATTAAGTCTTCCTCCTGGGCAGTGGCTGATTCTCTCATCACCAGAAACTATCCCTATTTTCATTGTCTCACCTCCCCTCTCTTCCAGGTACTGACACAGTCACTCTTGCATTCTCATCACAGCAGAGGCAGTTTCTTGTTTGAATCAGATGTGGAAACAAACACTGAGTTAGACTGTTTCAGGGATTAAGTCTTACCATTTTTTCTGAAGAATAACACACTAGAACACAACAGTCTGTAATACAAAATATCAGTTCTTGTTTTATAAAAACACAACTGTAAATATGTTTTAAATACTGACATATATCAAGAGGAAACTTAAAAAGCTGCACAGCTTCTAATTGTGTCAAACCTATTTATGATTTCCAAGTAATTTCTTCTTTTAAAAAGAAGAAACTGACAAAAAATTTGCCTTGCCTGTGTGTCACTAATTTCGTATGATGACTTCACCATTAGACAAAATAATCTCTATCCCAAAACAAGATACCAATGCATCTGAATTGAGAGTGGACTTCTGGAGTTCAAATACTACATTAAATATTAATGAGAAGATAAGAATTTGGCTTTTGGAGCTTCTTTAATCCTTCAGGTATTTCCATTTGTTCATACACTGCAACACTTTTGCAGCAGCACCTAGACAGATTTCCCAATCCAGTTTAGCTGTTGCTTCCTTTGAATATGTTTATTCTTTAAGAGGTTTTGTATGCTTAATTTAAATGAAACATATCTCTCTTTTTAAATCATAGGAAAATAAGACAAGAACTACGAATTGTTCTCCATTTCTTCACTTTTGCAAATTATTTTTCCTTTACAATAAGCAGCTGGACCAACTGAACAAGGATGTAACTGTGACTTGAAAAGAAATTGTACAAAATTTAGCTCTCTCAGATTCCACTTCCTTTAGAGTCAATGAGAATTTATGTACATTTCTGCAGTGCTGAAAGAGTAATACTGTGGGCTCACGAATGAGAAAAAATGAGGGTGTTTCTTATAGTACTATTGCATGCAGCTCTAACAAATATTAAAACCCCAAGCCCTGGTAAAATCACAAGCTTGTTTGTCAAGGAAATGAATGGGAAAGATTTTTTGTTTATACAAAAATTCTGAAGTATTGAAAATTTTTGAAAAATAGGATTTATTTACAAAATCCATGGGAATTATATCCTCTAAAACTGCATCCTAACTACAAATATGCATGTATCTTCAGTATTTTGCCAAAGAGATCAAACTGACATTAAAAGGAGTGAAAGAACGCTAAACCTGCAAAGTTGAATATTTAAAATTTAGTTAATGCCAGAATTCAGATTGCTCAGGTAATCTTGCTTCTAAACTACTTGTGATTATAGATTTAATCACAGTATTATCTCCACAGCTGACACCTCCTGTGATTTCTGAGACTTTGTTTCCAGAGGTGCAAAACCCCTCTGTCTTCTGCTTGGTGAGAGTTTCTTCAGTCAATGACCAGAGCTTGGACTACATCGCCATAGACACTCAGGGACATCCCATCACAGCTGGTCCGTATAGTCCTCACGCCCATCTTCATCGCCCATCTTAGTCTTTTGTTGTTTATTTGTATGGTTTTGCTGTTTTATTGTACGATGAGTGTGGGTGGTTTTTTTTGGTGTGATAAAAGTATCCATCTCCTCATTTCCGAACTGAGCAATATGCAAGCCCTTGTTTTTGGACTCATTCAGCTATGGACACCTGACTGAGTGACTTCTTTCTCCTTGCCCACACACTGTTTTCCTGGGACATTGTGCATCTGCCTTTACACTTTTCTGATTATTTCAATCTCCCTTCCTCTCTTGGCTAAGCCACTTCCTGTGATGGCACTTGGGGAGTCCAGAATGCTGAGAGTCTTAGGTGGCTTGGAGAGGCAGAAGAGAGCCTCTGTACTGCATCCCTGGTATTTACATCCAGGAATCATCTAGTGAACCAAACTTTCTCTGTATGCATCAGGAACAAGCATTTTGAGAAAGCATTTTTCATTAACTCCTTAAAAGAAACTCCAGGTTGGTCAAGTTTACCTGTCTAATCTTCCCCAAACTTTTTGCTCAGTGAATTAATAAAATGGATAGTACTCAGTGGATAGGTAACTAGGCGTATTTATTTATTTTTTTTTAGTTTTTCTCATACCATTATTGTCTTAGCCCTTGTTTATCCTCAGGGATAGAAACACTGTGCTAAGTACTACGAAGTTATTAATTTGTTAATATTGTCTTGAGCATTTCTTTGAGTAGCTTCTGAGTGAATCTGAATGATAATAAAGAATGTATTTTTCTATATACACTAAAATGATACTCATTAAGATTATATGTGCCACACAAAAATTAAATACCCTTTATCGTTTTTAGGTAATTAGTCAGACTCTTTGTACAGTAGTTGGATGCACATTTTCATTAGATAAAACATTCAAAGAATTTAGCTGTCAACTTGCCAGACATGTACTGAACTCATACCACTTATAACTTTTATTATTTTCATTATTTTAAAAAATATTTTAAAAGTTGTCTTAATTTAAAAAAAATATACATGGGCATTCATCAATTAAATGAACATATCTGATATCTGCCAAACTTCAAGTCACCCTTCTTTCAAAGGGTTGTGCATAAATTTTGACATTACATGATTAAACCCATAAATACTCTCTGTTTCCTTAGCAAGAGCCAAGCCACTTATAAAGACCAATTAAAAGAAATCAAAAGAATCAAAATTTAAACTCATCTTCAGTGTTTGCCACAATGAACAATGGACAAGGATCTCTCTTGGGCTTTCTTGCAGGATCTAGATAAATTGGTGCTTTGTCCAGAGGATTAAATTAATCTTATACTTACTTCATTTGTTTAACAAAGTACATGCCATTAGCAATTTCATATGCGCATTACTTAATCTTTTTATGATTCTATGAGCAAATAGCTTGCTAAGTAAGAGGGAAAGCACGCAGAGTCAGGTACCAGGTAGCTCTTGTCAAATATTGACTTTTTAATTATGAAAACCAAATCTTTACATTCTCCCAGGAGAGCAAACGGGGATGTTAAGTCCCAGTTTAAGGAACAGTAGGGGATGAACTAATTTAACATCATTTTTCCCTAGAGTATTTTGTTTCCATGCTATGGCCAGACACTTCATCCATCGAGATCTAACTCCAAAATTGCTCAGCCTCTGCTGAGGGTACAAGAAGTTACTTTTCACATGATATTTAAAAGGACAAGCACAAACTCTAGTCTGGAGACCACAAGTGCTCCAAAGACTATAGATTAGGAGATATCTCTGTCAGTACCTTCAAAAGGAGAACATCTACTACCTTTCGGCTGCCCACTGCTTCTTATCTGTGGGACGTTCTCCACGCCTTCTCATTCAGACCCTGGGGGATTACCTGCTGGGTTGAGAATAAAGTTAGTGGAACTATTTTGGGGTGAAATAGATGAGTAATTGCAGTGCTTCCAAATGAAGAAGAGTGAGGACATGGCAAATTTCTTAAGAATATGTGTTACTTCTACGCTTATACAGGGCAAGTAATTCAAGGTCTATGAACTTTTCACTCTGTTCCTGTTGTGTCTTCTCATCTTCAAATCTCATAATTTAACACATGATTCTTCTTATTACACAGACCACATTCTACAATAAAAAAGTCTTCATGTACAGACATAATTTTTATTCAAGTCACTTGCTTGTGATAATCTATGGACAATATTCATCAGATGGTTGTTTCATCCATTATCTATTTCTGTCTATGGCAGGCACTAAAACACATGAAAAATATGCAAAATTTGTTTTGAATGATTGACTCTAAAAGGGGGAATGTGTGTGGGATTGCTAAGAACAGACATCTTTTCAGTCATGGCTTTCATTGAAATGTATCTGTTCAAATTCCCTAGGCCTGATCTGTTCCTAGTTGTTAGTGATTTCTTTTTCCTATTGATTTGGATTTAAGGGAGATAATTTCATTAAGATATTTAGATTTTTCCTTTAATTATTTAAATATTCTGGATGTGAGAACATGCCAAAAATAAAACCCATAAAAAAAGAAACAAAACCCCAACAAACTGTGAGAAATTAAAAATCCTAAAAGGGAAGCTGCAAATTGTTCTTTTAAAGAATAACTGTTCTCTTTTTATTATTCACTTAATATTCCTTTAAAACATATGCAACATCATCTGCTGGCTTTACAAAAAAGTCCTTCTATACCTTGCCTTTTCTTGGCTAGCATTGACCAGCTTCTTCCACAGATCATTCCTCAAACACTGAGGAATGTAAACAGAGCTAACAAAATCCATACTCTATGTAATTTAAAATTATGTTAATGTCTGTTCTTTTATCACAGCTACATCACTCTCTTTGCTGTATTTTGCAATTTTTCATTTCCCCTCCCACGACAGATATTCCTACCACCAGCAGTCTCCAGTGTATAAGTGTCACCATTGACAGAAATGTCTCCTACCAGGACATCTACTTTGAAGTGGTTGACATCTCACTAGCTGCATGTTGGCCACCATTTTGGAGCTGCTGATATGTGGTTGCAAATTAAGCAGTGTGATGAAAAGCTATGAGTTTTCTGGGCATAGTAACATGAGTGCTAAAACGGAAATTAAGCCATGTAGGGGTTAATATTGGAATGCTTTCATGTAACCAAAACATCATGTACTTCACTGTATGTAGGATTTTTAAATAGTGCAGCACTGCCCACATCTCTTTGAGTCATGTTAGCTCTAAATTCTGTAGCAAATTCAAATGAATTAAGCTTTCTAAGATTTTCATTAACTGAAAAGTGACAATGAGTGAAAGAATTAAGCAATCAAAACTAGTAAGGATACAAAAGAGGAGTTGCTAGGGGTGAAGATTCAGAAATGTCGTCACAGAGTGGGGAAAAAGTTGATCATTCTATTATCTAAAAAGAGCTAGAAGTGTTTGGGATTTGAAACTGAAATGACTGATGCCTTCAGTTCCAGCATAAATCTATACTATCTATCCAACCATCTTTCAGTGGCTGCTTAGGAATATGTAGAACAAACCTAACATTTTGGGGTATTATTTTCTCACTTTGTCTACAATCTCATGTCTTGCATGTATCATATGGTTGGAAACACCATTCTGTACTGGTGTCTCAATACATTGGAGTCATGGTATAAACATACACATTTGTTGGTAATAAGGAACACAATAGTAGATGGAATCTCCTCAATCACCAGTCCCAGTTCCCTCTTGTCATAAGTAAACAAACCATATAATCACTTTCATCAATTGATCTAGCTACAGCAGACACTAATTAAATTTTCAGTTCTTATTAAATTCAGCATCAGTGGAGAAGAATGTAGTTGAATACTTCAGATAAAATTGTTAATCTTGACATTTAAATAGTCATCATTAAGTTACAGAGTTAGCAGCCTATTCATAGAAGGGAACTCAGGTTTTCTTTACACAGCTGTTGGTAATGAAGCTAATTTCTTACTTTCTATTTGGGTTTGAAAGGATCTCCTTTTAGTCATAAATCCTAGAAACACAGATATTTAAAAATGAAATTTTAATCCTTTATCATTTTTGGCAGGTAATTGGTGATTTAAATAACTAGTGCTTGCTATGTATGCTTCATTACAATCCTTCAGTAAAACAACCTGTTTTACTGTGCCTGTAGAATTTTAGTCATGAAGCAAAACAACTGTTTAGAAATTTGCAGATCAAAAATGAAAGTAAGAAAGGAAAAAAGCTGTTTTTCTCAGTGATTAGAAACAATTGCTTTATCCCTTGTTCTTTTTAGTGACAGACTAATATTGGTCTTTATTTGCTCATTTTTTCCTTGATGCATATAAGAGATTTTCTGCCCCTGTTCTTATTTACATTTGAACTAGAAAATTATTAGTTATTTGAATTGCTGATGTTTAATGGTAAATATGTTTTTAAAAAGGGTTAAATTAAGGTCACTGGTAAGTAATCTGAATAAATAACCTCTACTTATAGATTAAATGACTAAGAGAGAGACTGCAAACTCCATTGTTGTGAGGGCTACACTAATACATTGTAGCTCTAGGGACACCTTCACATTGCAGTCGGAAGCATCTGCAACATAATATAGAGATTACGAGTTTTGAAGTTACATTGGTCTAATTGCAGTAGTACTGTGCAGGCTAATCTACCTTACTTTCCCTTAGCTGTAGTACACACTTGCTAGGAGAAAACTTTGGCTTCCCATTTGTCCAGCAATGTGGATAAGTGAATTAAATAACCAGATGTATTTCATACTTATCTTGATTAAGGAAAAAAATTGTAGGCCTACTGAAAATTAATTTGTTTCACCCCATGAGCACTCCAGGGTATTGCTGAATTACTCCTCACTGCTTCCAAGTCTCAGGACTTAGCTGACAAGGTTACACATGTCACATTAACTAGCCTGTGAGATGCCTGCTTCAAGGATTAACGAAAAATGCAAATCAGTTTTCTATAGGATGTCCATCATTAAAATACAGAATTCCAGAATACAATACCACATTGAAATGCAATGTTGTTACAATTCCGGCCCCATATTATAGACTTGAAAGTAGGTGTCATCTCCCTATGGATTCTACAAGTGACAGGATCCTATAAAATACTTACTAAAAATTAAATGAATGATTGCTGCAGAGGTTTTAGTAGCACAAATGAAATTATTATATCATTAGCTTCTTATCAGCTCTTTCTAAAATTTAATAAAACTTGTCTTATTTGTCTATACACGACTTACCTAATATGAAACTAATTTAATTTCATATCCTATGTTTAATGGTAGCTGCTCTAAAACCAGTAGAGAATGTCCCTGTGGTTATTTGGAAAATGTCCCTGTGGTTATTTGGAAAAAGTCCAGTCAACAAGAGCTCAGCATATTTTTACAGGGCTGTCAGATAAATCTCTCTATGGAAGTTGCCATGCTCAAGAAATTCAATAGAGCACAGCTTGGTAGCATACACCACATGGAGTCTTCCCAAGGATTAAGCCTATGTTTTGTTAAAATGTAAAGTTAGTTTTAGAAAATATGCGAAAAGTGATTATTTGGAAAATATAGTATAAGATCAAGAAGAATCAAACTATATTGGTCTACAAGTAGATTTGGTTTCTTTAAAGAAAGTGTCTTATATTGCTCATACATAAACAGAAAAACATGAGAAAGTTTGAAATAAATCAGTATTTTGTGAGCATTGCTGCACTTATTTTAATGCCTTTAAACATGCATTTTAATATGGAGCTCACACACCGCTGTTTAGGTTTTGTTTTTAAACACAAACCCAAAGGTGTGGCTTAACATTGTACTCACACACTGTAGGTAGAGGGGAAACTAGTGCAATTGCAAAAAAGTACAACTCTGTATGCAAGTAGATCACAAACAAGCCCAACATTTACACTCTCATGCAAAGCCTTATGTACATTGCAGGTATGCCTTTGTGACACAAGGGCTTTATTTTTGCTGTTTGTACAAGCAGACGTTTAGTCATTTGCAGATCTGTCCCAGCCACATAAAAATGATGGTATTGGCTTGTCTGAGGATAGAAATCTATGGGAACACACTCATTTCTAAATGCCATAGTGTACACCACACCTGCTGCTGTACAGATCACGTACAGACAGTGTATACAGTCTAAAAGTGCACATCATTTGCAGTGTAACAACCATGCCTTTGAAGAATGGGGTTTTTAAAATTTAAATTACCTGTAGCAGTAGTGTTACTTTGGAGAATGATATTTCAATATTACAGAACTGGGCTAAAAGAGACCAGATTGCTGATGAATTACCTTGTCTATGGTATTCATGGGCCTACATTCTACATAGTTCTGGTATACTAATCACAGAGTTGAAAAAATGCTAATGTTACTAATTGCAATTGTATTGAAGCAGCTAAAAATGCAACTAAACTAATAGGTTTTGATAATATGACAATTTCAGCCAGGTACAGCAGTATTTGGGTATTATTTTCTGAGTTTGTATAGTCTAACACTTGAAATCTTCTGATTTCTGTGAGTCCCTTGTTGGTCAACAAGCACTGGGAAACTTGCATCGGTTATGGTTTGTTGTCTAAGCTGGAGAACCTGTGCTGAGAAGACTCCTGGCCCCAGGCATCCTGGTCGGGATGGCTACTGTACATCTACTGGTCTCACTGGTGTTACCAGAGAAGAAAAAGTCTGGTTTGTGTTTTTTCCATCCCACAGAATAAAATAAAAATAAGGTAAACTTAAGGCCTTTAAAAACAGAATTACAAGGGACACTGCTAGATTTTTATCACTTGACACATTTTTTGAGAAATGAAAGCTCAGTTGGTAGCAAAGAGGGGAAGTTTTTCCTGGGTTCATCCAGCAGTGTTTGATTTTTACCTAGGAAATATGCATCTATTCCTCCGGATAACAAATGGAATAATGACATTTTTATTTATGACATTTTAGATTTCCTATCAAAAGAATACCATAACACCTACTCTGGTGTACAATTATTTGTACTGTGGATATAAAGAGTGAAAAGGATTATTTATATAGATGTATATATAGCTGTACATATATAAAGAGGTACATATAAATAAATATGTAAAATGTATATACACTTATTCATGTTTTCATGAAAGCAAAATTCACTGAAAAAAAACACTGCACAACAATAGAGGCCAGATTCTAAGCTGTTATGAAAGATAGAAGCTTGTAGATTAGATGAGAGCTCTTGAAGTTACACATGAAGAATCTAATTCAGAAATTCACTTCTGTACATTCAGATAGGGAGGAGGGGATGGGAGATGCTGCAGCATTTTATTTATAGAGACCATCCATTTTGTCATCTCTGCCTGCAACCCATGAATAATTTCAACTCTGCTCCTGTAACATGGACCAAATACTACTGCCAGTATTCATCCTCTCCCTTTCAAAAAATTCAGAGATTCAGAGTCACAACAGGAGCTGCAACTTCTGGCAAAATTATGGTGCTGTTGATGCCTTGGAGTGGCTACCTGAAACAGACAATGTTAAGAGAATAAAACAAGGTATTTATTAAAGGCCTTCAACAAGCACACCTTGCGCAGTCAGGTCTCTGAGAGAGGCTACACCCAAGGTAGCTGATGGTCACAAGTTTTTCAGACAATTATAAATTTGGTCTATTTTAATTATAGGGGTTAATCCTCCAATTACAGCTTCAGGTAATAAAGTGATATATCCCCAGTTTGTGCCCCCCACCTCCCTCAGTTTTTGTTTACACTTTTCAGTGCCTCAGACAGTAAGGTGTCCTTGAGTTTCAGGCCCAGAGAGGAACTGTTTTGTCTGAATAAGATGGGAAGGCAGTAACTAACAGACTATGGAACTTTAGAGTCACACACTAAAGTGCATGATCTGAAAAATATAAAATCTAAAATCTTAAGACATCATCGTTACGTTTTCCTTCCTGTTTGCAACTTTTCAGCCAAGAGGTCTACAAATTCAAAGGATATAAATAAATGTGTAAAATACATTTTCTCAACCAGTTTCTCAATAGTAAATGAGTGAGTCAACAATGAATGAGAAAAACAGAGAAAAACATGGTGTCATTTTAGTGGATGGAAGTTAAAGAAAACCTGTTTTGATAATCTTTTACTTACCACTTTTTTTCATCTCAGTTACTTCTGAACCATAAAGAAGCCAAACAACCACACCGATCTTCAAGGATTGGTGTTTTAATATCTTGATTCTAAGTTAATTTTAGCTACCAAGGGTAAGGCTTGGTATGGTGACTTGAAAAAGTTCTGAGGACCTCCTAGTAATCCACACACCTTCTAGAAGCTCAACGAAGAGAGCAGGGTATAGCTCAGAAGTATTGTTTCTTTTCTGCCATTTTTGTCCTGAATAGAGGGTTACATAGGCCCAAAAATGTATTTGAATAAATTAGAGCTTTTCTGCCAAGTCCCCCACATCCCAAGCCCCTTTACTGAAATGAACCTCCTTTATTACACAGGTGCTATTCCGCTATTTCTCATGCTAAGAATGTTTTCCACTGAGTATTTAAATATTTGAGATCAGGAACTCAACTGCAGCACAAAGAAAGATCTCAGCTCTGCCTGAGAAATGCAATTTGACAATATACAATATTTCTCCAGGTAGATGTTTCCTAGGATCCAAAATCCCAGTCTCCAGTACTCATGGATAGTTGTAAGAGATGTTATCTTAGAAGGCTAAAAGAGTAAACATTTTTCAAGTAAGAATGTGGGAAATTAAAAAAGTGATTCTTGTCTGCTTGAGTCCAACTCTAGCCAACAGTTTCTGTAAAAAGTCAGAGGACTAAAAATTTGTAAAGCATATTTCTATGGCAGAATAAACACTTTTTATGGATTGGGATTTCCCGCCTTTGGTGGGATGGGAACCCTGTGCTATTCTTCCTTTACATGGTCAGAATGATTCCTGTTTTTGCAGATCATCCAAAGATTTTCTGTGTCACACTTAACATGTTTTCCAAGTCAAGTTGGCAAAAGGGTATTTTAAGCAAAGTGCAAAGCACAGTAGGATGTACTATATAATGCCATCTGTTGAAAAGTGAAGTGCACACATAAGAATAGAACTTCGTGCATTTTACATTAATGCAGAAAATAATCTAGTGTTGGTATATGGATATGTCCCATTCATCCCCATTTAGAGCAACTATCCCAATTTACATGATGAACATGAACAGTCAATTCTGGAGTCGATGGCATTGTGAATGATAGTGTGAATGATTCACAAAGAAGACACTTGAACACATATTGAACATATTTGCATAACCAAGACTCTAGACAAACTGTTTAAGAGATTTTGCTCCCATTCTAGAAAGCAACCCTCATGTCAGACTGTAGAAGTTTTGGTTTGCCAATTGTTCAGTTTTCCAGTCAATGCACCAATTATGTAGGGGGTCATTGCTGGCTAAACACCAGTGCACCCACTAGAATATGTTTACTTATTTTTCTGCTGTGAGACATGAATCAAGAGAGGGAGGTTAAAACAGGCACAAACTTTAAAGGGTACAAAGAAAACACGATTAACAGAAAAAAACAATATGACAAAAAAATCAGAATAAACCTTCAGAAAATTTCTCCTCCCCCCAGTGACAATGTACAGAGACAAAATCTGGGACTTTCAGTCAGTTTACTGCTTCTAGAATAGTCTTTCTTCAGTCTACTTAGGGTGAGGAGTCTCTCTTGCTATGCTACGGAGACTTCTCCACAAGAAACCGTTCTGTTGTGGCATTAATGTTACAGAGAATCAGCCACCTGGAAAAGGACAATCTGTTTGCAGTGTGAAAAGTCTTTCTCATTCTTCGTAGCTTTCCCACAGCTGCTTTTATGGCCATGTCAAGTTATTGAGGTGCTATTTAAAGGATGAGCTATTCTAACATAAAACAAATAGTTCTCTTCATCTCTGGGAACAGAGGATTTTTATAACTATCTGTGGGGAAAATTTCTCATCTCTGTCTGTTCAAGTTTTTCATTGGATTAAAGCAACGTCTACTTGCTTCAGTACCAGTGCCTCAGCCCACAGTTGGGTTAGAATGCTACATCCTGCCAATGCATTTTCATGAGTTACAGGGAAAACAAAAGTCTGACATATCAATTATATCTTCTCCATAAATTAACAAAAATAATTTCAGCCCAAGACTAAGGCATCTCCTCAATCCCCTCCTATCTAGAATTTTGACTCCTTTACTGACCTCAGAGTCCCATGTTGTTGTCTTTACGTGTCTTTGCCCCTTCCTTTTCCTGATTTGGGAGAGAATTGGTGTTCGTAAGTTCACTTGTTCTCAAGTTTTATTAATTGAAACAGTTTTTATAGAGTTTTGTATTGTTAAAAGGTTGACCTTCTCTTGGGTCCACAATTGAATTGCTGTTTATTTTGCTACCAACGACGTGGTCCCTGCCGGCACTGTGCAAGCTGCACTGGCTGCCAGCACCACCCCCCATTTTTCTTTCATGTGGGGCACTAAGAAAAAAGAAAGTAAAACTTCTGCTGCTGCTTTTGTCCTTCAGTCAACAGCCTATCTAGCTAGAAGCGGCTAATTGAAGAGTCTATTGAATTATGTTGACATAGCTGTAGCTTCATGGCACTGCCTGGCTGCTCCAATCTTGACCGCCTGGCCCTGACCAGGTGGCTGCTCGTGGTCTGGGATGGAGGTGGCCGAACGGCCGCTCCTGGCCCTGGCTCCTCTTAGCTTTGGGGCTGCTCCCAGGGCCAACCACAGGGCTATTCCCAGTGCTGGTCCTCGGCTCTGCTGAGAAAGAGGCCCAGCCACCCGCTGGGACAGGGCCCAGCAGTCTCTCCCGTCAGGAGCTCGGCTGCCCGCTTACCACCCCTCTGAGGGCAGAAAATCTCAGCCCGACTGCCGGGGCTGCCCTGGCCACGTGCCAACCCGGCTGCAGGGGCCTGGCCCAACCCAGCCACACAGCCCAGGCCCGGCTACAGGGGCCTGGCTCAGCCTGCTCAAAAAGCTGGAAGTTAAGAGAGCTTTTCCTGGGCTTTCTTCACTTTCAAATGTGCTCTTCCACAGGGGCATGTTCAACTTTTTTAAGTGATTTAACTGGGTGTCAATCTTTAAACTTAGCCAACTGATTGGCTCTTCAAAACTAACTAGTTGATTGGCCCCTGCAGGTCCCCACAGGGAACCACCCCTCTCCTCCCCCCAGCTGAAAACCAGGCTTTTGCTAAACCATGACACAAACCCAGATATGATGTAGAAAGAACATAGATAGATGTACTTTCCTGTTTAATATTTTTACTTCCCAAAAGCCATTGCGTAACCGTTGCATCAAATCTGTTTCTACTTTTCTGTTTCAATCTAAGACTCAAGACCCTTTAGATAGGAACTTTGTGTGCTGGTTTTGACATTCATTTTTTGTTTGCTTTTTTGAAATCACTGAAAGACTAATGCTATCTGCTTTGCTGTATATTATTCAACTGACTAAAAGGAAGAGCAGTCAATATGTTGTCCTAATAACTCTGGAACTATTCATAAGCCAGAAGACCTGGAATAATAATTTGCCTTACTATGCTGTCTTTGACATAAAGGAAAAGGCTGTATTTTACAAAATAGGACAGATATTTAAATTTAAAACTTTTTCACAAAAGTCTTTTCACAGAGCACAGGAAAGCCCTCTCATGTACAAATTTAAGCAAATACATTTATAATACAAATCCATGTTTAGCTCTAATTTTGGTGGAAAACTTGCTTTTCAAGCTTTTAATTGGTGTTATTTGAGAGGGCTTAAGCTACATCATACAATCAATTCATACCCAAGAAAGACTTTCCTTGTGCAGACAAACTATTAAGAGTAGGAAGCACGTCTAAGAATTTTCATTATCCTTAATCTTAATTTTCCTGCATTAGAGTTTATTTGATAATTTTCCGAAGTACAAGCTTGTCAATCTATTGGATAAAACTGTTCAAAAATTCAAATATCTGATAATATATATCACACTGAACTGGGTGGAAATAACTATTGCATTGTATTTTTTGAAGTTATCTCAGATTAGTTATCTAAATGTCATAGATCTAAGGCAGTATTGTCAACTGGCAAGCAGATGCTTCAGTTCACTTTAAGTTTACATCTTGCAGTGGATTTAGGATATTTGCAATATTTGTGCCTATTTTCCATCCATTTGATTTTCTATTGTTTGCTTAATAATGACTTGTAGATAATTCCAAGAGGGGCAGCGTAGCCCACTGCTGGAGTAGAAATTGAACAATAATGTAAGTATAGCTTTGTTCACTAGGATCTAATGGAGCAATTCCAATGTTCCTCTACAGTTTATTGCTCATCCAGTGTTACTGTATGGACTACCTTCACAGGGGTGTAATTCCAGTTTGTATCCTTAAGGGACCTACAGGGATGCTGAAACAAATAACTCTGAAGTGGATGAAAACCACTTGTTATTAGGAAGAGAATCCAAGACTACAGTGATAGGTGTCTAAACAGGAGAAAGCCAGACCTCTACAGTCTTTGTGCAGTGCATGGACTATCTGTCCTACAGAAAATTCTTGTTCTGTACTCTGCTTGTCTTTAAACAGTGAGTGAATCAGCAAATGCACAGGACTATAGGCAATGAAGAAACCACAGCTGAAGTCCAAAGAATAAATTTATTTCATTACTTTGCTGAGTGAAGAATCCTGAAACAGCACTGGGCTGCAGAGGCACACAAAACAAAGATGTAGGCACCATCAGCCTCTGCCCAGTCCCAGGCAAAGCATCAGACCTGCTGTTGGCACCTGTTTCTCAACGGTCCACTTGTGTATTTACTACTACATTGCAATTTTCCTCTGGGCTTTTCTGACCACTCTCCTAAGAAGGAAGTGCAAGCCTTTCAGTAGAAGTGTCACTGAGTCTCTGTAAACACCTATATTATCTCTACATAGAAATTCGACTTTTCAAAGCAGACAGAGGATAAACAGCAGTAGGCATAGTATATGATTTCCCACACTGTTACTCTCCAGGTCTTGGCATTCTCAGCTGCAAGGCTGCTTGAGCAAATCTACATTCCTCCATGCCATTCTTCCAGTTTTAACTCTTTACTCCCAACAAACAGGATCAGTATTTTGTTTTGGAAAACCTGTTTTTACTGAGTGTATTTAGAAACTGGCCCAACCAGTTTTTTTAGGTCTTGCAAGTTATTTGCATCGTGTTAGAACTGGGTGGACTGATCACCATTTGCTGCCAAAAAAAAAAAAAAAAAGTGCATCAGTTCACTTTATGTTTAAGTATTATGAGTTAAGGACAATTTGAGTCAAAACCTATTGCTCCACAAAAAGGTGTAGAGTCTGGATCAACTTTACAGAAAAAAAGAGGAAAGAAATATCCACTTTCTTTGACTGTTTTTTTTTTTTTTTAATATAGTGAATTATTATATGCTTCTCCATCTTGCTATTTTTGTTTCTTTCCTCTACTCTCTTTTTGGTTTTAAATCTAATTATTTTTATTTTTTGTGAAGTTTCTCTTCACTGTGCTAGGTCTGAAACTGGTGTTTCTGAATCATATTATATATAGCTCTGGTCATAAAATGACCCAGAGAAAGGCCCAAAGCCAGAGTCTCAAATATTTTCATAAATGTCATCCCCTTAATCTTCCTTCTTGCCTGGGGAAAAAAAAAAAAAAACTGAACAAAACAGTTGTGCATAGCACCTCTGAAAGTAAAAGGAGATTGGGAAAGTTATTGTGCCTTTTCCCTATAAAGATAAAGGACATACAAAAAACACATGTAGAAAGATGCAGTGAGGGAGAGGAAAAGATGGGTCAAGAGAAGAGAGTGGGAAGTCCCCAGGGAGCACAAGATCAGTCTTTGATGCAGGCTGGGGGGAGATAGGGCACCCCACTGTGTCACCTGACAGCAGACAATACTGGACTCTCATTAATGCCTGGTCATTCTTCTATGCAAAAGGGCAACCAGCAGTTGAAAGGCATCACAAATAAAGCATTGTTCAGTCTTCTTACACATCACACATTTTCATGCATCCTAGGGGAAAAAAACAGCCATAGAGCCACATCAAAAACTTGGTTGAAAATACCCCACTAAACTAGGGACTTTCCCTCTGTTCTAGAAAAAACTTCAAAAAACTTCTTTATTTCAGATTGACCGTTTGTCCTGGTTTAGAGCAAATTTGGGAGGAAACTTCCAAAGGGGTCCCTCTAGAAAGCAGATTTAAGCAGCCCCTGGTTCAGGAAAAGATTTCCTTGGAGAAACATGGAAAAAACCTGTTTATTCAACAAGTAAAGTATTCACAAGCATAAAAAATTCATCATATTAAACAATAAAACTTCTTGCTGTTCTGACGAGATGGAAATCTCAGAAAGCCCTTTCTGTGGGGTGTAGCTCAGCTCACTCAGTCTCTCATCAGTCCCTTCGGCACTGGAAAATGCAGCAACCCCAGGCCCTGGTGGGCCGCGGGTGTGAGCTCCTGGTGTTTTTCTGGGTTTGCAGTTCAGAGCAGGGCCAATCAGTTCCAAGAAAAAGAAAAACCACAGCCCAGGGAATTCTCTCCCTCAGCTAGCTAAAAACTAGCTCAAAGCAAAGGAGAGTTCTGTCCGTCTGTCCGTGCTGCACGCAGCACGGTCTGTGACAGAGAATGCTAAAGCTCTTATTTCCATGTTTTTGAATACAACTGCCTCAGACATTCCCCTGCTTCTCCTTTCCCCTCTTCATTCTGAGATCTAGTTTTAAAGGGGCAACACTTATTTCTGAGCTAAACAGATAATGGAACACCATTCTTTTTTCACTTATGAAAAGACAAAACCAGAAAATATTTTAAATTCAATATTGTCTTTTTGTTTTAAATTATCTTCAATTAAACCTTAACAGTACCTATACAATTTTGGTTTTGGGAAAAAAAAAAGAGGAAACCTGTTTTGGAAAAACTTTGATTTTTCTTTTTAAAGTAACTACATTTCCAGGGACACTGCTTCTGAACAAGTAGATGGGATTCTTTGGTACATTAGTCAGTATTTTTAACGGATGTTAATATCGTAAAGGGAATCATAGAATTATTAAGTTTAAAAGTCCTCTAATATCATCAAGCCCAACTGTTAACCCAGCACCACCATATTCACCACTAAACTATGTCCCCAGGTGTTATATAACATAGTGTCATGGTTTAGGAATGGCATTTTCCAATTTAGTGATCACACTGAATCCATGCACTGCTCTCTTGCTCCCAGCCTCCCCTTCTCTATGCCCTGCTTGGGCTGGAGAGGAGCACTGGAGGATCAGAAGGCAAAGATTGTGGTTGAGATAAGAGCAATGTGCAGGAAACAACAATGAAATAAGGGAAGAAAGTACAACAACAGCACTGAGAGAGGGTACAAGAAAGAGGTGAGCGATTCACACTGATCAGCTCCACTCAGCTGCTCCCGGACCACACCACACTGACCTAGAACAAACCCCTTCTACCCAGAAGATTTCCTTCCCCTGGCACCTCTGGGGAACCTCTGGGGAAATAACATCTGGGTCCCTGCCATGGCTCCTTCTGGCTATTGCACAAATTAACCCTGTTTGTTTGCATGGGACACAACGTTCTATGCAAAGGCATATGACATCAATGGTTTGCCTGTGTTTTCACTATTCATTCTACTTGGAAACTTGCTTTTGGCACTGGCAAAAGTGTTTGTGCTCACTAAAGTATGTAGGAGTTGGTCAGAAGTCTAGTTGCTGGGACCCTCAAATATGGACAAACCTAGTGAAAATTTTTCATGCAAATTCATGACCCACTGTCGGGCTGAGATCTAACTAAGGGGCCTGAGTCATCCCCCAGTACAGGACCCTGATCAGAATGTATTCTCCCAGGATTATACCAAAAGCTCAAAATTCAGATTTGTGGCTAGCCTGTAGATTCTGAGCACTGGTATTAACTTAATGACTCAGACCTAGGCTTACTCAGGGTGGAGTAATGGTAAGCTGAAAGAAATGAAAACATCTTTTTGAAAACTCATTATCTCCAGATGTACTAAACACAAAACTACTACAGCTGATGAGCCAGCCTCCTGTGATTAAAGTAATTTCCATCAGATTGAAGTAGGAAACAAAACTAATGAGGGGAAAACAAAAGAGATCGTAGAAAACAAAAGCAATATGGTTTTAATTTACTTGTATAGGTTCCAAATTATGTGCTGCGTTGTCTGAGAAGTCAGTCTGACAGTTCAGAGCACTGCTGCAGTTTTGCAAGAAAATTCTGGTGTTCTCTTAAATGCAGGACACCTTAAAACTGTTTATATTTTGTGTAAGCAAAAGGTACGCCTACAAATTTATTACAGTTCACTTTAGTTAGTTTTCATATTTCTCAAGCTGCTGTAGTTGGTAAAATTTTCTCAGTCAGATTCCTGTACAAAACCTGTTGCCACTCTTGGCATTAACTTTTCTGTGGTCTATGGTTAAATGTAGTCTTAAATGCTTGTAGGCTGCATTTCTGTGGGCTGTGGTTTTGTACTCTTCAGGATATAACTGCCTTGTGATCTAACTGAATGCATCCATGTTGGGATGATTGCCATGACCATCTAGCCTAAACTAGATAGCTAAACAACTTATTTTTCCTTTTTTAATTTGTAATTCACTCAAAGAAATAAAGGAAATTTTCCAACATTATGAAATCTTACCATTTTCCTGCTACCAGGTGGCATTATTGACTCAACTGTAGAATAATAATCAGATCAAAACCAACCACAAAATAGAAGCTTCAAAATAATACTCAGAACAATTCTCAAAATTTTTGATTCAGAAATTATGGAATTCATGTGAATGAAGTAATATTTAAAATTATTGAATCTTCTTGAAGGTTTTTCTTTTCAGTTTTGCTATCTCTTTTCATGATGGAAAACATAAAATGACATTTTAAAAGACATTTTAATGCTTCTCTTTAAATGTTAGATAGAAAAAAGGTAGTTACAGAAATAAAAAAAAATACTTTCTATGTTGTAAAATTGGACTGTTCTCTTTAGTGGGATAATTTTTTCAATTTTCTATAAAAATTCCTTAACTAACCAAGATATAGCATTGTTTTTTCAAGTTTTCTAGCAATGTTATCACATTTAGTAGATCCATATATTTTATAGCCAAAAAAAAAAAAAAGGAAATGAAAGAAAAGAAAAACATTATCAAAAGAGTCTCCTTGTACCACAAGGGTAAGAATTCTGCTGGATGCAGGGTGGCAGACCTAACACATGAAAAAATTAGGCATCCTTTAAGGAGTTTCTGAATTAAATAGCTGCTAATTTCTGGTATTAGTACTAATTTCAATTTAGCTAATTTTTAAGTTTAATGCTTTATTTCTATGGCTTCAGTTTGTGTGACCTTTCACTTTGAGCTATTGTGCTGCATAAGGAAATGAGAAGCCAACTCCCTGTGGATGAACAGAGCTTGTTCCAGTTGCTTGGAATACTAGAATTCTTGTGCGTGGTGGTTTGTTTCACAAAGGATTAATTTTGGGAAGCTCTGTATGATGTCAAATCTTAAACAAATCTTTTCCCTTAAGCCATCTTTTCTCCTTATCTAGATCATTCCTTTGTAATATGTAGTAGTCCATCTGTTTCCAGTGTGTGGTTTTGTGTTGGCTATATTGACAAATCCAGATGAAGAGCTGGTGCAGGCCTCTGCCCTGCAAGACCTCTCACTGCACTGTGCCCAAAAACAACACCAAGCTCACAGGTTTTACCTGAGGCAGTCAGTAAGACAGGGATGTGCATACACATTCCCCTATTGCCAGTAGAGGAGATTTTGGAGACGGCCAACTGTACTGACTGTTCCTTCCGTAGTGTCTTTTTATGTGCATATTACATGAGGAGAAGAGAATGTATTACAGAAGTGATTCCCTTCATTTAGCTTGTTTCTCTCTGTGAACCTCTGTCAGTGAAAAACCTGCTGGCAGAAAAAACAAGATAACCTGTGATTGATTTTTGAGAGGAGCTTTACACCATTTCCAGAATGTCATCTCAATCTTTGATGGAGGAAATTTTCCTTGGGCAGATGATGTATAGTAGTTTTTGGAGGAGATAATAAATATCCTTTCTTACTAATGCATTCCATTTTATTAGCTAGATCAATATTGCTGTAATTTCTAGCCATTAGCATCTCATTGCTGTATAGTACATAAAAATATTTACATTAACACTGATCAAAATTGCAACAGCATATATTAAAATATGAATGACATATAATCAGAATTTTCTGTTTCTACTGCCTCCAGTTATTTGTGACCCCAGATATGAAGTTCAAGTTTACACCTAATAGCACAATTATGTAAATCTGTAATTCTAACACTGAATTACAGCTGGTAATGATCAATAATTATATTTATGTATGATGTGAAGTTAATACTGCCACCATAGATTAATGTAAACAACAAAATTATTTCTGCAGTCAAGAGCTAACAAATCATCATAAATAAAAAGAACTAAAACAATCTCTTCAGAGCTTTAATTCCCTCAGCATCGTAAACAGATTTTTATTTCTGATGAATGTAAAAGCACTGATTAAAGACAACACATGTCTACAAAAATTGCACAATGGCTGTATCTGTTAGCATAGCTTGATTTTTTTCTTTTTTAAAGAATCTTTGAAACAAATTTGTTTGACACAAATAAAAAGTCTCTCCAAATGAATGTGGATAGTAATTTTCTTGGAAAATTTCTGGAGGAAAATAAACTCCAAGGAAAAAAGCAGATTAAAAAGAAAACCGTGAGGAAAAATCCGACACCGTAGTCCACCACTTTGGAGTTCTTCAGTGTTGTCTGTCCTGTAATATCGTTCTTTGCTGAGTAGGGCAACAGGGAACGGCATAATGGGGCAGAGCAGTCCTTGAGTAGATGAGTTGGCTTGAGTAGGTGATACCAATGAAGTTTTGGTTTGATTTGTTCAGTGTTCTTTCACAAACACAAAATCACAGATACAGTAAGAACTTTCTTTGCCTTTTAAAGTTCCATCTGAACATTTTTCAGACTTGCCTTTTACTTTTAATGTTCAGTGTGTGTGAACATTCTTCCAGAGTGTATTGTTCTGCAAAATGCAGTTTCAAGACTGCCCAGAGCTTTGTGTTTTGTCAGTGTTCCAAACCAGCTTTAACACCTACAGAAATCAGGCTGTTTAGTTAGAAGGACGATCACATTAATACCATGATGACTTCCTTTCAGGATTGGTTCAAAATTTACCTTACAGAAATGGTAAAACCCAGGGAAATATGTGGATGGCTCTGAAAGAAAATAAACAGTACTTACCCTTCAAGTACGAAGCTTGTATGCCCATCAACATATGAAATGGGAACAATGCAGAAAGCCACTCAGTGTTTGGAGAAGTGTTGTTAAAGAATTTTTGAGGACAAACACTGTCAGACCTGAACTCCAGTTCCTATTTCTTCATAAGTGGCATATTCTCAAAACAGCATTATGAAACACAGAGGGTATTAGCTGCCAGTACAGAGAAAAATGGAAAAAGTAGATTAAAATCTCAGAGCAAGGGAAATAATTATCTATCTTTACAAAATGCTAGGAAACATGTTTTTGAATCACAAGCAGAGTGACTTTCTTTGCAGTGCCAATGGGCTGACCCAAAAAGGATCAAACTACTGATTCAATTGAACATTGTCTCATTCCCTACATCTGCTTTTTCCTTGATAGATATAATTACAATTTTAAAGAAATTATTGCTGTTATGGTGTTTCTGTATAACCTGAATGAGACTTCTATAAAATTTCTCTCTCTGGAGAAGTAGTAGATTTTAGGCAAACACTTATTTACTGGCTTGGAATAACTGCAAGGCTATGCATTCAACAGGAAGTCTGTGCTGCAGAGTGTTGATGAAATATCAGTTAATGGCAAGGTTGTGTATTATTTACTAATAGTTTTTTATTGTTTTAGTAAACACATAGGAACAACAAAAGGAACATTAAATTACACTAATTCTTAAAAAGTCATTGCTACTTAACTACAAATGAAGTAAACATGGTTTTGTAGTAGCCTTTTTTGGCACCTAAATGATGGAAGAAACCTGCCAAGTTTATTACTGTTTTTTGATTGTTCTGAGACTGTGGCCTAAGTGGATGGAGAGTTAGCTCACGAATTTCAATTTCATTAATTTCATAATTTCTGCAAGATGTTGCAAAAACAAGAAGATTAAGAAGTAAATATTGAAGAGGGAATTAAACACCTCTTGCAGCAAAAATTGTTTGAACAAAATTGGAAGAGTTGGAATAATTCTGGTATTACATTTTTTAAAAAAGGTTGGTCTTCCCTTTCACACTTCTTTTCACTTTACTTTCTCTTCCAGCTGCAATATTTCCTTGTAAATATTCTTTCTGATTAGGAGAATTATTGATAAATAAATAGCAAAATGCTACAAAACATTTAGTTGCACAACAGAATGGGAAATTTGAAGAAACAGAAATTACAGAAAACAAAATTACGACACACACTCTTAAAACGAAATCAAATCTTTAAACACCATTAAACCTAATCCAGGAACTTCAGAATAAATTTAAAGCAGATTTAAAATTTATAAAGAGGGCAAAACAGACAACAAATAATAAAAAAGGGAGGAAAAAAGAAGTCCTGAGAAGTTTGTGTGAGGCTCTATAGGCTACTGTTTCAAAAATTATTGAGATGATCCTATTTTCTGTCATATTTTGTAATTCACTTACTATCAACAGGAAAACCAGGGGAAGCCTGTGTTATGGCAACTATTTTATGAAATATTGAGTGGCCAGCATTGAGAAGTATTCGGCAGAAAATTTTGCATAAAATTCTTTTTTTTTATGTTCATAGTAACTTCAGTGGAGAAAAGAGGTGTGTGTCATACTAAAAACAACAAAGAAGTGTGAGTAATTAACAAAAGTGAAATAACAATCAGACTTCCTCAAAGGATGATTTTTTATGGGTTTTGTTCATAATACTCAGCCAGTTTATTTCAGAGTAATGACTCGCTTTGAAACCTTCTCCCAGTCCACACTCAACTTGGAAACTAAAGGAATCTGGGAAAGTATTTCTCTTGGTAGTTTTTCTTCCCATAAAATCTCCATAAATGTTTTTATCATGTCAATATAATCCATATCTGTAGCTAATCTTGGTAGTTTAAAGAATCAGTAATGTTTGACATACTAGTTATATGAAAAGCCATCCTTTAAATTCAGGTGGAATTTAAAGGAACCCATCTACAATAGAGTTTAAAGCAAAACACCTGAAGACACTTTTCTTTTACCTGGGTCACCATAAACCACATTTGTTTACATACCCTGTAATATACCCTGAATACATCTCTGGATGTTCATTTTCCTGTGGGTATTATTCATTTGTTGGGATGGAACAAGTAGTTTGGATTTATTTAGTGCATGTGGTGAAACAAAGAAGACTGGGTTAGAAAAGATGTATGTGTTTCAGCACAAAATCTTTTATCAGAGCATGTGAATCAAATAATTTAAAATACTTCCATTGCTGAATAAAGAACTTTAAAAAAACATTCCTCAAAATATGTGACTAGACCAACAATTAAACAACAATCATGCATATTAGGACAATGGAAATATCATTTTAAATTAATCCATGTGCTGAAACATGGTAGTAAAACTGCTTGTCATATTTGCCATAGTAGAAACTAATGTGGATGAAGATATAAAGTGTAAGTGCATGTTCTGGATTTTTTTTTCAATTTTTTAGCAAATTTGGAAACTGATATAAGAAACCTGTAAAGATGAAGAGCTAGTCGTCAAAAGTAACATACTTGAGGGCTAGCCAGAGGCAAAGAGAAAAGAGATAGCTTTGGCCTGTTTTGATACTTCAGGCATTGTGGGGGATTTTGCACATTTCTTCTGTGCAAAAGTGTCACATTCTTGAAAGATTGCTATCCAGTCATTCAAAGCAAAGAACAAGAAACATTCTTCCAATGTCTTATGTAAAGACATGTATTGCCAGTGTGATTTCAAAACAGTGGTAGTATTGCAAATTCTGACCCTTGAAGTGCAATACAAGTGCACCCTGGAAACTCCGGCAGAATATAACAACCCTCTTAAAACTATCCTTGTGAGCAAAAAGATTTCTGATAAGTTGTAAAATGAAATTCAAAGCACTGAAATCTGTTTATACAAGAGGTGGTTCAAATTTTTCTATATGAGAGATGGCTCACAGTACTCTGTGTCAAATAGACTAATGCAGTGAAAAAGGAAGGATACATAAGATAGTAAGGCAGAAGGATTATTGCATTTCACTACAGTTGAGTACAGCAAGATGTTGTGGAAAGACTTACCTAGCCCATTGCTTCTGAGTAAAATAAACAACAAGACTTCAGTGAAAACTATTCTGTTTAACGCCAGCAGTACTGGTTTCATTAAGATAACAGCAGTTCGTAAACTGATGCAGGACATGTCCCCTCTCCAAACCTGGTTATCAGATAGAAGCATAGCAAAGAGAAAGTCAGAAATCTGATCAGATCTTGGTCAAGGAAATTGCTTCAAAACATGCACAGATGTATGTTCAGGAGGTGTTAAAAGCCATCCTTGAGATCTATTTTAAAATCAGTAAGCCAAGCCAAATTGGCCTGATTGTGACAGAAAAAAACCCAACCAATCCACCTGTGAACCAGTCAACCAAAAAAGCCCAAAAACACAACCCGAAAGCCAAAATCACCAAAGCTCTAAGAAGGACTGAAAGCTGCTGGGAAAGGTGCAGAAAGGTAAGAAACCTCTACTCCACAGAGAAACCAAAAGCCTGCCATATGGTTTGATCTGGTGGAGGGAAAAAAGAGAATACAACCTCTATCCAACTACCACTCTCCATTAATTTGCAGATCTGTGCAAGACCAAGCCACTCCCTGTGCCAAGGGTTGGTGTGCACTCCCCACAAGGAGTGCACACCAACCCTTGGCACAGGAAAGGGCTGGCCAGTCTCTGCAGGTTGGTTGCCTAGCAGTCAGTGCTGGCTGTGACTTTAGGTTTTCTGCTGTCTCTCTGAAGAATGACGTCACAGTGCAGAGCTGTGATGATGTCTTCGGTAATTAATTATGCAGAGGAACCAAACACAACTGCTTTTTTTTTCTGGGAATTACTTGGGAATAATGCTTGCTCCATGCTTGCATTAAACCTACCGTACTTTTCTTCCTACGGTCAGCACTACCTCCTGCAGCTTCCCAAAGTTATGTGATTGTCACGTCTCAGGTGATCACCAACAAAGTTGTTACAAATCAATTAAATTCTTCATTAAGGCTCTCCGTTGCATTACCTTGTTACATTTTTGTCAGAAGATGTCACCTTTAAGAGGCACATTTTCAATGTGGAGTTAAAATTTGCCCCTTATCCCACTTCAGAACTGTCTTCTACCTCTTAGTTCAACATTTCATGTCTTACCTTTAGCAAACATCACACATTTGTATTTGTATTGAAAATAGAAAATGCATTGAGCGTCTGGGGCTAAGGTGTTGGTAGGAATATCTAGGATATTCCTAGATATTGAAGAGATATGAAAAAAAAATAATCCAGGTGTATTCACCATCTAAATGAAACTGCGTTTCAACTGCCTTGCTAACATTTCTGTAATATACTCCAGAATATATAGATGATTCACTCAAAACTGTTTTGATATCCGTCTTAGAAATCCACATTTAACATCTGTTATCACTTGCAAAGTACCAATTACTAGCACTGCTAAAATCCCATTTTTATTCTTGGTTCCAGTTACTTGTAAAACAGCATAAGATACCTATGAAATTATTTTTAAATAAAAATTTAAATCCAAAATAATCTTTCCCAAAACATACACCCTTTGTCCAATTCACATCAGTTTCTACAACAGCATTAATTAAAAGCTGTCAAACAATCAAAGAATGACTGGGAATGAAGAAATCAATTGGATAAATTAAAAATTTTCTGTATCTGTGTTGAGGATTTACTAACAAAAAAAATATATTTTTAAGAAACCCCATAGTGATTACTTTGTTTTGTTTCTTTCAGTTTCCTTAGGCATATCACCTAATCTTGCAATTTCCTCGCACTTCAGGAATCTGGCACTTCTGATGTTTTTTGTATAGGGAACTGTCAACACTTTATAAGCGAACTCAGGCTTTAGAAGAGGGGCCTTCAGGGAGGTTGTTTATTTTCCATTTGTTCTAATTTTCCCTCACTGAAAACCTAAAAACCTAGAAACCAAGATTTTTCATAGACAGACTGTTCGAAACAGCCTTTTTTTTTATTTTTCTAGCAATGCCAGAGACTTTTGCTATCCCATGTGACAAGGAGACAATACTGATGGCCAAATCCAGAGCATCAGTAAAGTCTGCAACCGTTATTACAATGTAGTAACTTAATTTTAACATAAACTAGCAACTCTCTCCCTAACTTGTCTATTTACATTTCTGGTTTTATGAGAGGTAATGGAATTTTCTCGATGACCATTGTTTCCAGTGTAAACCTACCGGACATATATTTTTTTCTTACACATCTGTAAATGATCAGGTAAAAATGAGTAAATAAAGCTTAATTTCAAACTCACTTTGAACAGCCCATAGTCAATTCATATAAGAAATCTGTAATTTTACATAGTTAATTAACTTGCAAATACCTATCTACCTGGCATGTTTCTTCCTTGTTCAGCAAAGAAGATGAAAGAAATGCTTTACTGTGCCAGCTGCTACTGTTGCTTGACCCCTTCCATTTGATAAAGAACTTGTGGTTGATCATCTTACCTTTATCACCAAGAAGAAACCTGCTGAACTCTGAGACTTGACATGATTATTATCATCTAGGAGGTCGAATTTATGATCCAATTCATGATCAAAATGATGATGTTCTGAAGGAATTCTTTGCACTGTGACTCTTCACCTCTTACCCAAGTGTTGGAGATTAGGATTTTTCTGTTTTTTTCTTTCTTTTTTCTCAAGGAATTTTCTCCTATTTGTTGCCTAACACATGGGAATGATGGTACTTAAGAGAGACAAAAGATGTAGCCAAGGAGGAGTGGGAAGTGAGCAGTTTGCTACTGTCTCTGAGCTGGGGAGGCTTTCTTTTAGGAAGGACAGAGATACCACAAGATTTCGGCTGAGGTGCTGGGCTCAGTTTCTCAATCTCTCTTGCTCTTGGTACTGGAGGTGAGATGGTGCTGTTGTTGCCATGGGGAGAATTCACTGCCACTGAGGAGTTCTATCCTTTCCTGCTTACTACTGAGTGAGGCTTTGCTCGTAACAGCAGCTGTTGAAACTTGTCGACACATGAAGTCAGTGGAAAGGATCCTCACCATCTACTTGGGTACGCGGGACCCCAACCCCTTCCCACTTCCAGAGGGAGCCTTCCCCAGCTATTTGTGGGAGTCCAGCTGCCACTGACCAGCCCTGCTGTTTGCGGATGCTGCTTTGGGTTTTTTGCTACACTTCAATCTGACACCCTGTGTCCGCCTGACCCCTGTGGCTCCAGCTATGTCTTCGGAGTTTTTGCTACACTTTGTTCACCATTTTGGGGTGTGCTCAATTCTGCTGTTCTGGCCAGGTGCTCTGAGTTTCTGACTACAGCCCACTTTGCCATCTGGAGCAGCACCAGGACCAGCACCCTGCTGTGAGTTAGTAAAGCAAGACGCTTTTTTCTCTTCCGCCCGCGCGCGCGCCATTACTGTGCAAGAGCGAGGCGGCTGGGCTCGTGCCACAGCGCCCCCTGCAGCCGCGGCGGAATCACCGCCCCCGCCCTGCCTGGCCCGGAGCCAATAGCGCCCCTGCCGGCCAGGACTGGAACTGCGCCAAGGAAAAAGTGCCTGGCGGCTGAGAGAAGGCTGCTGCTGGGTTTCTGGTTTTTGTTGCTGCAGTTGTTGGGGTTTTTTACCTTGTTATACACAGCAGCAAAGAATTATTATTCATTTTTCCATATCTTTGCCTGAAAACCATGTAATTTCAAAGTTATAATGATTTGGAGAGAAGGGGTCACATTTTCCATTCCAAGGGCGGTTCCTGCTTTCCTTAGCAAACATCAGAGCTGTAAATCAGGACACCAAGTCTTATTCTTCCCATTATTTATCTCTTAAAAAAAGAGTGGAACTTTGTGGTAACTTAGATGATCATCAACTCAACAGTCTTGTCAAATCGAAATGATTTTCTCCATCTTTAGTCCAACACCAGGAATTACATAAGTATTAGGATAACAAAGAAAACAGGGTGGGATATGGATTTTGAAGAGTATACAATTTGGATGTATGAACTGCTAAAAGAAATGAGTACTTAAAATGCTATGGGCAGAAACTACATTTCTATTCGCAATTGAAAAATATATTATGTTTCATTCTACTTAACTACTTCTGAAAAGCTCTGTCTTCGGGTTTCTAGTTTGTATTACAACCCCTTATACGCAGAAATAAAATTATTTACTGTAAAGGTTGAAAAGTACAAGCTGTTGCAGTCCATCTACTTATCGGTTCAGCACAAATGCAATGTGATAGAAATACACCCTTTGCAAGGAATCTTGTTTTAAACAGGCTTTAATTCAAGGATTTTATAAAGTTATGGAAAGACTACTTATCCATGACATTAGGAATCCATAGGAATGTTATGAATGCCATAATTAAAATACAAGCCTAAGTCTAATAATGAGAACAGTTTGTAAATCAAATACAGTTCATTTTACCTTTACAAACTGTTGGAAAAAAGATTTCAAAAAAGAATAGAAAGGAATGGAATAAGAACATCTAATGCATGCAGGTGTTTGTACTCAATGAGTAAATAAGGCCAAGCAACTATCATTTCCTCTCATATACAAAAGCGCTGTGACACTAGTGTGAGAAACTGTTTTAACAAATGTAAGAAATAACACAATATAATGGGAGGGAATAAAAGGTAAGTTGAAACAAATATATTAGGTATTTGATTACAGTCTCTTTTTAAAGCAGGTTTCCTCCTACTCTGGAGAAGACAACCAAATTACAGAAAATCTTAGACAATATTTGTCTATATTTCTAATGCAGTAATATGCATAACTACTCATACCACACAAGGACATGATGCTACGTACGACCACACAGCGATTTAAAGGGTTCTATTAACTTGCAGTGAGGACAAATTTTATTTGTGATCCTAACTCTTTCCTTTCAAGCACTTGGGCTTGTGAGACAACTTCCATGTCAAGCAAGAGGATGAGGTCTGGCACAGGAAGAGATTTTTTTTATTCCAATAAACTCAGCTTTGATAACAGTGGAGTTGTCAGAAAAACATTAGCAAGTAAATGAGCTTTTCGAACATACTCTGGAATACCGGGAGTCAGCTTTCGCCACTGAAATAACATCTATGAAGTCTGCAACTTTCACATGTTAATAAGAAGGAAACTCATACCTTCTATCAGAAATCCCTCCAATGCAGAAATTCCCAGCAAAGAACAAAGACAATTCTGTGTCCTTGAAAACTAGATATTGCTTTGGGTGTAAGTCACTGACATGGGATCGGGGATTGACAAAACATAAGAGATTGAAATAATTAGGTTTTATATTAAAATATATTTCTTTCATGCTCAGCTGTATAAAGAAGGTGTAAATGTTTATATACTATAATTGACTCTTTCTCCTTCTCTCATATGTACATCCACAAGATTCATAGTCCTGTTTTTCAAAAGTATCTTGGCATAACTGCAATTGTGAAAGTTGAGCTTTGAGGTCTGATGAACTGATCACTTGTCTCTTTCAGTAGGATTTGGCTCAAATCACTTGTAATTAGTTAAAAAAACCAAAACAAACAGTCCTGTGATTGAACTGAAGAAAGTGTTATTTCCCCCCCTCCAACTCATTTAAACTAAAACTGGCCTTAGGAACTTGCAGACAGACTTCAATACAGAAACAGCTATTGTAATTCCTCATCTTTCAAGTTGTACCTCAATCAAGACTTCTTTCTTTGGACTCCTCTTCACTATCAAGCAAGTATGAAAAATGCACAAAATATTTGGAAACAATTTAGCTTTTATTACTGTGGTTTTAATTTATTTCCAACCTTTGACCTCATTACTTTCAGATATTTCCTGTATATCTACACTTCAGATTGTCTGTTTTTAAATTTCTCTTGCTTCTGTACATTTTATCACTTTCTATCATCTACTTCACTTCCATTTTTTTTCTTTTATCTTTTTTTCTCTATTTCAAACCATTTCCCAGGACAACAGCTCTACACTTTGGATCTTCTAATTTTTAATTTACCCTCTCAATACTCTACTTTTTTTCCCCCAGTTTTTGCCTCCTCTCCTGTATGTTACTGCATAAGCTGTATGTATTGTTAATACCATACAGCAGAGAACATCCACTGAGAGAAAAAGGTAATGTAAGATTATTTGCAAATAGGAAAGTTGTGACAGAGACAAAATTAAAGTAACTCAGTAGGTGGGTGAATTGGAGGAATTTTAAGGTTTTGTGCCTTTTCACTGTGCTTTGAAAATTTTTGGGGGGTGAATTTCTGCCCCTTTCACTTGTCTCTTGTTTTAAAGTGCATTTTCTACCTCCTTCCCCCCCCCCCCCCCCCCCCCCCCCATCCAAGAACTCTTGTCCATTGACCATTTTTCTGGACTCCAAACATGTCAGCAAAGAAATCTCAGCACTCCATTCACAAAACTCCAGCTCAAAATGGAAAGACGAAAAGCAGTCTTTAAAAAAAACAAACTTAAAATATTACTGAGTGGGTGAGATCTTGTGGAGGTAAGCTGAGCTTACAGTAAACAATGCTATGGGTAAAATAACCAGGAAATAAATGCTAACTTTTTATATATGAGTAGGGGTTATTTTTGTTGGTTTGTTTGTTCCTTTTTTTGTTTGTTTTTGTTTGTTTGTGTGTTTTGTTTGGGTTTTTTTTTTTTTGTTCTCTCTCTCTCTTTTTTGTTGTTCTGCTTTACCCTTAGGGTAATTAAAAAAGGCAGAAAATAAACATTGGCTGTGCTGAGATAACAATGGATAATCTCAGATAAGAATTGGGATTTTAAGAATATCCAACCTAAAATAATCTTCTAATTTTTCCAGTTTACCAAATATTAAAGACAATACTGAACAATTTTTACTGGACAAAAATATTTAACTTTTCTCTAGGAGAGAAGTTGAATTTTCATGACTGTAGGAGATTGCAGGAAATTTATTTTAAGTACACAATAATAACTCATCACCAATAATTTCATCAGATTATTCTAGAAATAGAAATTTCAAAGCACTTTACACCACTACTTGAACTATCCTGTAGAATCCTACTAGTAAATCTTGTGTCTAATTCACACCAGGTGTATTTCTTAAACAGATAATTGAGGTGTTTCTGTGATGCTTCTTTGCGTCAATTACTGAACTTCTGAGAAAAGTTTCATGAGCAGATTTTAATCAAATAAATTGTTACTTTAACTGAGAAAAATCTGAACATTCATGCTTAATGGTAATATTCTGTCTGTTGATCACCTAATTACAAGCCAGTATTTCAATAAGTATGGAATACAGAACTCATCATTTTAAAATTTCAGTACAAAAGCCAGTTTTTATTTGATAACTGAAACTTCAGAGTGGCCTCTGGGTGCAACTAATACAAAATTTTGTACCCAGTTTTCAATTTTTTAAAATTTTGCTGTTCACAAGTAGAAAGTGCCTAAAACATTGGAGGCAGAGACAGTGTATAATTATGTATAAGATATTAAGAAGGCAACTGTAATCCAAATTTCAAATGTTACCTTGGAATTATTATTATTTTTGAATTTTGCATCTGAAATGGACAAAAAAATTTGAAAATGGTCTTCCATGAGGCTTGATTTAATACATTGTCAGTGGCCCACATTTTGTGCTATGTATGGGTTCAGGTGGTTTTTCTTTAGGTGCTAAAGTATCTGAAGCACCTCTCTTGCCAAAAGCTATTAATAAATGCTTCATTCATGTGGGATGGAGTTATAGTGAAGGTATGTAAACGGCAACAGAATAAAGGCAGCATCCTCTTTATTTCCCCTGCAATCCTAATTCTGTTGCCTTCAGCAGAGTCAGCTTCTAAGTAACAATGGGAGTAGTGAAAATTTAAGCCTATATATGGCCTTTTACAAGAAATAAAATGCCTGAGAAAAAACTCAGCCATGCCAGAAGCAGGGCAAGATTATATTAAAATGGCAAACTCACCATCTCAGCATAGTGGCCACTTTTTTGCATCAGTTTTCCTTTTCAGTTTTGTGTCTTGAGAAAGTAAAATTGCAAGGAATAATTTGTAATAATTTTAAAATCAACCTGTTAGTCCCAGTTGGTGGGCTTACCCTGAGAGATTTTCTTATTAAAAACAAAAAAAAAATTAGAATTGACTGAAAGGGTGAAGGTAGGAACTTCGAAAATTAAAAATTAAGCCCTTGAATCATAAAACTATTTTTCACATTTCACAAGTCATATCTTGGGTGCTTCCAAAAAAGCCTTCATATAGCGTATGCGTAGCATATGTGATGGGCACGCTCTTACATTTTGCAAGCATAAAGGTTATATGAAAAATTTAGGCCCAAAATTATTTTTCAAAGGCTGCAAAGATTAAAGATCATTTTACCTACACAGCTGCCATCTCATTTAAATTTGCATCCAATCTTCAGTAATTATGAATACACATATATGCATACACACACACACAGACACACTGTAGTTATGTACTATTCTAGATTGAGTAAAGATCCTGTATAAATGGAATCTCTATGCATTTCTGTGAGAAGCAACAGAACTAAAGAGAAGGATCCATTAGGATGCATTGTTCCAGATTTCAGAGTGTGTATTAAATACTGACAAATACTTTTCTTCCCAAGAGGAAGAAAATGTCAAGTTAATTCAGTTTTGAACATTTATTTCAGAAAATATTATAGATTTCTGTACTAAGATATTAACCCACTTTTGCTATTCATAAGATGACCTTCAATTGAACTGTGAAAAGTAAACGGCAGGAATGTTTCCTGAAAAAGTTTAGTGAGGATATAAGAGATTAATGAACATATTTGTGTTGGACACTCACCCCTGTATAGCATAATCAGAGTGATAGAATCACATTATTTATTGGGTTTTTTTCAGATCATTTGCAATGTTAATTTATATGAGTTTGATATCGCTTTTGTCTTCTAGTTGTGTGTTATTCTGAGAAATCCCTGGGGAACGAAAGGATTTATATGCTTTGTGTACACATTCTGCAGACTAAGCACTCTGGCATAATTATTTTTGGCATTCACTAACTGATTAAAACATCCAATTTAACTCATGATCAGTAAGATTAAACCTTTTTAATATACCTCAAAAGTAAATTATCATTTGCTACTCAAACATCCCTTTCTGCACATGTCCCTAATAAAACTGTTATTTTATTTTGTTGATGTACCTTTTAATGAGGATTCCCTTTTATTTCTTCCTCTGGGCAAAACTGCCTTTTCTTTTTTAGAGAAGTATGAAAACAGATGAGCTGGAAGCTGACTATGCTACTACGTATCTTTCTAAAGTCATACCTCTTAGATGTTACCTCTTTTGTGTGTGTGTGTGTTCTGTACAGACTCGGCTGTTAAAGAAGACACATCTTTGTTTTGTGTTTACTTGATGTACAGACAAATGTACAAACAGCTGTTAGGAGGAAATAATATTTTGAAAAATAATTTGCATGACTCAGAAGAATATTATGCAGGCTCTTATTTCATTTCTTAATAGTTTTTTTTTTAGGATAAGTTGCATTATAATTTTACAAGAAACTATTTGAAAGCATGTCCTAAATATGCCTTAGCATTGAAACTTGAAGGAAAGAAAAATTATCTGAGAGAATGAAAAACCCTCTTCAGCCCTACATGAGGAAGGAAACCCTTTTTGCAAAGCCCAAAACAGCATGAGCGCCCAGAAAGTTATTGCTGGAAATAAAATTCCACAATGCTTTTGATCAGCACAAATAGTGTTCTCTGCGTACCTAGGACCAACATGGAAGTCTAAGACATCATAAATATAAGGCAAAGTGGTGAGCATAGGTTTTGTAGTGTTAGTCACCTAGATTTTGTTAAATTAGCTAGAATGATGTATCTGAGATTAAACAGGCCTTGCTTTAGAAAAATTGGGTCAACTTGGCTTTCTTATGTAAGTGATGCCGCTTATGTGATCCAAGCTTTTATCAGTTCCCTGAAAGAATTACATCTGACCTGCATGAAATATACTTTTGTGATGAGTGCTCTTAGTGTTTCAAAATAGAGGCAAAAGCTGGGCAGCAGTTCAGAAAATGTTCAATGTGAAATAAGCCAATGTAAAATCAAACACTGACTTACAGTATTAGTACATGTTTTCCTTATTTGTCTTTCCACAGAGACAAGGGTTGTCATAGAAGCAAACTACTATCAGAGTTTAGAAACTTGAAAATATAACTCTTTGTGTCTAATAAAACCAAAGAAAACAGATTCTGAGAAGGCAGCTCCAGGCAGCTCTCTGTGCCCAGCCAAGTTCATTAGCAGGCTGCACTCTCAGCAGTGATGCAATATGCCATTACCCTCTGCTTTAACTGATTTATTTTAAGCACAGGAAGAAAAGTCAAGATAGGACACAGAAGGAAACAATTGTTTTTGGCCTGTTGTGGTGGAGTTTACATGTAGAGGTGCCTTGTAGCCTAGTTGCTGAAGGGAAAACAAGTACAAATATCTATGCCTTGGCTGTTAGGGTCTGATTATAAGCACTGTGCTAGAGAATTCATGGATTATTCATGTGTAATTACAGATAGCTATTGTGCTCTTTTAAATCATCCCCATAGCCCATTATGGCCCATAACAACTGAAATAGCAATTGTCATAGTAAGGTTTGGGCTCTGTCATAGAGTGTAGGCTCTAATCAATAATGATGAATTGCAAAATTTACCATCAAGCCAGAGAAAGTCTAGTTGCCTCTTGCCATAAATCTGTGCAAATATCAAGTTGCACAGCTGCTGTATCTGGAAAATCTAAAAGGCAACACTCTCCCGCCACCCCCTACGCATGCACCTCTATAAAAGTTGAAAAAGGAGAAATGTGCAATATGTCCATTCTAATAATCCACATGCTGTTAAGTCACTTTTCTATTTATTCAAAGCAGGGTGAACCCTAGGTTGTTTTCAAGGTCAATTCCAGGTGAAAGGGGGGGTCATCTGGAGGCCACCTCGACTCCCATGCAGGTCAATAACGTCTCCTTGCTGCCCCAGAAGACAAGCTGCTCACACCCAATCAATCCACAAACGCTCCTGCGCACCCAGTGTAATGAACAGTGAATAAATGTAGCCTATCATCACAAAACATGCTTTTTAAGTACCTTCCCTTTTCATGTAAAACCTCTAGCTGTCAAATTCTACATTCACTCATCCAGCAGTGAGTAGCAAAAGTGAGAAATCAGGCTCACATTGGGGTTGGTAAAAGGTCATTGCTGACAGACACGGAGGTTAAACTGCCGAGTTAAAATACTGTTCATTACCCACTGCAGCTTTTTGCTAACTACACTTCTTTGTGTTACAGTCAAGCAGTACATCAATATGCTCCTCCTCCTAATTCATTAACAATTGTTGAATTGTACAGGAGGGGGAAAAAGGAGGATTGATCTTTTATACCTTTTTTTAATCTCTTTTCCATGTCAAATACTTTTACATCTTTATCCACTCTGTATTAAATACTCTGCTTACAGGCTATGCTGTCTGCTTGAACAGTTATCATTATAGGTACAATTCCTGAAGGCAGAGACGGCCAGTTCATATGAAACCCCAAAGTTCTGGGGCTGCTCAAGCAATGGTTTCTTTTCTCTTACCTTTTTATTAATTGCCCTTAGAATAGTGACATCTGTATAATGACAAACTAGAAATTTTGCGTCACAATTGTGTCATATTAAAAGAGGTTTGGATAAAAGAAATCCTCCTCCCCCAGATGAAGCAAATTGGTTAAAACCAGTCCGAGCATACTAAATTGATATTTAGCTTAAATAAAATGCCTGTGTCCTGTTCATGCTGAGTAGGATAGATCTTCATCAAATGCCATCCTTGGTGTAGATCTCAAGACACTCCCTAATCTAATATTTTATTAAGAAATTATTAATATCTGCATTTTCCACCATTAAAAGAAATTAATGAATCCAAAAGCTATTTAGAGTGCAAGGAATCATTCGCGTTCAAATGGAAACAGCAGAGAAGGTTTCATTTGTACTGAAGGCAATGATTTGATGGGAATTCTTAACAGTAAGGACCAATTTCCCAAAAGGAAATTCCATTCTTTGATTAATTAATAAGTAGATGTGATTCCCTTTATTGAAATGCAAAGATTTTGTATTCAAAAATAACCATCTTCTAAAAAATATTCTTACAAAGCAATAGAAAAATTATCTCTAATCATGAATAAAGTAAACGTTTATTTATGTGCACATTATAACAATAGTTTTGACTCAACAAATTACCATTATCTATTTAAATCTCAAAAAAATGCATTCAGAGATATCTGCAGGAAAATATATCTTTTTTTTTTTCCTCTATGCTTTTTTTCTCAGTGGGACTGAAAATAAAATGTTATGACTTAAATCACAAGAGGCTAACATCATTTTTAGCAACAAGGGCTGCATAATTTCAAGACTGTGAGTGAGTGGCTGACTTTAACTAAAATGTTTCAGTTCTGTGCGTATATAGGTACATAAATAATTCAGAATTAATCCCTGCAGAGGGGACAATGGGAATCGTAAATTATCCATGTGCCGTCCTCAGCGTTAGAGGCAATGAACCTATAGTAACAAACTATGAGTGTTACTCATTACATACATTTCACAGACACCTTAACCTTTTGAATATTAATTTCCCTCTGCAGCTTATAGCTGGATGGCATAATTCCCTTCCCTTCCCTTCCCTTCCCTTCCCTTCCCTTCCCTTCCCTTCCCTTCCCTTCCCTTCCCTTCCCTTCCCTTCCCTTCCCTTCCCTTCCCTTCCCTTCCCTTCCTTCCCTTCCCTTCCCTTCCCTTCCCTTCCCTTCCCTTCCCTTCCCTTCCCTTCCCTTCCCTTCCCTTCCCTTCCCTTCCCTTCCCTTCCCTTCCCTTCCCTTCCCTTCCCTTCCCTTCCCTTCCCTTCCCTTCCCCTCCCCTTCCCTTCCCTTCCCTTCCCTTCCCTTCCCTTCCCGGAACCTTCCCTTCCCGGAACCTTCCCTTCCCTTCCCTTCATTCTTTCTCCCTCTCCCTCCCTCTTGCATTTCTTGAACAACATATCAGTTAAGATTTTGAGGGGTTGTGATTACTGAAGGACTATTGATTATTTTCCCAACTAAATATTTACCAGAGAATATTTTTTTAAAGACTAGATTTTTGTTTCAACAAAATTGCATGCAGCCCTTCATGTACTCAGAGCTTAGATATGTGTAGAATAATTGGCCTAGCTCTTTGATGTAGTCTGATGCAAGTAAATCTTGAATCATGGCTACTTTCAAACACTAGCAATATTTTGGAACCCTTAAGTGGCAAATAATTTTATGATATCTAAGGTTTCCAAGTTTCCCATCAGAATGGTGGAAAGTGTATTTCATCAAAATTCAAGAGATATCACACTAATATAGCTTTCAACCTAAGATTTTTTCTCTGACAAGATATTTTGTGTTTTTTCTGTTTTGTTGGTTTTTTAAACTCTAAATATGGCATATAAGAATATTTTCCCCCTAAAAACTGGATTCAGAAGGAGATATTAAGTAAATCACCACAAAAAACTGCTTCTTGGTCAAAGTCAGGAAACAAATTATACTGACACTTGCACATTTTATGTTTAGCTGAAATTATACCATGGCTGTTCTGTAAATCCCAACTTCTCTTAGGGAACTCTACTGGGGCTTTTCGTAAGAGGGTTTAGAGGATCAATATACATTTGGTAAGCTCATGATGCTATTTCTGTTAAAAAGTGGAACAGAACAATACTGTCAGGAGGTTAATCCCCTGATTTCAAGGGGACTTTATTCACATGAATAAGAGCTTCGAGTTCAGGCTAAGGTCTGTTAGATGAATATTATGTATTTCCTACTGTCTAGGTATATTCATATATTTTTCTGTAAACTTCTACAGCTGCTTTGACAGAAACACTGGGCTAAGTAGATGTTTTATCAAACCCAATAAAAGGTAAAAACAACTTTTTTTTTTTTTTGCAGGTGCATCCAGAGAAGTTATTTGCTGTAAGTTAAACTTATCTCCATGTGTGTACTGGTTTTGGAGGGGGTAGAATTAATTGTGCTTGTGTTGGGCTGTGTTTTGGCTTTCTCCTGAACACAGAATTAATAATATAGAGATATTTGTTATTTCTGAGCAGAGCTTACACAGACCCAAGGCCTTTTCTGTTGTTCATACTGCCACACTGGCCAGGAAGTTGGGGGTGCAGGGGACATTGTAGGGAGGTATAGTTGGGACAGGTGGCCCAAATTGATCAGACAGATATTCCAGATCATATGACATCATGGTCAGAATGTAAAATGGGGAAAAGAAAGAGGATAGAGGGACATTTGGAGTGGTGACATTTGTCTTCCCAAGTATCCATTCTACTTGATGGAGCCCTGTTCTCCTGGAGATGGCTGAACACCTGCCTGCCATTGGAAGGAATGAATTAATTCCTTGCTTTGCTTTGTTTGTGTTTGTGGCTTTTGCTATTAAACCATCTTCATCTCAACCTATGAGTTTTCTAGCTGTTACCTTTTCCATTCTCTCACTAACCCTGTTGGTGTGGGAATGGGTGAGTGGCTGCATAGGGCTTGGTTGCTGGCTGGGCTGTAACTACCACAGACATGCACGAGACATGCCAGTACACAGGAGTACTTTTGTGCTTAGCAAGGAAGATAATTTTAAACTGATAATTTTAAATTTTTTGAGCATGAACAATTCAGATGCCAAGTTTCTACAGGATGGCAGAACACGATTTAAAGTGGCACCTTGTCACCTTGTGAAATTCCACTGACATATACCAATTTATTCCATTTATAGGAATAAAACCACCTTTTACTCCACAATGTCCAGAAAACTATGTCAGAGAATACACTAAATCAGAAGTCATGCTAACAAAAAAATTAAGTACATTTTCAGGCAGGAAAAAAGAGTATAAAGTACTAACAAAACCAAGGTTGTGTTGCTATGTTAAGAAGAAATGGAAAAAAAAATTATGTATAGAATTTATATAAAATGAAATTGCAATAATTGTGTGCTAAAAAAATAAATCATGTTAACTCACTTGACTGAGAGTTAGATGGTTTCTCTTAGAGAAAGAATCCTCATAAACCACAGCCCAATTATTTAATTTCCCTTACTAATTATGGAAAGTACTCATTTCTTGGCCTCAAGCACTAGATGATGTATCTCTGAAGGGCAATGCAAGATTTATCATAATCTATGACTCTCTTTATTTAATGAGAATAAAAATAAATACTTCAGTCTAGACTAGTACATTCTCTTATATATCACAATTCAAAGCATTTTCTTATGTGAGGTAGTTGCAAAGATTGGGGTATTAATAAAATGTAACAAAGCCCAAGTACAGCTAAAGAAAAGCTCCAACAATGATTTTCTATGACCCACCATTACCTGGTTTAATCAAAACATGGAGATGTTATCTGCCATAATTCATTTAAATACAATTCCATATAATCTTAGATCATCCTGTAAATGCATGTAGTTCATCTGCTTTCATGTATATTCAATGGATATCCTGAATTAGTGGGTAGGAGGTGCCTCAAAGGAGATGGACAATATCAAGGAAGAGCTAAAGAACTGATCTGGCACACATAAAGTACATTGGATCCTGCAGTGGGGTTCAGACAGTTATTTTCATTCTTGGAAAAAGGAATAATCAATACAAAAATTTCTCTCTGATAGTAGAAAAAGCAGCTCTTGGAAGATGTTCTTCTATGTCCACATCTTTGAGCGATGCATGAGAGGAGGGATTCACCTTCTAGCACATATTTTTGCACCAGGACTGTTTGCACTTGTGTCTTTGCAATCGCCAGAGAAAATAATTTCTGTGGCACAAAAGACAATTTCAAATCACATATCTAAAGTGCATTAACAAACTTAAGAACACACCACAGCATTGGGTAATGTCCTACAGGTGCCTGATCACTTAATTTCTTTCCACTGCTGTAAAAGGAGCCTGGACTCAGCTGTCTAAAGCTGTAGACAGGTGAAGTTTTGGGAGACAAATCCCACACAAACTATCCCAGTCTAGCCCGAAGTATTTACTTGCAGCAAATATTACTCTCTTTCAGCATCAAATGTGAAACAGGTAAAAATAATAGGTAATGGCTTAGTATATAGAGGGTAAAAATCTCTTATTCTGTGTGTAAAAGTAGTAACCCAGTCCAAAACAATTCTGGACTGACAGCCTGCAAACTTTTCATATAATTGACCAGACAGTTTGTAAGCTTTTTTAATAGCACTTTAAGTCAAACTGTTTTTCTACAGTGTTTTTATCAACTGTACATTCTGCTCTTGCAACTTTTCTTCCTAGGTTTTATCCTACTGTACAGGAAATTGTGATGATTGTTTGGGAGTTACAATACAACAGTGCACTTAAAAACCATTATCATAAACACAGCCACATTTCTTCTGAAATGCTTTATCCTCAGGTCAGATATAAATACAGCTGTAGTGATTTTTTAAAAAAATAAAAACCCCCTGACTTACATTCCATCAAGAACATAGACTTCCCAAGCAAACTTTTAATTATTATCAACCTTTTATTTTGAAAAATCCATGGACAATATTTGAACCTATGCCTGGGAGAATCTGACCTGATCATTCACTTGTCAGATGCTAGTCTGTATTATACCCTAGTTTCTAGAAAGAGTTGGAAAAATCTGTCAAACCATAAATTGGATGAATGGTAGGACTATTGATAAAGAGAGTGGTTTGGGAGTTTGTAACTCCTGTTTGGAGGTATCTCAATATTATCTGAGGAAAAGATTGGTGGAGAAATTTCCAAAAGTTAATCTTGAACCTTGTGAGGCCAGGCAAATTAGAATAAATTAACAAAATCTGTACAAGAAGAAGCAATGTATGATAAAGATCATAAACAGCTGTTTAAAGGACATCAAAGAACAGCCAGATGCCCAGTCCTGAACACATATTTAAGAAATTATTTAAATGAAAACGAGCATATATAGTTCCAAAAAAAAAAAAAAAAAAGTAAAAAACCAGTTAAAACAAAGGGAGAACTAACACCAGAAAAAAAAGACTAAAATGGAATATATCCTGATCAATGGGTGATGAACCTAATAGTTCAGAGAACAACATATACTATTCTGAAATGAAATTATATGATGCCCCTGCTTTTCATTTTAGTCTGCTTGAGCACAATCAAGGTAATTTCCCAAACCAAACAATGACAATGAGAAACAAACTACTATTTCCTTGTTAAAGCAAAATCAAGTCTAAACACAAACAAAGATAATACCAAACATCTGATTTCAGAAATATCAGATGATAACTGAGTATCTGTCCTAGCAGTAGCATGTCCAGTAGGAGCATGAAATGAGGTGGGAAAGAGAACAGGAGGGAAGAGGAAATGATCAAAATATCTCCTCATGTGCAGCTGAGGTATTTTTCTCTAACAAAGAAGACTGATCAATTAATAGAAATGTGATATTTAGGTTTGGTTGGAAAAATATAGTTAATTACTTGTAGGACTATAACTTACATTATTTTTGAGAAAAATAAAAGTTACAATAATACTGGCCATGATTATTGCTGATATATCTTCTCAGGTTTTCTACTCATTGCAACAGCATATTGTCATAATAACATACCATATTGGCAAATTTCACCTGACTTCATTAGCATGCTTTTATCTAAATCTGCCCACATCTGAGAGCATTAGAATACATAGTTACTCTAGCACATAGGACATAGCATTAACTGGAATGCTGCATGCACTGTTTCACTGTTTCATACCATTTGAACTTTGCACAGCTCACTTCACAAGAGAGAAGGTATGGGAAGTGTTGGGTATTAGTGGTGATCATATTTAAAAGTATAATGCTGGGACACAACAATAATTATATCACATTGGGCATGCCCTGTCTTTTGAACCTGAGATAGTTTAGTATTCCCTTTTTCACAAATTATTTTTGCTTTTTTACCACGCAGTGAACTCTACAAAAGCATTATGGTAAAACCTGTAAGAAAGTCAAGCAAGTATCTCTAGAAAGTATCAAGTATCAAGTAGAAAAAAACCTGTCCTGTGATGGCGGAACCTCTATTCATAGTTCTCACCTTTGATAAATTAATTCAAAGACCACAGCCATACACACTGTATTGTTTTTCAATACACTGAATGTCCATCTATTCTCCAATCTGTCCTGGCATGAAAAAGGGAAACTAAAAAATCTCAAAATCCCCTCTTCAATTACTTTTGGAAAAGAGAAAACCAAGTAATACTAGAAAATGAAAGCTTGAAATTGAACCTTGAACAATAATGTAGGTCACATTAGGATTAACATCAATTTTTATTAATACTGGATATACTCTATATCCAATATATATCAATATATTGAAAATGCATGCCATTTTCAAACTAAAACTACTCGCTCAGACAGTCTTCTTCTGAAGTCTCAACTGTCCGATGACACAGGCTCAGGTCCAGAATCATCATATTTCAGGCACTACACTTGAAGGATAAGGAAAAAAGGTAAATCTCCAAGTAATCCCATCAGACAACTTAATTTTTCTGTAAATAGAAATTAAAGACTATGACATTGAAGTAAACTTTATTTCTCAGCTGCAAAAATGATCAAAATATTTTAGATGAGTTTTTAATACTTTGGAAATGAAAACATTCAAAAATTTGGGTTTTTTTTGTTTGATTTTTTTCCCAGAGGAAGAGGAAACAAAAATCCCAACCCCTTAAAAAGGTGTTTGGAAGCTCATAAGGAAAGGTGAATTTGGTAAATAACAGGGCAAACATATCAACAGTAAATCTGGCTGATTTGGCTGGTAGATTTTGAAAAAAAAATTAAGAATAAGTAAGTACATACCTATTACTTTATAAATTCATAAATGTACAAAATTCACATAGTTCAAATTATACACTAAACTGAAGATAGTGTAGCAAGTAAAGAGATATGGCTATCCAGGAGTCAGAAAAAAAAAAAAAATTACTTCAGGCTTGTTGGATTTTCAAGAACTACAGAAAGAAGTAACTTGGCATCTGGTTTCAGATGCTGTGATTGAAGGCAGACTCAGGACTCAACATTATCTCAAAAAAAAAAAAGTATATTGTGAAGTATATTAAAATTATGACAGGTAATGCAGGAGTGTTTTTATGCAGCAAGCTAATTAACAAACAACATAAAAATTATCAATTTACCCAAGTGCCCCATCAAGGAAAGCACTGATGGGGCACCATCAAGTGGCTTAAATGCTCTAATTACTAATTTGTAAAATTTTCCTAAGTGTTTGAGTATCTGAGCCTCTGAATTAAAAAAAAAAACCAAACAAAAACCACTTTAAATAGAATGGCGGAAATACTACAACACTTAAAAACTGCAAAAATATATATGTGATATATATATATATATATATAATGATAGGAGGCAGACTGGCGTTTAGGTCATGACTGCTTCAAAATTGATGAAGTTTAGGGGGAAAACATGACACAGACATAAAAGGCTATTTTATAAGGACAAAACCTAAATACTAGCTTCTCATAGCCTCAGGAGTATGCTTGTTTAACTTACCTAGATTATTTTATTTTCCAAACTCCCCTAGTTCATTTTAATTTAGTTTCCAGCTATAGTCATCCCAAGATTGTATTTATTTGTGGATCATTAGTTATAATAAAAGAAAATCTTTCTTTCATTTATGATCTCACTGCATCATCACAACTTTTGAAAAAGATCTTTAGATGGTGAAGTTCAATGTATTTTTAGTTTAATTTTTGCCTTTCAGAATATTCATTAAAATGTCACTATGATTTAAATAGAAAATAATTACATATGACATTGTGCTAGAGAACCAAATATCGGGATTAAATGTTGCACTGTTCTCAAAAGCACTTTTTTCCTATTCCTTCCCTCAATAAGCAGGTGCAAAAATCAGAAGGTTGTGAACACCTGCACTGAGCCTAGTGCATTTTCTATTCTATTAGAAAACCCATCAGTAAAATATCTTGCTTTCCCCTTTGTGAGGGGAGACCCTTCCCTTTGCCTCTCACTTTTTGTTAGTTTGTTTGTTGAATGATGGTGGGCTGCACAGTGGAAAGGGCATTCCTTTAAGACTTTAAAAGCAAAGTAGAAAAAATGACATTAAAAGCCTGGCTTGGATCTGATTGATGCACTCTTATATTTGAAGTTCCCTCGCAGCTTTGTGCTAGAAAACCAGGGTCACTCCATTCAGTCCTTTAATGAGACTGTGCATGAACACTTGCAGCTTTGTAGGCCTTGTTTTAATCAGAGATTGAGAAACACTCCTGACTGATAGTCTTCAGGAGCAGATCCAGACAGAAAATAACATCCTCAATTTGGCCTCTGAAGGTGGGTTGAGCAAATCTTTGTGATGTATTGGAGTATTTGCTGAGTGCAAGCACACGTGATATGGTTCCTGTTTCTGTCGGCAAATAAAAATTTTTCACTCAGCAGGAATAATCAGAGCTAACTCGAGAGGAGAAATAACAAAAGCTCAACAGCCCTTAGCAACTCAGCATGGCATAGAGGGATTTAAGACTTTAGCATTTTATCTCTATCAGTATGAAAATGTATGAGGAAATCTGAACTTTGGAAGTGCAAATAAACACATTTAACACATTATAAACCACCTATTCTATGACTCTTGGGTCTTTTTCTATTTTTTCCTTTTCTAGCCTCCATCTCCTAAAATAATAAAGCCGGTTCATTAATTTGGATTTAAGCTAAAATCAGTTTGTTTTGACAGAGTTACTTTGAAGGTAAGAAAGTGTTTGCAATATATTTTTAGCATTTCTAAAATGATAAGGGAGAAAAATAATGTTCTTCTTTTCATAATGTTTTTCTTTGCAGCTCCTGTTTATTTCCCTTCTCTTTGCTGAGAGATGAACCCAACCCAGTGCTTAAATTTGCTGAGGATATGATGGTTTTAAAAATGCTAGGTAGTTTACCTAAATCTAAGCTAGATAGCTGTGTTCTGCAAAAGTAAAAATCATTGTAATTTTAACTAAAATATTTACCTTTCTTCCTAGAAAATACTGTGTCAATGCATGTGGTTTATAATCACAAATGCTTCACTATAGAATGAGAGAGACTTTGGAAAAGAAAAGAGAAAGAAGAAAAGAGAGAAAAGAGAAAAGAGAAAAGAGAAAAGAGAAAAGAGAAAAGAGAAAAGAGAAAAGAGAAAAGAGAAAAGAGAAAAGAGAAAAGGAGGAATTTTTTTACATGGGATAGTAGACCATTAAAAAAACATAAGAAAAAGAAATTCACAACCTTAGATTAACATTGAAAATCATTTTAAACACTGAAATTTTAATACAGTTTCTCACTCTGATTCCATGTCATCCCTGTATTACTATATTTGCTTTCTATATCACCCTTTTTCTTTTTTGACCGACAACAGTTGCATCTCGTCCACATGGTATTATCTACACCATGTTATCTGTGCCCTTACAGCAAACACAGCTGTATTCCTGTCTCCTCTGAATTCTGTTCTAGGGCTGGACATCAAAACCTCCCACACTTACATGTCAGCCCTGTGACACATTCTCCTCCCATGGAAATGTTCCAAAAAGTATTTCTTCAAAACAGAAGAGAACAAGAGTGGATTTCATAGCCAAGTAAATAAACAAAAAGGAAAAATATGAAAAAGGAAAAGAAAGCGTGTAGTCTGTCCTAAATTTTGAATGATTTCTTTGGTTTACTCCAGATTTCTCTTCAAAACACAGTTTTTGATAGAGATGTTACATGTAAGCTACAAAGAGACTGCTTCTGTGTGGAGCAATTCAGAAATGTAGATTTAGAAAATCAAGCTTATAATGGGAAATGTGATTAACTTTAAAATGAATCAAGAGCCTGAAATAAACTAGTGAATTCCTTCAAACTGACAGATTTACAATTCCAAAATGGTACATTTCAATTTCTCTGCCAGGATTCGAGCAGGCTTTACCTGTTAGCACTAATTTTGATGTCAAATGCCAGGCTGTTAGGATCACTATTTATTTTCATTCCCAGTAAGCTTCTTTTCTATTACTTTTAGTACAACTACAAAAAACTTTTACTGAGTAGATCTAGCTGCTAACCACTTACTCAGAGCTGAAAGCAGCAATCTGCTATGAATCATTCTGTGGGTATTAGAAGACAATGAGTTCTTTCACATCTAGTGGTTTAATTCTTTCTCTCTAGATAATATCCCTTATTTCAATTACAATGTTTATCTTTTTGAAGGCAACTTACCCTCCCCCCTAATTGCAGTATTCCTAGAAACACCTGGCACTTTTTTCCTTCATACTTTACAGCTCAGTATGAAAAACAACGTCCTTAAATCTTTGCTATCTCATGGGCCACAACACTGAAGAAGGTAAATATTGTTGCCTAGACCATAATTTACTGTCCACATCAACCTGACCTATGACAGAAATGGCATTCCCATTTCTAATTCTTATGCAGAGTGTTCAAGATGTTGCATTGTATTTCCTAAGGGCAGATGTGAATTTGAGTGGCAATCTCCAGCTACAATGCAAAAATTCCCTAAAATGAGGTAGTTCAATCATCCAGCTGCAATGTGGCTGTGTCTTCAGTGAATAGCATATCTGAGGACTTTGCTTAGAGACAGGAGAAATTGAAGGATGAAATCCCAATCAGCTGTATCATGAGGAAAACCTTCTTTCAACCAGGGTGTTTGCAAATATTGAGATCAGGGATGTGCTACTTTGATTCCGGAAATAAAGAAAAACTTTTTTTAAATGATCCTTGTGGATTCCTTCAAATTCAGGATATTCTATGATTCTATAAACACTGTAATTGACTCACTTACATTAGTTTAATCTTAAGGAGAGGATCTCCTGCATAATCTATATCCTCATGGAAATCAGCCTACTGCCATTTGCTCAGAGAAACATCAACAGCATTGAGCTTCCTCCTGAATTTCCCTTCTCATTTCAAGAATGAGAATTGGTTCACACAGCTCTGCCCTGGGAGAGCTGTACTAAGGAAATTTGGAAATATAGTAATAATTACCTCTGCTCAACACCAACATAAAACCATTATTTTACTAATTTTCCTGAGACTCCAAAACATTTCAAAAAATATCATGTTTCCATTATCTGGAATCCTACTGAACAGGACAAATAAATTATCATGTTCTTTTTTTTTAGAAAGCAAATATTTGTTTAAGGTTCTATTTTTCTTTGGAAACAATCATCTTCCCACTCCTCCTCCTTTTTAAAATTACCTTAGGGCTTGCTTGATTTCTTGGTGAATTTCCAGTTTTTATGTCTTCTCTAGTCAGACATCCAAAAAGTCCTCTAGTTATAGCCTTAGTTCACTCAGAGTTGCCGCAAAAGTAAATCTCTTTTATATAAAGAGATATAAAATATAAACAATAAAGCCCTAATATAAAGCCCAGCATCTTGTGCCTCAATAAAAAGTTTATTATCAAATATAATGTTTTGCCTTTCATATAATTTTTCTAACATCAGTTCCACCTAAGATACTCAGATATTATTAGTTTAAATATTAGTCTTATGCTAAATTAAAAAAGTCCCATTGCAAATATTATTAGCAAAATATCTGTTAGAGAGCAGTTCAAAACAGCCCTGTACTTTTGAAAAGCCTGTAACTGATTCAGTTACATATATTAGTAAACTGAAAATGAAGGATCAGAGAGAAGAAAAGGTGAACTATGATGAGGCATGGGTGGATATTGATTTTAAAACAGCTCTTATTCCACAGTTGCTGACCACCTATTTGTCTTCTTCCTGTTCCTGAATTGTATTTGCTGCCATACATGGTCTTTCCTCAAGCATCACAGGGAAGCAATAAAAGTATGGATGAAATAATAAAGGATATGAGAGTATTGAAAAGATCTTGTCTAAGGAGAAATTAGCATGCTTGCAAACACAGGGTCAAATTCTCCTATTAATATCAGCAGTGAAACTTATTTAAAATCATTGCAGATACAGTACCAAAACAGAAGAAAATGTGCTCTTAAAAGCTGGCAGGATCCATGTGCTGTGTAATGCGTGGACCTGCTACTGTTTTCAGTCCAATCATTTACTTTCTCTAATGAAGCAACATATGAGGAGACACACAGTGCAATTGCAGTGATGTCTGCCTATAATAATACAACATAATATAGCATCGCCAAAACTCTTTTCCACATTATCAAAGTACATAATAAATCACACATCATAAATGGTACTTTACCCAGATACTTGTATGGTTGTACAAGAAGCACACAGATTGGACCTGTAATACTTCCATAAGAAGAGATAGCTAGTAAAAACAGAAAATGAATTATTGAGATACTTTTATTTAAACAAGTATAAATAAAAACAACTTTTTGATGGTATTATTACAAAGCTAGTGAAATTATGCCATGAATTCACATTTTATTAATGCAACGAAGGATGAACAGAGCCAGCAAGACCCAAACTTAAGCATATATGAAGCACAATACATTAAACAGGCCTCAAGTTATTAAAACATAGCAAGTAAGGTTTAAAAGGAGCATGGCTTCCATTCTTAGACAAGAATCAGTTATAAATCACTTCTCTCCAAACAGAAATGTTTCTCAGTCAAATAAAGAAAAAAAGGGGGAAAAAAAGGAAAAAGCAAAGGTCTAACTGCCATGTATACTCAATTTATATGTCATGTCTTATTAGAACCCAATAAGTGGAACGTCTGTTTTCCTTCTTTGGTTGAGCCATCATATTTGTCAAAATTTTATGATAATTAATTCCATCATTCCTCAGACATTTGAATGGCAGACAGTCATTGGGAAAAAAAAAAAAATCCCTGTAATACTACTATTCATGTTAAACTGCCTCTAGAGAGTTTTTTAAAGTACACCACATCATGGTAGGAGCAGAACCCTAAACTTCTCAGTTTCACTTATGATTTGCTGCCTCTTTGGAAAATGACAATAAATTGGCTCTCTACTATTCTTGACCTCTTGACTTTTGAACTCTGGCTGTCCATGCCTTAACTTTGCTTGTTTAAGTCAGCAGCTATCATATCACTCTGATCCTCTCCCAGAGGGTCTGGAGATTTAAGTTTCCTGAACGGTTAAGCTCCCCCTCTAGTGTTCACTGCTCATCACATTATTCCTCCAAGAAAGGAAGAGACACATCACTTCAGTCACTTCATAACTTCTCACAGAGATGGCTTCTCATTTATAGCTTGAGACTTTAATGGCAGTAGCCGGAAAGGGTAAACAGAAACCTTTAAATTTGGGGTTTTTTTTTGGCTTCTTTCAGCTAATTTTGTAAGCACAAACAGAAAATACCAATGAAGATGTAGTCTGAAATTAATATAAAAAATGCCTGGTATTTCAGAAAAGAAAATAAATCTAGTGGCATGCAAAATATCTGAAATAATCAGGGTTTAGAAGGCAAAAAATAGGATACCATTGACTATATTTGTCCATAGATCAGTGAGTTAATAACTAAAAATCGGGTGTTTGGAATCTTCATTTAAGAGCTCATTTCCGATGAAATATGGGAAAGGGTTTCTCACATATCTCTTTTCTTACTAAGTATTGTTATTGACCTGCAAAATACATCCTTTTTTGCTTGAGAGTCAACATATTCATATATGTACAAGTACGTTGATGCCTTGGATTTGCATCCATGAAACAAAATCTAAACGTAATTTAGCTATAATAATCAAAATCTGGAAACCTGAAAGGTTAAAAGTTCTGTGTCTGTGTTAAACACAGCCATGGACCTGCGTCTAGACACAACTCAGAATTTATTATACTGTAAAAGACTGAAAAAATAAACCCCAGCTTTTCAAGGGAGAGTATGTCAGCATACCATCTGTAAATCTGATTTGATTTAACTTTAAATAACATTTAATGGTGTTTTAGTTAAAGCAAGAAATGTACAAGCCTTCTTTGCAAATTTAGAACATTAAAAAAACCCAAACAAAACAAACTCTTCACAAAATATTAATAGAAATATTAATAAAAGTATTATTAAAAATTCAAAGCACAAATGATAATCTGTGATGGAAAATACTTTGGTTTTTATTAGCCTGGATAATTTTTCTTAAGTGGTATATACCTGTGATTGAGATATGCAATACTTCTCTTGTAGCAGCCATTTTTTAACTGCACAGAAAAAAAAAAAAAGAAAAAAAAAACAGATGTCAGCTAAAACCACTTTTTTTTTTGTTTTGTTTCATATATGAAAACATCTATTAAATTATCTCCAAGCAAAAGTCTGATGGAGCATTTTCCATTGTTCTCATGACTGTCTTGCAAAAAGAAAGCCTTTGAAAATTATGCTCATTGGGGCAAAATTTTCTTTCAGAAGAAAAACAGAAATTATGCCAAGTTTGATAACCTGTAGATGGCCTTTTTAACTTTTGCCTTTTCAATGTGGCTTTTCTTCTTTTTTCCCCCACAGTACTAAATATTGCAGCCTGTAAACTTTGAAGTAAATATGTAAAACTTATCTGCACAAAATCAGCCACTTTAATCGATTTAGAATTTTTTTCTCATTATATTCTTTCATTAGCAGTTTCAATATCTGGATTTTTCATTCCAAGTCACATTGAAAGATTTAGCACTCTGATGCAATGGACAATTCTGCCCTCTACACCTCTCTGTGAGGTACACATGTTAGCAAATTTGGGGGTACTTATGGCAAAAAAATATGTTTCAGAAAATAGAGCTGCAAATTTTGTGATCTTCTTAAAGTTCTTTATTTTGCTAGTGTGCAGCAGAGCTCTGCAGTCAGAATATATTTAGACTAGTTCGATCTGTGAGCTGCAAGTACATGTGGATTATATCTGTGCTGAGAAATTTCTAGCTGAAGTGGACAGAACTATAGAAATCCATCTTAGGACAATCTCTTTACAAAAGTACAATTTCTAAAGTACTATCTATGGAAATAAGCTGTATAAGAGCAAAGGTAGGGCATGGATTGATTATTTTGGAAGAGAGAAAGGGGTTAGTATGAAAAGATGAAAGATCGTATTTAATACCATTTATTCTGTGTACAGGGCACTGTTGGACAGAGAGCTAAAATATAATGAGAATTGACTAATGAGGCATTAAATCATCTATAAAGCAAAGTCTGATGTCTTCTCTATGCAGAACACTTAACATTGTGTGCAGAATAATACACACTTGAGTTCCTCAGTGCTCATATAGCAGCGCCCATCCTGCCCTTCTGTCCCCCAGTGAACATCCCCGAAAATAACATGCCATTGAGGCTGAGGAGGTTGTCTGGTATCATACTGGCTGATATTCCCCAAAATGGGCAGATGGTTGTCTGTGTTGCAATAGGGATGGCCTGATTCACAGACCAAGGAGATAAGTCAAATGAGGAACACAACTAAAGGCAGTATGTAAGCAGGACTCCAACTACAACTCAGCATCCTAATCAGTTTCTAAATTGTTCCTCTGACAAGAAATCAGTTCCTGTGTGAAGGGGAGCAGGGTGCAGAGGAGACAGTCAGGAAGACAAAAAAATAAAGACTCAGATATTCTACCCATAATACAAAATTCCCTTCACCAAAGAGTCAGAACAGAGTAAAAGACACAGCACTTTATCAGAGTATTTGCTCTTGAAATCTGGTTTCTTCAACAGTAAAAGTCTGAATAAAGCGATATGAAGATTGTTTCACATATCTAAGACTGAAAGATGGCATGAACTTCAAAATATGTATTAAAAATGGTATTGACTGGTAATGTAGAGGTTAAATGAGTAAGAGAAAAGTTAAAAATAAAGAAGGAAAAAGAAATTTTGTCTATAATTTTTCTGGTCAAAGAAAATTCTTAAAAAAATAATAAAGGAGATAGCAATAGAACTGATGTGAAATTCTTTATAAAAATGCATATAATGTCTTATTAATCAATCGTACTTCTCTTGAAGGATATTATGCTTCTAATGTGTTTAAACTGGCAATTTAACATACTTCTGAATTAAAGAGAGAAACACAACAAAACAAACCCCCAACACTACAGGTAATAAGGTTGCAGTTATAAGTCCTATACAAGATTAAAAGAATTATTTACCTAACAATTTACTGTGTTTGCAAGGTATCCTGAAGAAGATATTTGACAGTCATTGAAAAAATGCAGACACTGAATATGGATTAGAGCTTTGTTTTCTACGCTGCCTCTGTGACTTTGATTTACTTGGAGAGTGCTTGAATTTCTCAAGTTCATTAAATCATTACCCAAAGAAGTTATATGTGATTGGGCAACACTCTTGCCTTTCAATGAATAAAACCTGCTAAATATTATAATAAACTTCAGTTCTCTTAAATTATTTTTTCCTTTAACACCTGGATTTATTATGTGATATAGATGTTTGTCTATAAACTTTACAGAGTTATAAAAATGTGAAACCTGCTTTATCTGAAGTTTGTATAAAGCTTCTTTTGGTACCCAGAAAATATTGTCTTCACTAATTTCTCAAGTGTAGCTTATTTAACTGCATTATTTTGTTGTAAAATCAGGAATGAAACATCCTGTTGTAACTTCAATTAAATAGCAGTATTTCTGGCTTGTTTATGACAGTGGTGGGACAGAATGCTCACATTCTTTGAACTTTCTTCCTACCTATTTAAAATACAACTTAGGATATTGCTTCATTACTATATATTCATCTATCTCCTACTTTATTTTTTTTTTATTAAGACTACATAGAAAAAGCCATTTCTAAGTACTTTTATATCTTTTTTTCCTTCCTTGGAGATTGCAAGGGAAAGAGTTTGATTTCCTTATTGGTTTTCTGTTTGTTTGTATCATTTGGTGAGACTGTTCATGCTTGCGCATATTTGCTATATATGTATGGGAAGGAATTATTTCTTGGGAGGCAATCTCTGAGCCTAACCCTGTGGTCAGTTTTGTGCTCTTTCTTATTTCTTGTGAGAGTTAATTCCATAGTCAAGGCTGAGCCTCTGAAGTGGGTAACTAAGCATCCCTCCTGTTAGTCAACAATTGCACTGAACTTCTGCCACAAAAGGTCACAGAAGGAAAGCTGATCTCTTGGATATCACGGATCAAACCTTTAGAGGGATTTGGGCAGCAGATCAGAAACCTTGAACTGGACACTTCCATCAGCACAATATGAAAGGGAGAGCAGTAAAAGTAGAACTGACTAGTAAGCAAAATGATTGACAGACCTTCTTGGTGGAGCATACACACCAACTCCCTCCCTGCCTAGAGTTACTAGCTGGTGCTTTTTCTGGGTGCTTTTCATTCTTAGATATATTGAGCAGCAATTATATTGTGTTATATTTTTCTTCCTCTTTCATATTCATAGCAAGTAAACGCAGACCAAACCAAAACACATAAGCCCCAAGGCTATCCAATTTTCCTTTACCTAAATACTGTCAGCTGCAAACAGTGCTATCATTTTAACAGGTTTTTCCTTTGTAAGTTCACCTTTTCTGTTTTCTAGTATCTTTTTTTCTTAAATTTTCTTGATGAGTCTTATCCATATTATTCTTCAGAGAATCAATATAAACTCCTTTTCCTAGTGCAAATCAATCAATCAATTTCTTATGCCTGACAAGGCCTGTTACATACTAGAGAGTCACAAAGCATCCATTTATGTTTCCTTAACAATATGTTTTCCTGTGTTTATCACAAAGAGATTGCCAAATCCTTTAAAGGACAAATACACAGACATTTATGTTACTAACACTTATAACAGGTGTCATTGTTATCTAATTTCTGGTATCAGGCCTGTCTTTAAAAGACCTTCCCTACCTTGTCATAGCAATGGTTGGAAATATTAAACTGTACAGAGGTACCACATCTATCCATATTTCCATAACACTATGGCTATTTAGGGAAAAAATTCTCCAGACTCCAATCTTTACTTTCACGTTCAAACTGTATCACTTCAGATGGGTAGTGTAGAAAGGACAGTTTTTAAGTCAATGCCTTCTCTTCTTGCTGTTACATTGAAAAGAAAAATAGCTTTTTCTGCTTTGCTAGGGTGCCTGACACCTAGAAGAAGATGATGGACAGGAGCTGGGATGATGGACACTCTACTGGCCTTCTTCAGCCTTTGAGTTAGGTGAATTGAAAAGAATGGTAGGAAAAGATTATAACCTCTGCTTGTGGCCAACTTATTCTGGGCTTTGCTCTGACTCTCTTAAGAAAAGCAAGATTTTTTAGTTTTCTAAAACTTAATAATTTCTTAGTTTTAGTGGGCTATGTGCAATTTAGGCCTATTGTTTTCAGCTGAAAGGATTTGTTGGGCAACTTCTCTATAACTCTTTATGCAGTCTTCTGCTTGTGAAAGTAAAGACAGCTATACAATATCTGAAAACCTATGCATCTCCAAAATTAGCTCTTACAGTTCTTACGTGCAAAGAACATTGCTCCAAATCTGCTAAAGAGCAAAATATATGTATACCGGTGCCTAGGTTCCTAACTCAAATATACTGCTATTTGGAGACAATTTTTTAAAAAATTCCATTAATGGATATGAATTGTTTCATGGATCTTACTTTTTTTTTTTTTTTATCTGTTACCCATCCCTTTATACTAATAGATAAGGCTGACAGAAATATGGATGCTCATTTCAGAACAAGTGTTTTCCAACCACATATATGGGAGAAATTACCACTGAGATTTGTTCCACGTTATTTTTAAACTTTAAAAGAACATATTTTGCATCTCTTAAAAGTACTGCATTGATCACCACTGAGGTCTGTTCAGTAGCACAGGCAGCAGAAGTGAAAGTTTTCTTGCATCTTTTTATTTGGATGGATTTTAACCTTAAGATGATCCACACCTTAAAATTCTCTACATTCATTTGGTGCTTAAAACTTCTTTTCAAGTAGAAATAGCTTTACTGGGTACTCTGAGAAATGTACAGACAATCATATTTCCTGTTGACTATGGAGAACGACTAATGAAGAGTCATGACTTTAGCCAACCAAATAAGGCAGCTATGATTTAATATGCACTTGAGTGTGATTTTACTTAATATACTGAATGAATTCAAAAGCAATGTTTCCCATTATTGAAATGGATAATTTTTGAGGGAATCTTTCTGATTCTCAGAGAAAACTAAATAATGTACAGTATAACTCATTTAATGGCAGGAGTTAAAGTATTGTTGAGTTAATCTGACATTTCCTCTGATATAGGACAGACTTGCCTTATGCTAGGGGGAAGCTACAGCACTCTCAACACTTGTCCATATTATATTTGCTGTGAAGAGGCCAGCTGAAGTAAGGCCTCTGCAAAGAAACACACATAATTTTCTCAGTCATTCACATATGCCAATTGCAGGACTTGTAGGAACTGCAGAAGTAATAGAGTGTCAGTACAAAGTCTTTTTACCTGGAATTGAATATCCTGGTATTTGTCAAAATTGAAGGGGAAAAAAAGTCTAGAAATATTAAATATTTTTCATAATCTAAGAAAAGAAGTGATTAACTGCATAGAGAAGAAATGCAGAAATGGGGTGGGGGATAGTTAAGCTTTTCCTTAGTATCCTATAATGCTTTGAAACTCTTGGTAATGAAGCTAACAAAAGTAATTCTCACTATGCTTTTAATATCCTGAACCTTTCCAGAATCAGTCAATTTCCTAAGAAGTAATAATGTTATTCAACATTTCTTATGCAGCTAGATTTAGGATTAAATGAGGGAAGCCATGTCTGAAATGAAAGATAAATACAGCCAATGTGAAGACTACAATAAAAATAATAAAAATGTCTTCCAATTAAGAAAGCTAAGTAATGAATGTAGAAAAGGAAGTGTGATGTTTAGCTAAATCTGTGCAAAATTTTTATGTTTCTTCTTCTGAAAAAAAGCTAGAACACTCAATTATCATTCAAAAAACAAAACTGACTTGGCTTCACAGTGTGAGACAAACCAAATATATTCCAACCATACCTCAACATTAATGCCGTTATGTAGTGAGTGACTTGCAAAATCACCAAAATGCTTGAACATCTAACTAGAAGGAGACTGGGTCTACCATTAGTGTTAAAAACATAGCACAAGGGCAGCAAAAGAGTGTCCGTTTACTGCTATGTTCCTAGGTCATATACATGTTTCAAGACTTCTGATCATTTTTCACTCTATCTACAGTAGTACATATTGCAGAGCCTTGCATAGTAGATAATTGTAAAGTTGAAGTTAGATGTTACACTGAAATAATCTGAGATGTATTTTCTGACTTTGACACCTAATCCTACATATAATCACATAGACCTCCTAAGAAAATTTTGCACACCATACATGTTATTCTTCTGACCAGTTAAATTTTTACAGCAGCACTTTAAAAGGTGCAGTGTTGGGTTGGGCTGCTCAAGAGACTGAGATGACATTCTGCAGGCAGCATTTTAATTTGATTACATTCTTGCTGGTTTACACCAGATGCAGTGTGGCCCATTCAGAGTATAAAATTACTCATCATCCTACATCCTGCAAGTAACACAAAGCTATCTGTGATTTCTGCATACAGAGACAGTTTGGTAAAACCAGATGAGAATTACTCTGCTTTGAACCAGCCTCAAACATAGCCTAAGTCCGGACATTAAGGGCATAATGTTGGTTAATGTAGATTGCACTCTATGAAGGAGACACAATAACACAAGCAAATGGCATGAAACAGCATAAATGCTTTACTCTGATTTATCCTCTCAAGACTTGGAGCGTAGAGGGGGCAGGATATCCTCTACAATATGTTTTGAAGTACAGCACAAGAAGCATATATCTTTCCCCCAACTGTAGCTACGTTTTTCTCCATACAGTAGCCACAATAACCTTTTCCCCATGTGCTGGGAACCATGAAGGCATTTTTCTTTTCCTGCTTGCAGAAAGTTTAGAAGATTCCGGAGCAACCCCCAAAATCTGGAAGATTTAAGATTGTTATAATGCTGCTTGTGCATACTACAAGATCTTATTATCCTTAGAATGAATTGCCAGAAGACCTTAATTCCTGTTTTTGAAAGCTTTTCTAATGTGCTTTCTGTCCATATTTTCAGAAGGAGCTATTGATAGTGGATATTTTGGTTTTGTGGCATGTAATTGAAATGTTTTACTTTAAAAATTATTCTACTAGTTTCTTCCATCTCTTGTAATTATCTAGTAAAACTTTAAAAATTCGGACCGCTAAAGCTTGTGCTACATACAGTTTAACATGGAAGCCATCTATTATCCCTAATTTATCTGTATTACTGATCCCTAATCATACACAAGTATTTTGTGTGTGTCTGGTCTTCATGAGTAGTACAAGGTTGAAGTATTGAACCCCAATGCTATGTGATCTTGAGATTAGGAACTCTGAGAAGAATGACAAGAACGTATTTTGATAGGATGAATTTAAAAAAGGGTAAGAAGCAAGATGGCATATCAATGTCAGCGATTTCAAAGCAAGGTTAACTTGACAATTCTTTGCATGAAGCATTTTTCTAAGGGTTTTGTGGAAAGACCACTAACATACTGCAGATAATGTTGCTACACAATTAAGAAGTTACCCATCTGAGATCCTTATTTACTTGCTGATTAGAATTCTAAAACAGCAGAAAGTTTACGAGGTAAGAAATAAGTAGGCACATGTAACATTATGCCAGATTAATTTATTTTTCTTGAACACCTCACTAAACAGTTGCCACAGACATCTTTTCATAAAAATCCTTTCTTTAGGATTGTTCTCCCTTCTGAGAAGCTGTGGAATGCAACAGGTGGATCCGTGACTGGTTTCCTGTGGATGTTTGGATTTACTGACCACTCACGGCAGAACTGCTCTCGCTTTCTGCTGAGACACAGACCTTTGTTATTCATTCTTTTCTACTCTTAGCTTAGCTAGCTTCTGAGAACTTTTCCTTCTATTTCTTTCTAGTATAGTTATAATGTAATATATATGTATCATAAATTAATAAATCAAGCCTTCTGAACATGAGGTCAACATTCTCGCTTCTCTCTCACCCTGAAGACCCTTGTGACCGCTGTCACAAACAGTATTATAAACAATTATTGATTTTATTCAGTACTTATTATTACACAAAAGAAGATAACAAATGAAGAAGACTGCTGGCTTCTAAACTTGTGGGGACAGAAAAATTATCACTTTCAATTAATAGATAAAATGTGACTTCAGTGAATCTTTTACTGCCTTGATGTTCCTTGATGTTCCTTGATGTTCCTTGATGTTCATAGGTTATTTCACCAGGTAATTTGTGTATTATGCTGTTGAGATTGTCCACTTCAATACTGTCAATAAAATGAAAATTATTCTAAAAAGCGTCAAAAGGAGAAAAACCATAAATATGGAAGCAACATAAGAAAAAATCATGCCTTGAAATAAACAGAAGTGTGATAGGGTTGAGTCTTAAGGCCAATTTATGTTTAAATTAGAGTCAAGTAAACATTAAAATAATTTACAGGGGACTTCTTGGCACAGAAACTGGATTGCATGAGAAAATTTGTTCTCCATTTCTTGGATTCAACATGAACACCATTGCTGTTCCTAAATTTCTTCTGAAAATTGGCTTTTGTATTGTAATGGAATTGTTGTGCAACTATGGCTTACTACATAAAATTGGAGCTATTATACTTCCCCTTTTATGGTTTTATGCTAATCTATAAGAAGTTTACTATGTGCCCATGAGACATAGAAGATACTGCCCACTGATGCCCCACAGTCTATTCAGGGATGGAGATTTGTTCTTGTCCTTATCAGTAAAGCAAACAAACAAACACACACACACAAAACAAAAACAAAATCTTGGTTGTTCTTTCTGCCTGTTCTTATAGAAGAAGACATCAACTGAAAACTTTAGTTTAAAAAACTCCAAGTTCTAAGATGCTTAAAATATAAAAGAAAATCTTGATACTCAAAAAGCTCTGAACTCTTCTTTTAATCTTATTACTCAATATGATGAAGTATTTTATCAAGATCTATATAAATAGAACCTGATGGATCTTGTCAGACTGAACTATTAGAGTTTTAGTAGAAAGAAAAAAAGAAAACTGGTGGACATTTCCACCTTTTCTGCTTGTGATGAAAACTAGTATGTTTTGTGTATTTAAAATTAAGATTACAAGAAAATTAATAAACCTGTACAAACTTGTTTCTTGGTATATAAAAAAACCTCATTGAAAATGACAGTTTAGTTGTGAATTACAGCTATTTTAGTGTGACTATTAAGCAACCTTATTCAGTTTATCTGTGTAAAATATTTTTATAACTTATCAAAAATTTTATTTTCCTTTCTCTTGTTCATTTATCAACAGAAATAGCAGACAGTCAAAATAAAATCTGTGTCCATTGGCTGAAACTTCAGAAAATTGTACTCTCTTTTTATAGGAAAAAAAATCACCTATATATGCTCCTGCTGTAGATTTGCAATTTGGGTTTTATCCATGCATAAAAAATTTCCTTGCACTAAAAGAACCTCCAGAGGTGTTTAGATCAAGCCAGAATATCCTTAGAGAAAGTAAAATCCGGCATCTGTCAACATCAAAAAAGATAATCCAGCTGTATGTTTTGTGATGATGAGAGCAATGGAAACTAATCAAAGATAGGAGCAGTGTTACAATTATATTTTTTGTCAATTGATATGTTGCCATGTTTGAAATTTGATACTGATCTCTTTAAGTTTCTTGTAGAGCAAAAAAATAGATATATAATCACTTTTTTCTGTACTAACATGAAACAACAATACCTTTAAACTTCAATTCATCAAGAGAGACACAATCAACAAAAAGTTTTTATTTTGTCAGAATCAGGAGTGGCAACAAAAGGTCCTAATGAAATTATCTGTTTACAAAATGCTAAGTGAGGAGTCTTTTGGAAAAGTGCCTTAAACACAATTCTGTTTTAAATGTGGCTTGGAAAGCTGTTACCTGAAGCTCACCTGAATGCAGTGACATGACTTTTCAAAAAACCCCAACAAATCTAAACCTGAATTACAAACAGTTCAACTCCCCCATCCCCCATCCTCCTTCCGTCCAACTTTGCTATGGCTGTCTAAAGAGCCTCAGAGAGATAAATCAAAATCTGAACTGTAACCTTACACTTATATACTTGTTAAGTGACTTTTTAACAGTCTGTTTTTGCTAGAAATTGGATTGTTTTTAAACTAATGTTGTCTGGCGGGCAAAAGTGAGTGAAATCACAAAGCCTGGAGGAACACTAATTACCTGTTTTAATTAGCAACAACTTTCACTAGAGTATAATCTCCCTACAGGCCACTTTTTGGTAGGTGTGGAAAATTTAAAAAAAAAAAAAAAGGTACATAGAAACAAACCAAAACTCTCTTATTTATTCCTAAATGACAGCTGTGCTCTTATTCCACTGTAGGCACAGGCTTTAGAGGGAGCTGCTCACTCCAGGGGGAGTGGGGCCTGCAGCACTGGCTGCTTCACTTGGAGACCTTTGGCAATCAGCTGCACAAAGCAGTCCCTTATTTTATGCAGCTACATCATAAAAGTGCTCCTTTTGTTACATTTCCTCCCTTTAAAAGGACTTAATCCCCTTTTCAGTTCAGCCTGTAGTGAATTCCTCAGGGACATCTCACTTGTCACAAGAACTGCAATGGCCCACCTGGCAAATCTTTCAGCCTTTTTTGAATTCCTTGTTTTTTTTATTTTCCACATTAAATCGCACTTTTCATTCCCCTCAACACAGGGCAACCCCCTAAATGATAACAGAGAAATAGAAATTTCTACACTCCCCGCTATGTCACAATTTTGTTGCTGAGAAGCAACTTCTGAGTCCAGAAATCAAACATAGTTTTCAGCAGGTGGACACACTGAAAGTCATGGGCTGAGAAATGGGCAGCCTACAGGGAACTTGGCTTGCCACAGCAAATTAAGTTGTCCATGAAACCTTTTCATTTACAGGGAACTGGATTTATGGCTGGTTTTAACATCTGGAAGAGCTGGAATACAGGTGCTCGTTGTGGAGGGTACCTGGGTTTGTTTGGCTGGATGATCAACACAGATGATTATTTTTTGTCAATAAGTGACAAAATTTCAAGGCTGAAGAATAGAACAAGTACTGCTGTTTTGATTATTGCTAAGAAAAGAGTTAGAAAAAAATACTAATCTTAGTTAAATATTGTTTGGAGTCATAGGGACATGGTAAAGCCCATTGAAAATGTAAAAATGTGTTGAATTATAGAAGATATATCCATATATAACCCGATACATATAATCACAGAGAATCAGATATAATGATTCCTTTAATCTCATAAATTAGGGGAAAAAAATATTGGCTTTTGAGAAGAAAAAAGAGAATGTTCTTACCATTTGTGTTACATTACATTGAGCTGACCAAGCTTCTTGAAGCAACATGACTTCAGCACTTTACTAAAATTTCAGGTTTTACTAAACTCTAGAGCTATGCCAACTTTTGTCCCTTGTCTGGAGAAGATATGTTTGACGTTTTCATCTGCCATTTATTTTTCTCTCTTAAGTGCAGAAACAACGAGGAACAAAAGGAGCAATTTCTTAATTATAGAATTTCTTAATTATACATTATTATTTATATGCTAACCCTTTTTAGCTGAAATTTGAGAAGAACAACATAGAAACATACTTTCTAATGACAAACATACTTTTGTGTTTATTTATACACATATATGTACACATACGTGTATACTTTTGAGACATTGTGGAAATCAGTCTATAATATCAAAGTTGTTGAGATGAATGTCTCTATCAGCGGAGTAAAGAGCACAGGAAAGACATGCTACCAGAAATGCAGGTTACAGAAGCTGGAGTGACAGCTGCCACCTCCTGATTAAAGTATTCATCTTTTGGTCTTAATTAATCTGATGCAATGATATTGGGGGGGGGGAGGGCAGGGCTCGGGGCGGAGGAAAGAAGGCATTTTTACCTACTGCTTTTTATTTGTTTTGTATTCCACCTTAGAAAGTGGCAAGCTGGTATTATAACATCTTTATGTGAAAGTGTTTTACAGCTTTATCCTTTTGTTACAATCTGTCATGTATAGGCAGGATTGCCACATTTTGTAATATGCTCCAAAACACACTTTGTGGTGCACTTCAGGCATGAAAGCAAATAACTGCTTTTGTTAAAAAAAAAAACAAACAAACAAAACAAACAAAAACCACACACACACACAAAAAACCCAAAAAAACAACACAAAAAACCCCAAGAAAACCCCCAAAACGAACAACCCCCCCCCACAAAAAACCTCACACAAACTCCCCATGTCCAGAAGCAAAAATCCCCACAAGCTTGCACAGGGATGAAATAAAATCACAACAGCAAAAAACCAAAAGCACCAAGGAAAAACTCTGGACATTATCACACAATGGATTCTAATTTGTGCTGGTTTTGCCTAAGCAGGAAAAGTGTCATTCCTTAACCTTAATAGATAACATTTTTACCATCTGGGGAAAAAAGAGAAGGGATACAACTTGAAAATATTCACTGGGCATATTAAAGCAGCATTCTTGTCATTGTGGATGCACGTGACCAACCTGCATCCACAGTGAGAGGTGAGAGACCCAGTTTTGGGTAATAACACAAGGAGAATTACAAAATGTATTTAATAATAGTATTCATCATCATCACAACAGCAACAATAATAACAACAATAATAATGATAACAGTAGTACCAACAGCTACCACTCCTATTACTACAATAACAACAGCAACACCAACATTAATAATCTGATTTCTTTGCCCCCCTCCTCAGGATGATTTTTGGCTGGATTTGGTAGTGTTTTTTACCACAGTAGACATCTGCTGGATTTCATTTTCTCTTTCTCTGCCTCCCTTAGCCGGCTCCAGCGAGCTGGTTGTCTGGAAGACTGAGACTGAAGGAAGGAGATATTTGAAAGAAAAAAGTAAATATTACCAACAAAGACTATAATTGAAAGGGGCTTCGTGAACAAGGGGTGTTGTCAGAAAGCAAAATAGGCGAGGGTGGGGCTGCCTGGGGCTCTTTGTCTGCCTGCACACTGAAGCTGCCTGTTGTGCTGCATTGTACTAGGCAGGAATTTACCAAATCACAAGCAGGCAAATAGCTACCTCTACAAACAAATCGAATTATAAAGCTTAAATATTTATAGCTATTTATGACTCCATTTTAACTTTCAGTGTCCGCTTCTACTTTCAAGACCTAGGAGTTTTGGGAGTTTATATATATTTTTTTAAATGTATGTGTTATACTAATTGCTCGTTAGTCTACCGAGCACCATTTCCGAATCTGCATGCTCTGCCACCCAGAAATGACAGAGGGAAAATAGCTCTATAACAGTTATTTGCTGTCTTTTCAATAGAGCAGTAATTTAGAACTACAGTTTCAGATTCCTTACCTGGATGGTTAGAAATATTTTTGTGGGTTTTTTCATTTAAATTTTCTACAAAACTGTTTTTTATCATAAATTTGGTGCCACTTGATATGAATAGAACAGAAACAGGGAAAATACAAATGGAGAAGAGAAGCGATGTTTTAGAGGGTAGACAGTTACTGATAGTTAGTTGCTTGAAACTGAAGCAGTTTGTGCAAAGATATATATGTTGAAGCATCTCATCACTAAATGTTAAAGCTTGGAAATATTATCAGGGATAGTTTTCATTACATCAATTTTAATCTAATCTATATATGTATGGGATCTAAACAGAAATTTCAATGCAGCACACACACCTATACATTTTCATTGATTGCACAAACTCAAGTGACTTTACATTTTGAAGCTGTAGCAAGTGTATCAATTCAAAAAAAATCAATGAGGAATTAATGTAATAGTTAAAAAAATCACATGCTAAAAAATTCCTCAGAAAACCTGGATTACATCCTAAAATGTCATGACGTTAAGATCTTTTGCCTAGGTGTAGTTTCCTGACTATGGTGAAGACAATGACAACAATTTTGTTAATACATATTCTCTTTTACCATAATACCCTCATAACTCTGGGGGAAATCTCAAAAGTAGACCTTAAGAAAATAATAGATGAGTTAAAAGGATATGGGGAAGTTTTCACTTTGGGGAAGGCATCACTTTTGGGCATTTCTTTTTGTTTGTACCTTTTTTAAGGATAGAAAGATCCCAAGTGCCATATGTCAATAAATCCTCTCTCTCTCCTCTCTGTACAGCAGCTACACTTCAAGAAAGGTTGTGATAACTACCCTGCAAGATCAGCATAAGCTCTGCAGTTGTAAGCAAAATTGCTCAGTGTGGAGAGTACAGAGATGTGGATTTGCTGCAAAAGTACTAGATTAAACACATTCTTTTCTGTGATGCAGTGTACTCACATGGTTATATATGTGAAGGGTCAGTCTCTGAAGCATCCTGAAAACTGGTAACTGTTGGGTATGTGTAATATGGCATGAGAAAAGAAACTGCTTTTTTCATAAGTTTAATAAAAAAGTACTAATGATCACTTCTGTCAAGCATTTTATATCTACATCCAGTAATGTCTTTATTCCACCTGAGATAGTTGTCAGGAGAATAAAATGATCACTTGATATACATTCCACAGTGGTGTATTTAAATATTTCTCACTTATTATTTATCAATGTTAGAAACTTTCAGAACAATTATAATTTTAACTTTCTGTTGACCTTTTCCCTATTCTATTCTCTAATTACTAAATAGGAGCTGCAGGAAACATAGCACCAATAAATGGTAGCAAAAAGAAGACACCACATACACACTTGTCAGATACTAAACACTGAATAAGGCTATATGAAATATTTGTGTAAAAATGCATGTGATTTTACTAGTTTGAAGATTACTATCATGTAATACTCCATTCTAAATGGAGGAATAACACAAATGAAGAGTTTATCAAAATTTGCTTCATAAAATGTGTTCATGTTATACCAAATTTGATGTCCTTAAAGTTAGGTAAAGCTATAGGCAGAAAAATTTACCATGTGAAAGGTATAGTTTCTGCCATGTCTGAAATTAGAAAACATATTGATAATGCTTCATCATGTACTTAAAATCTGGAAAGGCCTAGCATCTTTTTAATAGTGTCTGAAGTATAATTTATTACCTTCTGTATGAATTTCAGAATTTTCTTGAGGATTGTATTTCCTCAAACAACAATAAAATAATAATCCTCCATATGAAGGTTTGTACCATCTCTTTGCTGCCTAAATTCCTTTCTTGTTACTATAAGTATCTGGAAAATCCAGAGACTAGGAATAGCTAAACTATTTCAGAGAGAGCTGGATCCAATACTTATCAATCATTGGGACAGACTTTAATTATAAAGTGTTTAAATAAAGTTAGTTACTGATCAAATCTGTCGTAATGACTGATAGGAATTGTAGTCCACTCACTTACAGACAGCTATTGGAGTCATCAGGACTCTGGAGGCTACTGCCTTGCAAGAGTATAAAATAGAATTCAGGTTGTGAAAGGTAATATCCTTCAGGTTTTTATCTCTCTAATCTGAGGCCTCTGGGAAGTAAAAATTGCATATTTCATTTATGGTGACCCTGAGAAATGATCGCCTCACAATTCTCTCATGACCTTCAGGCAGTATAAGCATCCTATGTATTTGACTTTGTATTCTGAAGGGAAAACAAGAAAATATAACTAACCAAAAGATTCACAAGCTGGTAGCTGGCAGCTCTTTATACAAAATTTGGAAACATTGAGGGTGCCAAGAACCACAGATTCTACCCTTCACACTCTAAGCACTGAGAAAACCCTCATCACCAAGAGAAAATTCTTATCACTGTGAGGAAGCATGAAGCACAGATCAAGTACATATTTTTGGGAACATGAGGTCCTGAGCTTGGAGGAGGAAGAAACCTTTTCTGCTGCAGGTAATTATTCTGTGACTTTGCAAAGAGAAGACAAATTGTCCCATTAGCAATGGAAAAAATTGAATGTAGTTTCTTGAGGAATTTGATAGAGATTTTTACAGCCATAATTACCAGTGCACCCCTCCTATTCCCACACTGAGATGATGACTTTAGGAACTAAATCTCACCTACCATTGATCCATTTGGCAACAAGAACATCTTGGAGGATTTTATGTAATGGAAGCACTGATCCTGCACTGAGAGTCTGAGAGCACTGTTTACTGACAGTCTTGTAACACAGAAATAAGTTGGGTCTGCCCTTTGTATCCAGTCACTAATTTTCAGGAAACTTACAGGAACTGAGTTATTTTTTTAATATTTTGTCTGAAATTTCTCTGAAACAGGAAAATTGGTCAAAAATTACTAAAGGGGAACTACCAGGCACACAGCCTTATTTTCCTGGAAAAGAGACTATGTCTTAAAATACCAGCTACTGTTGCTGTAATTATTTTCTCACATGCATAAAACATGACAGTTAGTGACCTTCACAAAGTTCAACTAAGTGACTTGGATAAGACACAGTAAAACAGGTTCTTCAGTGTCAGTAAGAAAGGTAACTCTCTCAATCCGTACGATTACCTGTTGAATGGTGCTTCAAGCATATCTGCAGAACGTAGCTTCTGCCTATTAAATATAGCAGAGGTTTTTTTTTTTTACTTAACTTGTTATCTTGGAAATAGAGACTTGTCTTTTACCTTTTTCTCACCCACCTCCTTCACTTATGAGCAATATTAAACCCATTTGCCTGCCTGTCAAACACAAGTTTACATCTATATTCCTGCACTTATCTGAATGTAGCCCTCATACAATAAATGCTTTCATAGAGCTGATTTGTAAAAAAAAGACCACCTTGCTCTATCTTCAAGATTAATATTTGTCATAAGGCTTTATATGAGATCACCCAACTACTCAGCCAGTTCTCTAGAAGGAATAGACAGCTCTTTCTTTTTCTGTAAAACAATTCCCATAAAGATCTGAGTGTATTGATCTACATATGCATATCGAGGAGATTTTTTTTTTAATGTGATTTTGGGCTGCAGGAGTTTTGTGGCTGAAGTTGCTCCTGACAGGTTCCTCCTTCTCCTTCTCTTTAAAATCTCAAATATTGGCTGTCATAATCTATTCTGCTTAGGTAGTTTCTTAGGTCTGGTGGTATCTTGTGAATGAAAATAATACAGATTTCAACTGAAAATACTGTCTTGTCAGGAGAAGCTCATTTTGTGATTATATGAATTTCCAGTATATTAAAAAAAAAACAAAAAAAACAGAACATAAAATAATATGAGAATGAAAAGGAAATTCTTCCTACTTTACCAGAACAACAAAGTTTGTGTGCATCTAGTGATTCTGGAAAATTACTAGTCTTTGCATATGAAATGGACTGTTCTACAGATATATCTTGCTGCTGGAAGGAACCCCACTGAACCCTCTGAGGAGTGGGAAAAAGATTTAGCTCAGGAGCTTCTATGAGCTCTAGTTAAGAAGTGAGTGATAAAAAGAATTAGTCCATTTTAAGAGTGAACTTGAAAATATTCTTCAGAGGTGTAACATTCACATGCCAAAGTAAATATCACAAAGCATCTTTTGCTTCTGAAACTTAACTGCTGTCATAATGACCATCTGTTGGCTGTTGGTTTCTAACATTCCCTGACCTATGGCATTTATGACAAATTACGCACCAAAGTGCTAGAGACATCTTGTTAAAATGAAGCCTGAGGCCCGCAAGTTCTAACCCCTATTGTCTTTAAAAGCATGGGTTAAATGGGAACAAGAAGTAGTTTAGACAGAAAACAGACATGGCCATGGCTAAAAGAAAATGAAATCCTAATCCCCTAACCCTTTGACTTTTGCAGCTTGCTGCACAGCAATGTGCTTTCAACCATTAAACTACCTTAACCTTCTGAAGAGCCAAATCTGTTCAAACTGAGTGAAAATTTGCACATTACCACACAATCTTTGATTGATTCTTGTTTGATAATTTTATGGAAGACAACCATTTAATGCAATACTTTTAACTAACAAAATATGTTTCACATTCACTTTCACTACATATAATATTTGGTGTCATATAAAATCAATGGGAAGGAACACTTTTCAAAGCCACGAGTTAGTCCAGCTGTAAAACCCACTGGTGTCAGTTAGATTTAGAGAGAGCTCTTCAACTTTTTTAGGGCTAATATTTAGAGGAATTAAAAAAATATGCTAATTTTTTAAAACTCTTTCTTTGACGCATTCACCAGCTTATCCTGTTGTGTTGCTTCTGGGCTTTTAGTTAAAAATAGCAGAAACTCAACTCTTGTTTCAAAATGCTAACTTTCATATCCATCTATATATATATAGATATGGATAGTCATATATATATATATATATATATATAAAACTATGAACGTGACTAAAAAGAGATATAAACTATATTAAAATGAAAAGGGAAAATTGCAATTTTTATCCAATCAATGTAAAACTTCTTGACTTCTAGCAAATGATACAAAAACATACCATAAACCCAACAAAAAACCCTATATGCTCACACTACATTTGTAGCATTATGCTTTGAAAGGTCAAAAGTAGTAAAATGACTCATAAGATGCTTTAAAACAAACACTTATTGATGTTTCAAAATAAAATATTTATATTTTTTCTCTCATTTAGTATCTCAATTGAAATAGCATAAGTCAGCACATTGAAAAAAAAAAGTATCACAAAATCATTATTACTGTAAGTTTCTGATTAACACATTGCAAAATGTTATATGGGATATCCACAATTAGATATCTAAAGTCTCCATACAGTGCCACATGCTTTGAAAAAATTTTTTCTACTGCATACCATGATCTTTATATTGGATAATTACCTGTGAAAACAAAGTAGGCATTACATGATTTGGTGATTGGACCTGTAGTCATACATCATGATAACGTTATGACTACAGGATGGTGGTTGGTCCAATCTCTGTAACACTTCAGTATTTAAGCAATGATGGCATATATCACAAGGGTATGAGCAGAAAACTCCTGTCACCTAATTTTACTGCATAAAGTCTGCTACACTTGCATCCCTACAGTCTTCTGTTACCTGTGTTTCTTTCATCTTTCATCTTCAAAAAGGTGGTTTTGTAAATCTGTTATGTTTCTATCAACTTGCAGGCTGCAGTGATTGACTTTGTCTTAGACTATGCCTAACCATTGACTTCTTTCATACAGTAGGGCTGTCCTGACATGAATAAAAACTGCCAAAATGGCTATTGGCAGGAATGAGAGTTTATTTTCCACCAGAGAATCAACTGGGATTGTCAACTAATCTAGTAAGGAACAAAAGAAAAAATCACACAAGGAAAAGTTGCATGTAAAACAAGAAATCAAAAGAACATTTTGAATACATCAGACTCACCATTGAGGCAATAGTTTAAGCAACTGTGAAAATAACTCTTTCTGCATTCTTTGATTAAAAGCTTTGTTTCAATTTGTTATGCTTTTAATTTATTTCTGTTAGAAAAATATGAGATATGCTCTTCATCTCCATAAAAATCCAGTAACCTTAATTTTCTGCCACATTGATTTACATGGAAGGAAATTCAGGAACATGCAACTTAACTAACACCAAGTAAATTGCTACCTATTGAGGTAAAATATCTCCAGAGTATTTTTATCTCACTTCCAAAAGGCAGAGGAGACAGTAAATGATTTTCTTATGTGACATGGGTCTATAAGATTTTCTTCAAATTTTCATTTCACAACAGCGTAATAGGCAGAGTTTGATTGTTTCTTTCTCCTAGAAAGAAAAGGAGAAGAAAAGGAAAGGAAAAGGAAAAGAGGCTGAAAAAAGGATAACAGACAGGTTACTGAGCTCAGGGAACATAGAGAACAGAATATTTGGGGTTTACTCCTGTGCTATCAGTTTTCACGTTCTAGTGTTCTACCCCATTGCTGAAATGATCATGTTATGGCAGTCAGAAGTCTTGAAAAATACAAACACAAAGCAACAAACATACAGCACAACAAGTAAAAAACAGAAACACAAGAAGATGGTGATAAATCTAAATTCCATAATTATTAATTGCTAATAGAAAATAGAATGTCCACAACTGCTGAAACTTAGGCCCAGAACCACTTTGAATCACTGAGGCATGAATCTCAAGCTTGTCTCCCATGGTGTCTAATGAATGTAGTGCCCACCAGTCAATAATCCTGGATTCGATCTTAAAATGTTCTTGGAGGCTGAGAAAATTTTCATATTCAACCTTCTGTGCTCTTCCTTTCTGCTCCCCACTATTCCTCAGTGGTTTCATTTTGATGATCTGTATTTTTTAAAATTACACACATAAGCCATAAGAATCCCAGTCTAAGCTAATTATTAAATGGAAATAAATTAACCCATTTGAGTAATTCTGGGGTGAAGAGACTTCAAGCTAATTTAATTTAACTCTTAGATTCATTACAGAACTTTTCACATTCTTAGGCAGAAAAACAAATCAGTACTGAACACTTACAGATGAAATGCCTCAGCAACTTTGTCACCATCAAAGTACATCTTATTTGACCTCAGACACTGAGCAAGAAATGTCATGAAACTACACCAGAAAGAGTATACCCAGACTCTTGACAGGATGAGCACAAGTTTATGAGAAATAGATAGAGAGAACTTCTACACCCACACTAGAGCTGATGTCTAGGCTGTTGGGCATCTGGTCTTTCGAATCACCAGGAGTACTTTATATGTGGCTTAACACAAACACTCCTAAAATTCTTTGGGTCTTCACATAAACACTTCTTTGATCTTCTAAGCAGCTTATTTATATAGACTAGGAGTTCCTCTCCTCTATTGCTCAAGAGATATTAAAATCTGAATTTTAGTATCTTCATTTTCTGTGTCTTCTAAAAGGCATATCCCAGAGGCTTGAAATTTTGTGCAACAGACCTCAAAAAACTTTGTCATTTTGTAAAGCACCTCCAACTGACTGCTCTAAATCAGAATAATTTAAAGGCACTGAAAAATATGGGACATTGATTATGTTTATAAATTGCTTTCTTTATGCATCTACGTTTAGTGTGCTGTCCTAAATTACTTACATGTTTGGAAGTAGAGGAGACATGGAAAAAATGATAAAACAGCTAGGAGAGAAATAGTCATATAGACACAATAGTCAGAAATACAAGTTGTGATTACAGCATTAATTATGAGTTATACATACCAGTTCAAACTGCAACAATACATGAAGAAATTAAAGTCATTATAAATACTGTATCAAAGAAAACTACTGGTAGGAAGGATCATGATTTTACATACAGTCTTGTCAAAACCCATTAATCAAAACAAATTAATATTATTAAGGAGACTTATTAAGAGATTTAAATTTTCTAAACAAGTTGAAGACTTCCTCTCCAGAAGTCACAGAAATTTGTTTGGAAGCTAGACCAAAAGTTGGATCCCAGTTTTGCAAACTCTACTCCGTACTTTATTACTAGTGATCTTTGCAAAAAAAAAAAAAAATCTCATGAAGCTGTCATGGTCTCTTCCCTCATCATGTTTTTTTTTGTAATCTACTAGATACATCAAAGCAACCCTGATGCTACCTACAAATAGTAGCAATAAAGACTCACTTTGCATGCTGTGTAGAGGTAACAGATAACAAAAATGTTTCCATACAGGTTTGAAGCTCTTTAAATTAAAGATTTATAAGAGCAGGTTAGCCCTTCCTGCGCCCAATATGATCCTTGACCTCAAAAGACATTCAGTACAACCAAATGCAGGACATGTTACAACAATTGCCTTGGGCTTGTCCCATGTGGAAGATAGCAGCCTTATATTTTAGATTTGTGGGTCAAATACTGCTGCAGGAAAGCACTGAGACCATAAAGCATGTCACAGTTTTCCTCCATTGCCAATTTGAACTCATCTGTCCTAAGGGCTTCTCATGAAATCTTTGCTGCTCCAGCCATGGCCTGTTTGTCTCAGAAGCTTCTGCCAAGAGAGGTGCTTTGGTAAAGCTCTGCTTTTGCAAAAACATTTTGCAGAAAGAATTAATCTTCTTGCTATGGTGAACTTGGTAAATTAACTATGAAGTTGTTAAACAGTTATGCCAAACAGAAAATATCAAGAGAGGTGCTTTTATAGATATCATCTAAACAGAAGCAGTATACTCAGTTTAGCTATGCTGGAATTTTCTCCTCAAAAACTCAATATTTTGCCCATACAACTGATTAAGCCCAACTGGTTTTGCCCATACAACTGATTCAGCAGGAAAGCAGCAGGAAGAACACCAAGCTGAATGCTTAAGCTGTGCAGTTCCTAATTTCTTTTAGAAAAAGAAATTAAAGAGTGCTTGTCCTAAAGGAAGAATTTCCAAAAAACGGTTTCCAGAAAAAAAAAAAAGAAAAAAAAGAAAAAAAAAAAACCAAACAAACAAGATAAAGCCCCAAGCCTAGTCATCACATTACCATTACAACATTATTTATAAACCTAAAATTTTATGACACAGAAATCCTGAAATAAAACCAGACTGAATAGCTACCATGTTATTCCAATGGTCTCATATTACTGGGTAATTTTTTGTTACAACAGGAAAGATATACTTAATGGAATTTGTAGTATCTATACTCATGGCTTATCCAGGAGATGACAGCATTGTTCACACTAAATAATAAAGCCATGCAGGATCTTCATGGGTTCATTTTCCTTAACCTCCTTATCTTTGCATAAAGAAATAAAAAGACTTTTTCCACCTTGTGCCAGCAATGATGGTAAATTTACTGAAAACACTGTAGACACTGCCTATGAATAACTGGTGTCAACATATGCTTGAAAATAATTTCTCTATCCTAGTATACAGAGAACAAATACCCTGTAATTTTTGTATCAAACACAAAAAAAATCAAGCAGTGAACGTAGAAAAAAAGCATGAGAATTGCACAGATGTAAATTTGTACTCTATCAGATTGTGAAACCATTCATTTCACAAAATGACTGAAAATAGTAGAGAAAAATTACATGAGATGTTACTTGCCAGTTATTTCAGTTTTTTACTGAAGTAGCATGCAAAACAATTTTCTGCATGCATTTAATTTAAAAAAATCTTTTCTATTTATTTTAAAAGTTATCAAAAATAACTGTACTTTTTCCAGAAACAATGTTTACTCTTTCAGTTAAGACTAGCCTCATGCAGGCTATTATATTTTATAATTTCTTTTCACGGTGTTTACCTATTTTACATGTCTCTGAGATACTATTAGATTTTACAGAATCCTGATCTCTTTCCATTGAAGACTAGACAAAGGACTCCCAGAGCATGGAGAACAAGACACGATAATTCATTTTTGTAGTGTGATTCCACCTCTCTAAAATGGCAAACAGGTTCGTTCTTATAACAATGATGTTGTCTGAAGCAGGTATCTGTAGGAATGTGGTCAGGTGCATTGACTTAAAAAAATTTTCCACCTGAAGTGTAATTGGTTGTGTTTTATCAGTGTTTAAAATGTAAAATACGGGCTGTGAAATCTTCCTGCATCGTTCACAGGAAACTGGCATACATAACCTCAGACTTCTGGGGAGCAGCTCCTGATGGCAGCTACCTGGCCAAGGACTAGGACAGGGAACCTAGTGCTCTGGAGGAATTTGCAGAGACTTTAGGTCTGAAAAACAGCTTATGCTAGTTTTAATTCTCACTGGGAAAATCTGTGGTCTGAACGAGATACACTGGTGCAATAGGGATGAAGGGAGAAGTGTTGAACACCTCAGGCAGCCAAACTATATGAAGGGCTGATGGTAACCAGCAAAAAAGACTTTACCTCAGTGTGCTACAGAGCCTTCCAACTCCCTTGGTAGGCAAAATATCCAGATCCCATCACAGGAGTAGGATCTCCCCTCTGTGATACAGGTCTATCTATACTATAACACTAAATGTGTTACACATGCATTGGTTTGATCTGAGAAGAATGCACCTTTATTCATGGAACCAGGATGAACTAAAGTTATAAAAGATTTCTGAGATCACATCTGTGTTAAATTCAGGTACCTTTATGTTTTCAGCACATAGAGGGGAGAAATTAGCTAAGTATTGTGACTTTGTATTTCAAATACAAAACTAGGATGCAAAATACCGAGATGTTATTGGTAACTGATATAGGGAAGGAATGAAACAATAGCCCTTCTCTGTCTCTAAGTGTTTGAATGAAATGAACAGAAAAGAAAAAAACATAGAATCATAGAATGTTAAGCGTGGGAAGGGATCTTAAACATCATCTAACCCCAACCCCCATACCACTGGCAGGGACAATTCCCATTAGACCTGTTTGCTCAACCTGGCCTTGAACACTTCCAGGCTTAGGGCATCCACAACCTCCCTAGGAAATCTGTTCCAGTGCCTCACCACCCTCACAGTAAAGAACTTTTTCCTAATATCTACCCTAAATTTCTCCTCTTTCAGTTTGTACCCATTATTCCTTGTCCTATTTCTACAATTCCTGATAAAGCATCTCTCTACAGCTTTCCCCTTCAGTTACTGGAAAGCTGCTATGAATTTTCCACTTAACTTTCCCTTCTCCAGTCTGAACAGCCTCAATTTTCTTAACCTGTCTTCACAGGGGAGGTGTTCCTCTTATCAACTTGGCCCTCCTCTGGACTTGCTCCAACAGTTCCACATCCTCCTCCTGTTGGGACACCAGAAGTGTACACAGCACTCCAGGTGGGTCCCACAAGAGCAGAGCAGAGGGGCAGAATCATCTCCTTCCTCCTGCTGGCCACACTCCTTTGGATCCAGCCCAGAGCACGTTTGGCTCGCTGGGCTGTGAGCGCACACTGCCAGCTCATGTTGAACTTTTCATCAACCATCACCACCAAGTCTTTCTCCTCAGGGCTGCTCTCACCCACTTCTCTGCTCAGCCTGTAGGTGTGTTTGGGATTGCCACCACCCAAGTGTAGGACCTTGCACTTTGCTTTGTTGAGCTCTGTGAGGTTTGCATGGACCCAGTCTCAAGCATGTCAAGGTCCCTCTGGATGGCATCGCTTCCTTCCAGCATGTCAGCTGCAACACACGGCTTGGTGTTGCCTGCAAACTTGCTTGGGGTGCACTCATTCCACAGTCCACTTTGCTGACAAAAATAAAACAAGAAAAATATTTTTTGTGCTGTTAAACCTTTACAGTGGACTAAGAATAATCCATGGAAAAAATATATGGAAAATAATATAATGGAAAAAAATAATCTTCTATATGATGCAGCATACATGTACATCCTTAGATCAATCTCTTAGACAACAGTTTAAAAAAAGAACACAAAATTGAAATTATAAATCAAGCTTCCATATACTGAAATGTCATATTGCCATGGAATATATTTCATAACTAGACAATTGTTTAGAAAGCAGTATGTATTCTCCATATATCCCTAAAGTAAAAATATCTATATCTCTCTATCTAGCTAGCTAGTAAAGAAACATATTTAAGCACATATTCAATTTTCACAAAGGTGAGAGGATCACTTTTTGAACATGATAGAGATTGCATGCTACTCAACCAGAATGACCAAAGACATCCTAAACAGTTTACACACAAACGTGTAATATTTGTTAATACGTATTAACTGTTTTACTGTTAATACTGTATTAACAAGTCCACTGTGATATGAAATTAAAAGTATTAGCTGTATTAGTTGAGCAGCTCAGATATAAGAGTTGTGACCCTTTCGCATGTAAAGGGCTATGTTCATTTTCCAGGTAATAAGAGACAATTTTTCAGGCCTAATATTCATATCAGAATTAACAAAGTTTCATCATCAACTTCATATCCAGGAACTTATGAAATACAGATGTGTCTGACACTCTAACTCATTCATTAAAACGCTCACCTGGTCAGCTAAAATCAGTTAATGAATGTTGCCTATGTAGCTTATGTGTACTGCATATTGATGAACTGTAGATCTATTGCATAATCCTTAGGCTGCAAAATTGGTGTTTAAACTAGAACACAGAAATTGGAGTTTTGTAAGTTAAGCTTATGTTATCACAGGCAACAATGTCACTTATCATTGATTTCACTTTACCTTGCAAAAAACCGCCTGAAATTTTGACCTTATTCTTTCCTCACTTTCCTGATATTTTACAAAAATTCCACCAACAGGGCAGAAACTAAAAAATCTGCATACCTAACTACAAGGTTCAATTATCAAAAGCTAAAAGTTCTGTTCCTATAGCTCATGCTGATGAACTTAAAACAATATAACCCCATTTTCCTATTTCACAGTAATTAAAATGTTAATTTGCTAAGAAATGTTACCACTTTTCTGAAAAGCTTTGGATTTTAACATGTGAATATCAGATTTTGAAGACCAGCAGCCTCACAGTGGGATACAAAATGTGTGAGCCTGGATAATACCTTTAAAACATTCGGAAGTGACAACGAAATATCTTTTTTGGACATGCCAGAAGGAGTTAACTGTGATTAATTGCTTTTTACTCCAGCTCATTTCACAATTATGATTTCTGTCAAGGAATAGTCAGTATGAAACAATATATCAAAGCATAAATATCACTAATAAAATGGCACAGAAAGACATTCTCTGACTACCTAAAACTGAACGCATTTTATTGAAAATGTCCTTATTTTGTTTGGCAGTCATCCATGACCTCCTACTGTTGACAAAACTAGCAGCAATTCCTGTTTGAAGTGTACCAGAAGATGATCCTGCTCAGCAAAAGCTGCTGCTATAGAGCATTTAGGGGATTTATCTCTAAATTAATATTTTCATCTAACACTCTCACTATACACCTTACATAATCTTTAAATTATAGGAAGATGCTAGAAGGGAGTTCTGAGATTCGGCAGCTGAAGTAATGCTGGAGATTTATAGCTCTCTGAAGTCGACATTTGTGACTGACCCAGAGCACACCAGGGCTGCTATTTCACTTTCCTGATTCATGATAAGTGTAGCTGTCTCCAAATAAGCCTCCAGAGCCCATTAATGCCCAGTTCCCTCCCTTATGGTAAATATGCACATATCTAGCTTCACTTTTTAATGCTCTGTTTCTGTTAAGTTGAATAGAAAATTGGGCTTTCTTTTCCTCCTTTAAAAATAAAATTTTCAATTACCGAGGTAGAGTTGACTTCAAAGACTCTGGTTCACACATTTATTTTTTTGTCTAAATAAATATTAAAGAAAAAAATGCTATTTATACACTGAAAGCTGCAAAATCATATTTCACTTGATTGACGAATTTTTTGTTTCTCTTAGTGTAGTCCCCTAGCTTCCTTGAATTTGTTGTGTGAAGCATATACAACTAATTAACAAAATCATTTGCATGATGGTATGAAGGTAAATATTATAAATAAATAGAATACACGTTCATAAAATGCTAAAAATGCATTTGTCATCCCTGCTTCAATTTATTTTTCATTAATAAAATATACATTGCTTTCCATTTGGAAAATTTACTAGTGGCAACACATTCAGCATGCAGCTTTGTCTCTTTAGAGATGAAGCCTTTGTTTAAGCATCAGCAATGGGTTTTTTTGTGCCATTGTCTGGTCTGTCAGATTGGATGAGCATGTGTGTTTAGGGGTGCAAAGATGTGCAGCCACATCTGCTGTGCAAAGCCGTGAACTCACAACTCTCCCCACCACTACAATGTATTGCACTTGGAGCTCCTTTGTTGTGATGGACCTGCTGGTGGTTGCATGTCTGAAGTGTCACAAGTGTCAGGCCTCATTACGGTCATGATAATCACTCTGAAACAACCACTTATTTTGACCATTTAATATTGAAGGGTAGGAAATTAAAGGCTAGATACTTAATAGGTTTTGTGATATTCAATTGATTATACATTGGGATTCAAAACAACAATGCAAAAAATAAAAAGGTCTGTTAACAAAATAATATCCCTTGCTCTTCTAGAGAACAGTTTTTTTAAATGATATCAGTAACATCATGTAAACACTTGACAAACCACTTAGATGGTTTAGCAAGCCGTCAATTTCTTCTATGGAATTATTTCTGTAGAATTATAGAAAAGGAGATTAACAAACCACAAAGATTCCTTAAGCTAGTTTTTATTCTTTTTCCACATTAATATTTTAAAAATTCTATTGTCTTCAGCACTGCACTGGGCTTAGCATTCAGTGTTTATGTTAAAAGGAAACAAATCTTATTAGTATTCGGATCACAGGCTTTATATTAACTGATTACAGAAACAACAGCTGTCAAATTTGAATCAGAATATTTTTGAGTTCTTCAAAGCTAGATGGAGTTCAAACTTGCAGTTTTGGTTTTAGGTATATCTATATGATAGTTACATTATCTTTCAGTCACTATTTGATTTTACAGTTAATTTTATTAATAAAAATGAAAAAGTAATGACTTCAATAGGAAGGTGAAAATTCTTGCATCGTATAGAAATAGGAATTCTGTCAGAAACTCAAGTATTTGAAAAGATTTGTATTCCACATTGAATTTTTCTGAACACATTTTCTTACTTATAAATAATATCTTTGACTATATTTTTTCTTCACAAAGTTACTTCTCAGTAAGAGTGTGTTACTGGTTTGGGATAAATTTTCACTACAGTCAAGTTACAGGTGAACATCACTAATTAAAGAATACAGCTGATGATCTTTATGAAATTATGCTTACACAAAACCTACATCTGTTGTCACTCTAATAATATTCTGCAGCCCACTACAGGATTAATCAATTCTAATCTAGATGGGCCTTTTTAGAGACCTTAGACCTGTATGGCCTCATTAATTCAGATGGTACGTGACAGTTCAGAGGTTTCTTAAACCAGCCATAATCTGCAAAAACATACTTCTGTGCCAGTTTGAGATGCACACTGTTTTCAGGTTAGAATTCCTGTCTTGCACCTGAAGATAATGGGTAGCAAAATTAAAATAAGTGACCTCAGTTTTCATCCTGAAGTTTAGGGAATTACACACAGCTGTACTCACAACACAATGAAGGGTGAGAAATTTTATGAAACCACCTTTATAAAGCTCCAGTGTCTTCCAAAATATTTCAAGTACTATTAAAAAAAAAAAAAGGTGGCAAAAGACATGACAATTAAGGAGAAAAATGGAAAAATACAGAAGAGCTCAAATATACACTGACTTAAGTTTGATCCATTTTATTTTTCCTATAAATTAACCAACCAGAATTACTGTTCTACATAGGCAATGTTGTTCACTTCTTTCCATCTCTCTGTGAGACTTTAACACTTGTCATTTGTCTGAGGTCCTCTCCTCTTCTTTTACTGATGTCTCTTACACCTTTCCAACAAAAAATAAACCTCTGTTTCTCTCAGCAGGCATTACGCCCTCTGTGAAGGTGTTAGTTACTTTATTCTGAAGAATAACTGTACCCTGTCAGAGATAAAAAAATTGAATACAAGGTGATAACACTACTACTTCCTCTACAACCACTCTGGAAATAGGAGTTGAAATCTTTAGACCATATAAATCCACAGGTACACAGCTAAATATATATAAGATTCTTAATTTTTGCCTATGTCAAACATCTGAAGGACGGATGCAAAACACTATGGATGTATTGTCATCAGTTTGCTCTCATGTATGGTCCTGGGAAGGAAGCACAGTGGTGTGAATGATCTCACTCAGAAACTGTGCATGACCGCTTTAGCCAGAGATTAACACACCTCCAGAGAACACCTTTTAAAAGCACTGTTCCTTTTGTGTCCTATTTTCATGATCAATGAGTTCAGTACCCTGCAGCTGAGTCCCTAAAGAATAGACTGTAGCAAACTTTCCTGGCCATAGCCCTAAAGAAAGTTTTATTCTAGCTCATTGAAACAGAACCATATTTAACTCTATGAGAGAGTAATGATTAGCTAAAAACCATATATTTCAGCTGCCTGAACACGTGGAGACTTGTGCCCTTGAGCTCCTGAACTGATACAAACTGAGTTACAAGTAACTCTGAGAAGATCTTGCACTCTGCTATGATGACATTAGTAATAAAATTTTACTAAAACAAATAAAACAATTTATGTCAAAGGGGGGGGTTAAATGTCACGGAAAGTTCACATTATCTATGAAACTTCTAAATTCTTATATAATCTGAACGTTGCAGTTCAAGCTGTTTTATTTAGAATTATATGTAGACAACAATTCTTTAATTAGGTCAATTAAAATTAATATTATAGGAACAAAAGGGAAGCTTGGGCACAACAGAAACACTGCAGAATGTCCAGATTAGGATGCAGCAGACCCTGTGAAGCAGACCACCTTATAACATTATAAATCAACAGTTATTCATAGTGCCAGGCTTTTTCATTACTATTAAAAGAATGCATTTTAAAGAAAAATTTTTAAACTTCAGCACTGAAATAGAAATCATTTTCCTCCTCTGACTTTGTGGTTGCTACAGAGAACAGAGGCATGACTGCTTCCAAGAAACAAGGTTCCCTGCCAAAGGAGTATGAAAGAAGCAACACTTCCCCAAAACCTGTGGTATTCTTGGAAGGTGAGGAAGGGACACACTGGTCATTCTGAAGATGAACATTCTGTGACTAAGGACTGACCCAGACCTGCTGAAAGACTCTTTTATGCATGACTTAAAAGAAACAAGTTGGGACTAATCCTAATGAGAGAAAAAGCCTTGTACCTCTTCAGTAAATACATTAAAAGTTTGTCGAAGTCAAACTTTTAAAATATCTTTATTACTTTTTTCCTAAATCCAAAACTGAGATTAAAGGTTTGTCTTTGTAGACCAAAGTTCTGGAAGGCAAATTAAGCCTTTTACAGCTCTGTGTAGAAAAAAATGCTACTACTACTAAAGATAACACCATAATAAAACCCAACAAAAGGAATTATAGGAATTATCAGTAAAGTGAACAACATTCACTTTGAAATATATATATGTATACTCTTCTCCAATGAATGTGTCATTATCTCTTTATTGATTTCCATGCTGAAAGAAATTTTAACTTCTCTGAATGGTCAGGGTTATATTCAAAGCAGATAATGTGGGCATGTCCGCTGTGTAATCAGATAGCCTGCAATAACCTGCATCCTAGGAAAAAAATCAAGATTTCCGTTTTAAAAGCATTTGAATTTGTTATTGCTGACACATTTTAAATTTTATTACTTTTGAGGGAATGCTAAGAAACCATTCTACTTTCCAAAAGTTTATAGTTAAATAAATAAAATTAGGGATAAACTGTTGATATTGGAAATGAATATTTAAATCAGAAGAAAGTGTCATTTTTTAACAATATATTTTTGCTTCATTATATCTCAAAAAGTCTCAATGTCACTATTCCGAGTTACATTTTTTATGTGCCAGATATGTGTCTTTGTATTTGTTTAGATAGAAAAGCAGACAACAGACTATTTCATGGACAATAAATTCAAGATAGTAATGAGGAGACAGTACTGCCACAGCTAACTGCACACATTGGAGGGTAACATTTTTGACACAGATCTAGTATGGCCCTTAATGAATCTATACACTTGATTAAAGTTACTAGCTTTTATAGCACTAAATAGCTTTTCATGGGAAGCTAGTTAATTTCAAACAGAGTTAAGAGAGCCATTCTGTTCTGAATGAAAATAACTTCTGGAGTTTTAAAAAAATTTAAAAAATTTCTTGATTCCAGTATGTTCATATGCAAAGAAGAAGACTAAATATAAATATTGCAAAAGACAAAGAATGTATCCAAATATAAAATCCTTGATGGAACAGTATGTCACAAAATATTGCAGAAACTGGATTAATTTATCCTGAAATCTCCATTCTACTAGTTTCTTCTTTCTCTTCTCAGATTATTTTCCTTTTTTTTACCACCCTAACTTCTCAATTGTTTTAAATGAGTATGCCTTCACCTAAAATGCCCCTGGTTAATGAACTTATCAAAATTCTCCCTTTCTTATCTTTGATACCAGTTGTCAGTTTTCCATTTCAAGATCTTGTTTTCAAAGTTATCTGTCTTCATTCTCCAAATTCCTTTCTGTTAAATTTTCTCTCTCCTGTCATAGGTTCCTTATTCTCAAAATCTATTTTTCTGTCAGGAAATGTAATTCTTTTCCCTTTGTTAGCTTTCATAAGAATTCATATTAAGCGGAAGCCAATTTGAAGGGTGAAAATACAGCTCCACAAAGATCAATAGTGGGTCTTGTCCTGCATCATGACCTCTACCAAGGAATGCTGTGGCATCACCAACAATTGCAACCTACAAATAAAACCTGTGCTAATAATTCAGAAAAATGTATTCCCATTTCTAATTTAAAAGATCACAAATTACTGTTGCTCCATTCCAAGCCATTTTGCAGTGAAACTGCATGAATAACAATCCATGCATGTCCCATATGGAATCTGCATAAAACAAAAATAATAGGGTGCAATTTGTAATTCTTTACCTGTGAACTATCCAACATGTAAAGTGCAATTTCCATCTGAGACAAGCTTAGCTTGGCTAGGAAGAGAAACCCATTCTGGCCTGAGCTGCTGCCTGTGCATGAAGCAGAGTCATATTTTGAGCTTCAGCTATTGCAACATACAGAGCAAATACAAGATGTACAGGACTTAAAGCAAGCATGCATGATGTGCTAAAAAAATAGCTGCAGCATCTAACCTCAGATTATAACAAAGATGATGTAGCCTCAAATTCCATCTGCTTTGGAACACAGCCACAGAACAAATTATAACCAAATTTGAAAACAGACATATGTGGACAATGCATTTTCCTTGTTGCTCTCTAATCTTATTCCTTGGGGAAATATCTGTATGTTTATACATCTTAAATTGCTCTTTTGCCATACAGATATTTTTGTCACAGCTCTTGATTAGTAGATACCACAGACTAGCAACTTTATTGTAGGATCAGATTTAGCGAGACCTGTCATATTCTTTGCTTTTTTTCTGCATTCTGGATAAAGAAAAAGATCATCCGCGCCATCACATATCCTTGAACCTCTACTTTCAGGCTAGCAGTGTGAACATGAACATCTGGAATACAATTTATTTCTCCTTTGTATCACCTTTGCAATGTGTTAAGGGCACATGTTTGTCTTCTAGTAAAATATATTGCACCTCTCTATCTCACTCTAACAACTCTACAGTATTATGCTACAACACTACAGATAGACCTTTTTTATTTTTAATTCCAAGTTGTTAATAATCTTTTCCTTTTTGGCTTATCTTTATGCCCTCTTGCAAAGTGTCACTACAGAGACCATGGCCATAAAGTAGCCGGCATGGCTTGTGCTTTTTGTCACTCTGCCTTTCAGGCACAGGGATGGTGTTTTTATGGGTGGTTGACAGCACAGGTCTTAATGCACAGAATGATGGCCCTTGTTTCATTCACCACCAGGGCATGCTTTTGAATGGAATAACAGATGTATTAAAAGATGAAAAACAAGATAACAAAATTGCTTTCAGAGTATTCGGCCCCACCCCCAAAAGTTTAACCAGAGTCCAGAACTGAAACATAAGGTCGGACAATTATTAGAAACATATGCATCTTGCATGTAAATTTTGGACCAGAAGTCTAATTTCAGCAGGTAGCCAGAGTTACAGAATCCTATATTTAATCACAGTTTACCTTTCAAAACACCATTCCCATTCCAAAACCTCTCATAAAGAGGCAGTATTCTCAAAACACAGGCTTTTAGGATGCATACGTTATTTTTCCATGCAATATTCAGCCAGAACTGGATGAGCTGTGAAAAATTGAAAACTAGATTTCTAAGAAATGATATTATCAGTTCAGAGCCGAGAGCAACACTGAATGCTGGGACTAACCTGTTTCTTCAGATGTAATTTTTCTGACACATGCCAACTGTAATCTCCTTTTTCTTACTGTTTCTAACAAGACCTCGTTGTGGAAAACTAACTCCAATGAAGATTAACTGATTTACAATCATAGAATCGTTTCCACTATCTCTTTACATTTATCATGTAAGTTGTAGAGCATGACACAGGTAAAATCCTGTTGCCTGCTTTGAACTAGTGAACATTTCTATTGCCCATGCCACAAAACAGCTAGGAAAATGTTTAATGCAACAGTAAAGTTCAGTTTTCTACCAGCGCTTTGAAACAATAAATTTTTGTCTTCAACAGCCGACATTTGTTTTCTGAGAGAATAAAGCATTACTCTTTGTGAGTGATAGCAATCTGTTTTTCTGTCCTAGCAGGAATACATTAACCAGGAAGCCCTCTGCACATGATTATATTTCTTAGCTTTGAAGTGACAACCATTATAATATATCAATGAAAAATAACGTCTTTCTTTAAATTAACTAATATCTACGTTTAATGAAGCTCAGTTTATAGTGATTTTCTGGATGAAGTGCTTTTCTTTCAGCCTAATTATGTGCACAGCTTTCAGACAACAAGGAGTGTCTTTAACATTAGATAAGAACCTAGGCTTTTATCTCAATCAATAGTCTTTAGCCTTTGAACTCATGTCAGAGAAAGACCACTCCGTCACATTCAGTTCTACCTGACCTCTTTCTTCTTAATGCACACTGCCATTTACAGAAGGAAAACACACAGATATACAGTATATGACGAAGTGTTCAGGGTATTTTGTGTACAGGGGGGATGGGATCTTTTATGGCTGTAGAAATGGGTGACTGAAATGATGATGTTAAAATTTTCTTGTTTCCTTTCACTGGGCTTTGTGTATCTCAAAGGAGCCCCATATGGTGCTCTTTGTCCGTGTCATTACCTCGTTACAGCCGCTGTCTGCCAGCCAAAGGTAGAACGCTGCAGCTGTAGACAGCGATACAACTGGAATTGTCTAAGGTCAACAGTGCCGTAATTACTTTAAAATGTCAGCGTACAATAAAATACAACAGTTCATCTGGCAGAAAGCAAATTAGCTTTGACCATAGCGTAATTACCCTTTTCTCAGCACCATTAGAAGAGATCAAATCTCCACATTCAGTGTTTGAGGAAAGGCCATCAGAGTACACTCTACCTGACAAGGATGCACATTTGCCATTTTGAGATGTAATGAATTGTCCCTATAATAGAAATTTTTATATTTGACTCTGGAATTGAAATGCGTAATAACCTGGCTTCTTCATATTTAACCATTTCTACTCTGAGTCGATATACATTGCAAAGTGAAACTAAGCTATATCAACACAATGAAAACATGTTAATCACTCAATCAGTAGAAAACTGAAGCAAAGTTATTTTTATTAGTTGTCTTAAGCTTAATTGGACAGCCTCTGTGCTCACCAACACAGATGTAAATCTGTGATAATTTTACTAAAGCAACTGATGTGACTCTGGATTTATACAGGTTGCTTTGACTTTGGAACTGGTTCATTATGTTGTTTGGGCTACAGAGTTTTACCTAAAGGAGAAAAGAAATTAGGAATCCAAAGCACTGGATACAATAAACAAATAATTACCTTTCCAAAACTACTACCTTTAATTCATCTTTTCAGTCTCATCTTGTTAAATGAATATAACATTACTTATTAGAGTTCAACTTCAAATCCTGACCCTGATCAGAACTTCAGCCAAAAACTATTGCAATGAGATGGGGCTGATGAACCTGGGGTGTTGGGACAACTACCTCATATTGAAGCAGCTACTTATTCCAGGGTTTTTTTACCAGTATGTTTACATATATGTTCACCAGTGATGTGTTATTCTGGTTAAATGGGGAACAAATAGCAAGAAGCAGACCTGTGGCTACAGTTGCCGTAGGGCAAAGCACGATACCTTGCATGCATGTTCAATATCATTACTATTTAAGGGTTTTGAGAGAGGTTTTGAAATGATTTGCACTGTCTGAACAGTATTCTGTTGTATGTCTCAATGTGGATTAACATGGAATAGCTATTTCATACCAGAAGTCCCTGGTAGAGTATTTACCAAATTCCACCAAATGTGAGACATTATTATGCATTGTGCTGTGGGTTTTATTTGTGTCTGTAGATGTTAAAACTGCAGTGTGCTCTTGTGACTCTAAAACTAAACCATGAAAGATTTTTTTAAAATAAAGTCTCTGAATATGGCTGGTAAAAAAGATAAAAATGTTATAGTACATGCCAGAAAGCACATAAAAATCATGGGTTTTAAAATATATTTGCTTTGAAAAGCATGTATTTTTATACTTAAACATACTTTTGAAGTGCAATACAGCAAATAACATCTTGAAAACTAAGAGAATACCTAGACGTAGTTGCAATACTTTGACAGGTTTTAACCAGCTCATCTGCCTACAGTATTTGCCTTGTCTCAAGTGTCACAAGCTCTTGAATCATAATTATACCATGATATTTATACATACAATATGAAAGGAAACAAAGCCTCTTTTCATTGAAATGAATTCTCAGCAGGACAGAGCAGATAAAAACAAACTAGAAGAAGACTGATTTTTTTCTTTGCTTTAAAAAAAAAAGTAAGAAAAGAGGTAAAAAAAGGAATTACAGTTGTCTGTGGCTTTGCCTACTTTGTGCCCACAGCCAAAGTAAATGTGTTGTACTGCATATACATGGTGCATAAAAGTGTTGTACTGCATATACATGTTTGAGGGTACTACTGAAGGTCTAATTTAGCTTTCCACGTCATGGAATCTGTAGCTCAATCTTACTAATGCAGTCATCATCACTTTCACTTATAATGGAAAGTTAATTGAAATTTAGTGTAGTCAAGTGGGAATGAGGAGGAAAACACAAAAATAAACAAAAGCCGAATCACCAAAACTAGGTCAGAATAGAACTCAGTTCTTTATCTCATTTTGCAAGTCTATATAGAAATGTATGTATAACAATAAAAAAATTTAAAAAATGGATAGTAATGACCAGTAAAATTTAAAAAATAAAAAAAAAAATATATAGAGAGAAAGCAGTGATGAGAAGTAAACACTTCCCACTTATTTTGGCAGCTTTCTTTATCAAAAGATTATATATAATAATATAATATTCATAAATATTTTCTCTTTAGTATCATTTAGTCATAATTTTTCTACTGATTGCAGGGTGTGGTGGTTTTGCATGGGAGGCATTTGCAGAAGTGATGCAAAGCATCTATGTGATTGACAAGCTGTTTGAAAGATGTACACACCTCTCAAAAACACATGTTAAAGATGAAGGACACTTGAGAACTTTTCCCTCCAGCTGGCAAAGAGGTTACACGGCCAGCCTGGCCTCTGCCTCAGCCAGGCCAGGCAGAGCAGCCCCCGCTGGGCCCCACTCCCGAGTCGGCCTGGGGCGGGCAAGGGGAGACAAGGACAAGCCATGGGCCCGTCCCTGCCCGCCCCAGGCCGAGTTCTGCTCCCCCAGCAGGCTGCCGGGCAAGGGGAGACAAGGAAAAGCCATGGGCTCGTCCCTGCCCGCCCCAGGCCGAGTTCTGGCCGGGCTGCTGACACCCTTGCTGCTCCCCCAGCAGGCTGCCGAGCCCGGCCGGGGTCTGGTGACCATCTGCAGACCCCAGGTGAGATATTAACTCTGCCAGTGCTTCCATCCTCCCTCCGGTGAGAGAAAAGACAGGGTGCAGACGCGTAGAGGGACAACATGAAGACACCGAGGTCAGTGAAGAAGTCAAGTCGCAGAGGGGAGGGATGAGGAGATGCCTTTCATTCACTCTTAGGCTAAAATCCTCTTGTAAAGACATGGAGAAGGGCTCCTTTTTTCCCGTATAAAGCATGAAGGTATGAGGAGATTATGTTCAATTGTAGATATTGAGCAAAGGCCTCTATGCTAAGGTAAGCAGAGGTTAAAGTAGCTGTGATCCCGTGAGAAGTTTAAACAGACCAGAAGAGTGATGAAGATCCTGTGCCCCCTGGAAGAGAAGAAGATCTCTGTTCCTAGAAATGAAGATAATTTCAAAAATAGATAATGAGAACTTTAAACATCTTTAAAACAGTACCCCATAAGCCCATAAACACAACTGTAGGAAAACCTTGTAGAAAATGGGAGGGATTTCATGATTGCTATTTGTAGAAATTGAGACCCATGAAAAAACTGTTTTTTTGTAGAGAAGTGTCCATAACAATATCAAAAAGGACTGCTCTCCCTAAATGAACTGGAGAAAGACTATTCTAGAGGTAGTAAACTGACTGAAATTTTAGGTTTTGTGTCTTTACAATATCATTGATAAAGAAAAAGTTGCAAGGAGAGGAGAAGTAACCTGAGGGTTTTGTTCTGATTCTTATTACTCTTTCTTTTAATTACTGTTAATAAATTTTTCTTTATATGCTTTAAAGTTTTAAGCCTGCTTTGCCTTTCTCTTAATCCTACCACACAGCAGAAAATAAGTAAGTATATATTCTAGTGAGTGCACTAGTAATTAGCCAACACTAAACCTACCCACACTAATTAGTGTGTTAGCTGAAAAATCTCAAATTAGGAAACCAAAACCATTTCACATAACTGGCATTTCTGCCTGGTTTCAAACTGAAACCATCGCATCTTCTAATAGAGAATGCAAGGAATTGATTAATGCTATGACATAGGGATTTATTGAAAGAAATAAATGGCAAAGCATGTATTTGATCATATGGTTAAGTAGAATGATACTGGAAAGTTTCTATTGTACTTATGGTAAACATCTAGGAGTGAAGGTTAGTGTAAGTTTTTTCCCTTCTGTTTAATTTAGTAGTTTTTATTTCTCTAGGCAGAGGTTGCATATGGAATGTAGTTTTGATAATAATTTTTGACACTTGTACTTTGCAGAGGTGAGGGGGGGAATGTGGTGGTTTTGTATGGGAGGCATCTTTAATGCCCTGTAAATTAACATAACCCATAAACACAACTGTAAGAAAAGTCTTACAGAAAATAAAAGAAATTTCACAATTATAGATTTCCCCAGCAACTACTATTCATACTAAACTCACCACACTAATTAATACATTAACCAAAAAAACCTCTCAAACTAACAAACCAAAACCACTACACAGGTCACCTGCATAAGCCTTCAGGAACACAAGGTGAAAGGAAAGACCAGAAATGAGCAAACGTTGCAGCAGCCATAAAAGCTGAAAGACAAAAAAATGCCAGCAGTACCACTCCCGGCCACAACAATCATGCCTAAGAAATTCATCTGAGAGAACACATCAAACAAAGATGTATTGAGCCTGGCCTTGGTCTCATGTATATCAGTATAATAAAATCTTTTTCAATCCCAACTCAGCTGTAAACACACTGCAAATGAAATCTGCATCCATTTGAAAGTACATGTTTGGACTGCATTCATATATGGCAGAAGACAGAAACAAAATTTAGAGAAGGAGGCTGAGGAGCAGCATGGTTTGAAGTAGAAAATGCTTTTCTCCTAATAGTCATATTTGTCAGCATTCCTGGAGAAACTCTAAGAACTTGTTGTTTAAGTTCTGTATGAAAGCAAAGCAAAGACTTTTTCCTTGACTTAACCTCTTAAATATTGTCCATGGAATAACAGCTCTTTTTTTTTTTCTGCCATCAGGTACATTTTTATGAGGACTTGCCTATGTAAGGAAAATACTGACAATTTTACAGCTGTAAAACAATATATTCAAAACCAATTTTTTATTTATGAGGATATGCAAGACAAAAAACTTAGGATTAATGTATTCACATCCCATAGAAGCATGAGAAACACACTACAAATTGTAACTTTTTGTTTCCTGGCTGACTACATCTGTTCACCCACTCAGTACCATTGCATGATTTTCTTTCAAAATTCCTGAAGAGTGGAAAGATGGGGTGTTGAGGTGAGGTGGCATTTCATCAATAAAAGATAATGTCCACTTGTGGTGTTTCCGATTACTTTATCCAAGGTGTCTTGCCCAAGTAATGTCATTATTCAATTATTGATTGCTCATTCGGATGTCTGAATAATGACTAGCCCTCTTCAGAGATATCAGAGAAAAATTTTAAATCCTCTCTACCTCTAAGAAGCACTTGTAGAAATCAGGAAATTGAGATGTGCTATTCATAGGCAGGGCTGAAATGATTTAGTTACCTGAATTATCCTAACACCGCATGGGGAAATGCAGAGTGGAATAAAAATAGCTGCTGTGCTCTTTTCCCAAACCTGATTAGGTCCATCCTTCTTGGGTTCTTAATCATAGCACAAACAAGTTCATGCACACACATATGAAAAGCTGTAAGTCCATTTTATTCTAGATTTCACTTACAAAATATTCCCCTGCAATGAAAAAGAGACATGGCATCTGATGATTCAGCTCTATCTAGTTTATATCTAATGAACAATAACATTTCAAATTGCTGATACATAACACTCTAGAAAGGAAGAAAACAGATAAGCATTTTAAAAATGTGTTTTGATGGATACCAAAATAATCCTAATTGATTGAAATTCTTTTTCTGGCTAGTAGCCTGCTTTGAGAGAAAGAGATGAAGCACTTCAGAGCAGCATGTAGTTATGCATAGCACAAGCATCTTCTGATATCCAAGATCATAGACTGCACTAGATCTTAAGCATCTTTGTTTTCTGTTTAAAGACATAGACGGATAACTACTGAAAACAAAGCACAACATGCAGTTGTTCATGATGTTCAGTATGGCACTCACTCGGCACTCATAATAGCGCTTTGGTTACATAAAAACATCCCTGTGTTTCTGGAGAAATCCTGTCACATACAACATTAAACATTATTTATATTTAATTAGGCAGAATCAAATCCTGCAAGTTAGTTCACTAGATTTCTCTGAGGCCAGTTGTTTATGTTAGCACCAAATCATTTACATGCAGCTACTTTCATAATTATAAGGCTGTCAGATAAGAAACCTGCTGCCTTGGACAAATAAAGAAACTTGGAGACATTCACAGATATAAACCCTGATTCAGCTCTACCCTATTTGAAAAAACTTTAGCTAGAAATGCAGAGTCACTTCCCAATACCAACCAGACACACAGAAGTGAAACAATAAACGTCACATTAATATGACTTAGACAATGTCTTACTTTGAAAAGACAGGTGTCTGCTAAGGAGGGCAGGAGCCTCCATTGAAATGGAAAATGTAAACCACCTCCTTCTGAATTACTATAATTTTGAAATTAAGGCACTATCAGACAAAGATATGGGAGTAGGAATAACAGTTCTTTATTAGGGGAAAACAAATACAATAATATAAAACAACACTGACAGAGTCAGAATATGACCCTGTGTGTCAGGGTGTTGGTAGCAGTCTGATTAAATGGTGGCTGCAGTCCTCCTGGAGTGACAGCTGTGGTTCTGTTGGAGCAGTGATCCTGTAGAAGGGTGGAGTTTTCCTCTGAAGGTCCAGTGGTGGTGCAGATGGGCCTGGTCTTCCTCTGGGAACCTAGAGGAAAAGATAGCTGCCCCTCTGGGAATCCAGAGGGAAAAGGCTGCCTGTGGTGTTCCAAATCTCAGATTATATCCAGGTACGAATTGGCTCCTCCCTCTGGGCAGAGCATCTCCCAATAGGATGATGTAATTTTATCAGTCATGGAGTGACACTGAATGGCCCATGGACAGAAGATATCTCCCCTGAGGGAGGATGGGTCGTGGAAGAGATAAAGAAAACTGCCCCACCTAGTTTTAACAGGTGGTCCAATTAACAGAAAATAACCGCCCCACCTCTAACACATGGCAATAGAATATACAGCCCCATTTGCAGCCTAAGACAGACAGGAAAGCAGAATAGAAAATAATGTCTGTAAACTCTTACTGCATTTTCAGAAAGAAGGAAAAGATAAAGAAGTTGAGCTAAATTGATTTGTATAATTCTATATTTATAAAGATGGTGAAATTGTACTTTCATATTTGACAGGAAAAAATTTTGTTTTAAAATAGATCTTTTTTCAGGCAGCAGCATCTCTGAATTGATATGGTGAAATTAAAGGTGGGGCCAGCATGTTCCTACAGAGTACAAGGCAGGATACTTGCCAGTTATCTAACAGGAGAAAGATAGATGTTACATTCTTCCACATTCCTTTTCCTGTGTTTCATCATACCTTAACGCTTCCCACAACCACCACATAGGCATGATATGGTCTACAGTGGACTTCAAGAATTCTTCTAACTTCATTAAACATTGAATTTAACTGGTCTTCTAAGGCAGGTTTCTCACTGGACCTTCTTTTATGGGACACTTTATCTTCAACTTCTAAGTATATATAGAATGAAAATACCCATTTCATGAGGGTGAAGCACTAGCTTGCCACAAGTAATGGAAATTCTCTCTCATTTGAAAATCGTTTCAGCTAAGGACACATCTTGACATGGACACAAAAGTACTTATAGGAGGAAAACTGCCAATTAGTAAGTTTTCTTTAAAAAAAAAAGTCTAAATATTTATGTAGAACCACACTGCCAATTCCCAGAGACATTGACAAAGCTGCTTTGTAGGATGCAGAATTTACAGAAGGTCTTGAAGTGGCCATTGGGATAGGCCTAAGAATTTTGCCCTAGAATGGCTAGTACGTCTGGAGTGTACCACAGACCTCACTTCAAGGACATGAGCTTATCTATATAGAGAATGTTCTGTTCCCGATAAATTGATGTTGTCTGTCCTAATATTTGTTGGTATTATCCTGCCTTTTCTGCTGCAAACTCAGAGAGGGAGAGGACCAGAGCATGGTGGTCTCCTGTCATCAGCAACAGCCATAGATGCACCACATTCTACATAATATTGAAAAGTCTGACAGAGCTTTATCCAAGATTTCTTGTGGTGGTTTACAGTACCTGTCCCATTGCTTGTTGACACATCCTGCCTTTCATAGCTGCAGATCCAGGTAGGGACAGGATCATAGAATGAAAGGTTCTTGTACTCAGCCATACAGTCAGGGATTATATCCCTTCTGCAAGGAGGCAGACTGAAAGTTACAGAGTTAAAACTGATACCAGCTCTCGGCTCCAGCCCCAGTGATGTGCCCTGTCACACGGAGCCACAGGCTGGCTGTGGCCCATGGCACTCTGGGACAGGTGTTTGCTGGCTGACAGAGATGTGGGACTGACAGCCTCAACCTGAGTCTGGCAGAGCCTTGGGAAGGGTTTTGCTCAAGGTGATCAGGGGTTAATGCCCAATACTTTGTTGTTCTGCTGTTTAGACCTGTAAGTTCACAGAAAGACATGTCAAGAACAAGGTTCTGGTCTCATTTCATTCCTCTGGTGTCACTCAGACAGATTTCTCCTGTTTTATACATAGCCCTTCACTAAGACGAAGGAAGAATACACATTTCCAGGATGGACTGCCCCATTGTCTTTATAACTAGGAGGTTTCATTGAGGGGAGGATGTGTCTCTTCTGCCCTGGCTTAAGTGAAAGAATGACAGGAAATGGCCTTGGGTAGTGCCAGGGGAGGTTCAGATTACATATTAAAAAAACAAGAATCACTGAAATTGTGGCAAATGTGGTTAGGCATTGGGATAATTGGCCCAGGGAGGTGGTAGAGTCACTGTCTCTAGAGGTGTTTCAAGAGGTGTGCCCATGTGTGGCCTAGGGATATGGTTTAGGGGTGATTGTAGTGATGCTAGGTTAATGGACGAAGCAGATTATCTTGAAAGTACCGTCCAACCTTGATTCTGTGTTTCTATGGTCCCACAGCAGTAGTCTCCCCAAACTGTGGGCAGTTGAGCTCCATGCCACTAGTCCTTCATGTCCATAATATAACTGGAATTACATTTTCTGTTTCATGAATCATTGGCTTGTTCCTCTGGTTTGTGTGGTCTTTCATGGAAACCTTATGGAACTTTTTCTTATTGTCCATATTACATGTGATTTTTAGATTATAAGTTGTGTGTAAAGTTATATTTATCTTTATATGTGATATAAACATATAAAGTATATCTTCATCCTCCTTATGTGAAGGAAACAGGGAGACATACAGAGGCTACTCTGAGATCATGTGGGTATGGTAGTTTCAAAACATGGAACTCAGACCATCACCGAGATTATGAAAACATGTGAGTGCGTGCCAAAAGAGCAGTCCTTTGTCAGCTAGATGAGGGCAGAGGGGGAGGTCAGCCTGTGGTACAGGAGCTCCATCCAAACCTCACCATGAGGTCATTTTTTGTGCACAGCTGGGTGTTCTGCACTCTGCCTCTGGAATTTTTCACTGAGATCATCAAAGGGAACCTCTCACTACATATCACAAGCTGCTTTCTTGTATACTTTGCTGCTGGTGTACCTTTTCAGATTAAGTACAAAAAGATACCAGGTGCCATTAAAACTTCTCACAATATATAACTGTAAAACTAAGCAGTCACAAAAAAAAACCATTTTGCTGAGACACTTCATTTTAAGTCTTATGTGACTATGCTGGTATATTCATTAGTTTGACAAAATTAAAGCTTTACATATTCATTCACTATCTAATGCATGTCTTAAGTTTCAACAGTTTCAGCACTTTCACACTTTCTCTGCTTTCTTGTATTTACACCAATGGACTAGGTAAAGTTATTTTTGAATCTCATGCATGATCTATTGGTCTTTTACAGGGTTTAAGCATTGTAAGCACTCTTGTACCAGAAAAACCTTTGCTAAATCAATGAGAATTTTTATTCCATAGGTAATGATCTTCAAAATGTAAATCAGGGGGTGCTAGAGGAGGAACAGAAAATGTCTGAAAGTAATATTTGGTTAAAAATTATGTACCCTTATACAGTATATTTGGCTTTCAGATGATGCCTTACTAAGGCACTTTTGTACATAGACAAACGAAAGGTCAGGCAGAATAAAGCTATATTGGGCAGAAACTCTGCAAAAATTGAATCTGTTATGTTTATTAGTGGACAAGAAAGTCCTGGCAAAACAGAGTTATGAAAAAGATATACTAAGCATGTCCTTTATGAGAAAAAATAATGGTCACTGAAACTACATAAAAATAAAAAAGGAGTTTACTTGTTAGGTGGTGTAGAGCCTACATAATGAACTTAATGAACAAGATTAAGATATAGATGAGCAATTTATTGCTGGAAATGATGAGCTGGATGATGAGCTGGAAATGTATTTTTGGCTATGCATATGTATATTGGAATAAAAGAATAGAGATTAATCATGAATAGATTATGCATATATTTTACATATGCCTAGCTTAAAGGGATTCATCATCAACAAAAATATCTCTTATTTTGCAGGTATTGATCAATTCTTCAAGCTGTGTGACCTGCTTAAACCTTTGATCCTCTTCTCCAGCAGTAAAACACTGTAGGTGTTTGGCAGTCTCCATCATTGTTCCTCCCTATCCTGCCTCTATTGGTAAACATATAGCATAACATTAATCATTCCCTTAAGGTTGTCATAAAAATTTTCTTCTATATTGTGCCACCTCAGGCATATTATAAAAAATACCACAAAAGAGAGAATGAGGACCAGTTGAAAGGCACATCCAGATAAAGCAGTAAATGAGTTTTTTATTCAGTAGCATGTTTTCCTTCCTTTCTCCAGCCTCAGTCTCTAAACATGCACAATTGTAACTCATGTGGTGGTGCTCAGCAGCATATAAAAAACAAGCAACACTTGTAAAAGGATATTTTTATTGTAGTAAGCAGAAGTAGACAAATCAAACGCAGTGACAGAGCAAATCCGAAGCCAACCACATGCTTATTAAAGCAATGGCTTTTAAAATTTTTTCATAATGTTTACATGAATCAGTTGAGTGCAAACGAAGGCTCTGTGTCTGGGTTTTGGCGAGAGTAAGGAAGTTAAAACTGAGATCTGAGCTCTGTTAAATAACTCCTCCTTGAACTAACCCTGCTTGCCTGTTGGCTTTCAGTTACAGAGGAGTCAAAGAGAAGACTTCTAAGCCATAGGGTCTTTTCTTAGAGGCTAGGAATTTTTAAAAAGCAACAGAGAGAAGCATTTAAACCAGAAGGTGTCATTCAGCACAATCCATCATCTCATTTGGAGAGAGGATACTTATGGAAGATCCAAAACCTTGAGGCAGAGTTGAAGAGTGAAAAGCTCAAAAGACGTTTTTACAAACCTTCACCAAAGCACTAAGAGGCTGACATAATTTTGCTGAAAATTTTTGTAACATCCCATCCTTCTAAACACCACATAACCTGGGTGATTTATCTTATTTTATTTTCTTATTCTTTTACCAAGTGAAATTCCTCACGGGGTCCAATGTCTCATAATTCCTGTGCTGAACAAAGTAAACCCATGTCTTTAAAAACAGAATTCAGGATGAGATTATATGCTTGACATATGTATATGTCAAGCACTACAAATTCTCCATGCTTGCCCATCAAGTTACAAAACCACAAGTACCATTTTCCTAAAAATCACCTTTCAAGTAAGCTGCATTTTAGTGAAATGTGACTGCTACTGTGTACTATTTTAAAAATGGCTTGACAGAATTGCTAATGTTCTCATTCCTTCAGGATATTTTCTAATACTTGTAGCCTTTTCATGTTTCTAATTAGGCCAGTAATGGTCCCTGAAGTTAAACCAATTAAAATTATTTACTGTGACACATAGTGTGGAGATAATTATCTGATATCTGAATCCAACTTCTGCTTACTTCGCAACATTACTTAAAAGAAAACAGGGAACCTGATGCCCATGCTTTCATTTTACTTGTCTACCAAATGTGTTTGCCCTATAGCAAACTGTTCAAATAAAGCGTTAAAATCTTGGTGGTGCTAATCAAAATGTTTAAAATCCACTCACACTCCTTTATAGTACTGAGAAGCATAAAAAACTCTCACAAGTTACCTTTTACACTGTAGTTGCTGATCACTGTAGTATTATATCTACATTGTGCATAGGTAATGCAGCTTATGTAGTTTCTAAAAACATTTCCAGTTTTTTTTTCTTTTGAAAACATACATGGAACAGAATAAAGACATGTTATAGACATAATAAAGTTGTTTGCTATTTTTTCAATAAAATAGAGTCGTCTCCAGATTTTAATTTACATGTCATACAAGCCAACTTCTGGGAAAATTATGTATTGATATGAAGGGATTTTCCAATTTATCATGTTTCATAATTAAGCCTTTTAAATTTAGCCAAAGTTTACTTGGAATGTACTAATTTCAGAACCTCATGGGAAGAGGGAAAAAGATACATGACAAAAAGAAGTAAAATATTTCACAGGATAGATAATGTTTTCCACAGAGTAACCACTACCAGAGAATCCCCCTTGAGGGGAAAAAGAAAATCCTCTACATCACAAATTCGGCATTTGGAAACAATTTTGGCCTGTCTGCAAAATGAAACCGGTTGAAGCCTTCCCACAGAAACTTGAACCAGTAAAAGAATTTCTATTTTTTTCTTAAATCTGTCAAATGCCACAAATTACAACAATATGGAAAGGTGTTCAGCAAACTACAGGTACAAGCCAAGACTATTTCCTCATGACAGGATACCACTCCCTTAGCACAGATATTGGGAAGTGCCTCTGCTTTGCCAAGTTCTCTGAGCTTTGTGGCCAATCTGAAACCCAAATAGAGTGTTTATGGGTTTGTCTAATTCAAATTTAGCATCACATTTTTAAACTTCTCTGGTAATTGAAAATGTGTACATGATCTTAGTGTGCAAGAATTTTGCTGTACTTACAGGCTTGGAGAACTGAGCCTGCTGAAACAAATTCTAAACAGGGAGCAACAGAGCCTGGTCTCCCTGCTACAGGGATATGACTTGTGAGGAGTGAAGGTAGAACAGCTTTAAATTTTGCTGGTAACTGGATGTGATAAGTCAGCTTGGGTGGCTTATCTCCCTGCACTTTGATTTTTCATGTCAGGCTGATAAATTTCTAGCTTAATATTTGAGGCATTATCAGGTAGATTTGTGGTCAATGTATGATGCACAGGAGGAGTTACCAAGTTAGAAATTCTTTTATTTTGTTCCAGATTTTAGTTCATTAGAAGCACAGAAAAATATGAGGAAAATATATTTACACCCTTGCTCCCCCCATTTCTTCAAAGATTTCAAGGTAATGACTCAAATTAAAGTGCATCATGAAAAAACATATTCTTACATCATCATTATCTCATTCCTTAGATTTCCTTCAATCTTCCATACATTACAATCTTCAACACACCATCAACTTGCACTTAAATGAATAAAGCAATTGCAAACATTGACAGACATCATTCTTATGGGGAAATAATTCCATATTTTGGCTAAGTTGTCTGTCCTGATAAAGAGGATCAAGTTACCCCATGGACAGTAACTGCTCTGTACATCTTAATTTACTTCATACTTCTTTCACCCTCTTGTCATTGCTAACTAATTCAGATACATTCTTTTATCTTACTGATCACCAAAGCTAATTAATTCTTGTCTGCTCCTGATGCTATTGAAAGCAAAGGAATGTGCACCAATTCCTCTCATGAAAGAGTTAAAAACTTCTCAGCCTTCACTCTGAAAGGTTTGTTCCTATGCCCTTTTAGACAATGACAAGCCGCTAAGCGTAAAACTAATTAACATTTCAAAAAGTAGTGTTAATCAATAGCACACAGCTTCATCGGGAGCCTTGCTCTGTCAAGTTTTTCTGCTTGATTTTTTTATACCATATCTTTGAAATTATTGTGCTAGTTTTAGATACTTTTGCTGGATTGAGAACATGGTGAAACATTAAAAGACTCAAGTCACTAGAAATACAATTGGTATTTTTTAATATCTCCACTAAACTCTAGTTATTTATTCTGCTATTCCTCTTCCATCCCTCCCCCATCATTCTGTTGAGTGGCAGACTTGATTCTCATTCGATTTTATTGTTGTACTAAATGACACATTAAATTTAAGATAACAATTTATCATCATCGTCTATCAGGAGAATGCTGGTGAAATCTAAATTAGACCCCTTCTAAAGGTCTGTTTGTGTGGTATGGTTTTTGATGTCAGAGAGAATAAAAAAGTTTATTTGTTATTTTTGCATTTCCTGTTTTGAAAGCAGAATGATCATCATAATTCCAACACACAGAAACTGGGGGAAATTTTCTGTTTTAGAGAAACTTGATTGTTTAGGCCTACTATTACTAATATACATTTGAATATGATTTAAATGATAGAGCAAATCTGCTACACCAGATTGTACTGGAGCATTATCAACAATTCATAAATTCAATACTATGTTCTCATTATTAAGATACAATATCTGACAGCTATACATTAGTGAAAAATTAAGAAAGGTGAAGGAAGGTGCCAATGAAGTCTTCAAAACTATAAATGTGGATATTTCATCTTGGCATTTTTGAGCACCAAAAAAGGAGTTGACCACAAGCTGACTTATGTTGTCTGTTTTCATGAGCTTCATGTTGGAAAGAGTTTAACATACACTTATTGTGCTGCTGTGGACAAGAATTTACTGTGAGGAAAGCATCCTATCTTTGCTCATATTTAGTAATTTGCAGTAGAAACTTGAAAATTGTTGTTAAATTTCCTCTAAAACACTACCGCTATCAACAAGGTAATAATCAAAATCCTGAAGTTTATGGGGAATGTAAGCAAGGTTAAAACAGTAAGCCTGAAAGACTTGAGGGCAGAATGAAGTAATCAAACTAACTAAAATTCATATTTACTAAGATTTAGAGGTAATCCCTAAATCAGACGATCATGCCCCTCCAGCCTCAATTATTGGGTGAATTCACTGAAGTTCTATAATTTCTACAGCTCTGTGGAGGAAACAGAGACTCAGTCTCCAGAGGAATGGAGGAAATCTTGTATTTCAAATGTTACGCACTAGCGCAGACATAATGGACAAACCTGATTAGTAGAACCTCTCCTCAAACCAGACTTTGACAGAGACAAGGAGTTGTTCACCTGCTGTGAAGCCAAGTATCATATTGGAACATGCCCATCCATGGGAATGCTAATATTTTCTGAACTGGGTTTCTGAGGATCTCACTGGCTGAGAGCTAAAGCTCAATGTAGCAGTGGAACAGCTCCACTCTTTTTTGTGGGTCCACAGGTAACCTCACACATCTGCAAAACAGCTGGCATAGTGGCTTGGAGCAAGGAGAGAGACTGTGGAGAGATTAACTTTGAATAACATACTTACCATGCTAGCTTTAAGGGAACTTAAGAGTATTTTTCATTCTTCTAAATGCTGGGATTCACCTGAGTTATCCTCAGACCATTCACATAATTTCTATTAGTCTTACAGTTTTGAATCTTTAACTTCCATTGCATCCTGTTTGCATAATGGTTCATGAACAACTACTACTGCATAGGCAGTAGGCCTAAAGGAAAGCTGTTTATGTATACATCTGAAAAAATAAGTAATATTAATTTGGTTTAACTATTCAGTGTTAAATTGAAAGCTGTTCAATGTAAAGCACTGCCATGTAATTGGTTAATGTATATCACAAGGTGATAAACCCTCAGTATTCTTGTAGGATCACTGATGTAACTTCCAGCAAAATTATGTCACTACATTGCATGCTAATATTCCAGCTTTTGTCTACTACTTGGTGTTAAAAAGCCTTTCTCAGAGTAAGTAACGGCATTATAGATATAAACAAGTTCAAAATTGTTTTTCTAAAACCAAAGAAATTCCATCTCTAATCAAGAGCAGACATTAATGGCAGACTGAGTAGCCCCAGAGTGAGTAGAATAGATGCAATCTACTTCCAGGACCAGAAACTTCTGATACTTTTGTCTTCTCTGTAGATGATACTTTGAATTTAACACATTTTAGTTCTATAAGATTCATTAAGTTAAAGATTCTACAAACACTAGTGGAAACTTCTGTGTTGTCAACACAACTTGATGTCATAATTTGATCAAACTGAGCCTACTCCTCCAAATCCAGCTAATTTGAAGAGGGACTGCATGAGGACATTCTTCTAAAATTCAAGTGGCAAGGCATTGAAGGCTGTTTTCTCATGAAGCATAATGCAATGAAATTTTGGAAGCTCAAATTCCTTTGCAATTCCAGTGAAACTGTGCTTAATTTTATTATAAATGCAGATCCAGCTGATTTGGGTTATTTTGGTGCATTTACCAAAACAGCAACTCAAAAAACACACAAGTATAATATAAAGTAACCTTGCAATGTTGGCTCAGTACCAATCAATGATTCCCAGGAAGGTGTGTATAAAACAATTCCTTAGATACACAGTTCACTAGCGGGAATTAATTCTGGGACATTTACTTTCTAATTTGTTCTAAAAGAATCCAAACCAGCATCAGAGAGATTTGTCTCTAATCAGCATGTTTTGAATTGGTTAATTGGAGTAATTTTTTTTCTTGCGTCTGAAAACTATTGTCCCTTGTATGTTTTTCACCATGCTTTTCTGTTTAAAAGTACAAAAATACCCTGTGACTACTTAAGAAAATGTGTAAAGAAAAGGGACATTGCTGTGCAGACATCTGGAAGGATGGTACAGAAAATTCTTCTCAGTGGACCACAAAGTTCACCTCTGACTGACAGAGATGCAGAACCATTTCAGACTGAAGAGTCATATTAGTTTTGTGCTTTTCTATCTGTTTTTCTTTCATATGACAAAAGTTAAGCTTAGATGCTGCAATTTTAGGAGCATTCTATGTTACATACAGAATTACAAAGATCAGAAAAAATTTATTTACCTAAATTTTCCTCATATGAGATTCCACTTGGATGAAATCTGCCCTTTCCTTTCACCTGTGGAAAGCTGTAGGGCACTGAAAATAACAAAGAAATTGTAGAGAGAGATGAGATAGGATTGGGTTGCAGGGTGCAGAATATGGCTACGGAATGCCATAGCAGCATGTCTCCGCGTGATCCTGGGGGAGGACGTGCCACACGGCAGACGCCCTTCGGACAGGAGCTTGCCAGAACCTGCTAGACACCTGAACAGCGTGTGGCCGCCCCTATAAGGGCATTAAGAAAGTATGTTGCTGACATGGCAATGTGTGGTACGGTCGCTTAGTGAAAAACACCACTCCAGGAAATACTGAATCCTGAAGAAGTGTATAAAACGAGCTCACTTCTCTGAATAAACATCTCAGTATCCCTGCTGGTCTGAGTCCGTGCCTTGATTGTTGCAAGAAATCTTAAAAATATATCTGGTCTGAAGTCTTGAATGTGATGTTAAAGGAAGATTTAAAGGATGGTGAATACCTTCAAAGTGTGTGTTAGAGAAGAAGAAATTAATAAAAATTTTTTTAAAGCTCTGTAGGCAATACTGGAGTTATTATCTACCCAGTATCTATCAGTGAATTTTTCTCATTCAACAGTTTGCTTATCAAAATTCTGTTTTTATGAATTTCCCCCAAATGCTGCAAAACACAGGCTTTTAAAAGTAAATATGTAAGAGAGAAAAGGAAAAATTCCTTCTTGTTACTAGAAACTTTCACATCTCTACTAGCTCATATTCACAGGACCGGTCATACAGCAAGTAGGGTGTTCCTCATGACAAATGCCCTGCACTCCAGTCACAACTGCTGCTCATTAAACACCTCTCACCTCTCCATGGTTCTCCACATAGTTCTCCAAATCCAGCAAGTCTCCTAACAGAAAGGCACTGAAGTATTTTGAACAAATAAACTAACTTTGGGAACAAAATAGTCCATGATATATGAAGTCCTTCAGACTTCACTCTTAACTGCAGTTGTGGTGTGTCAGATCTAAACCCTGTAAGTGCCATGTTCTTGCTAAAAATATTTCAAAATGCATTGACTTGTGAATCCACAAGATGGAACAAGAGAGGCCAGAAGGGCTATTCGTGCTGCTTGAGAAGAGAGCAATACTTTTTCTTGCAGCTGTACATACACTTCAATACCAATAAACCCACGATTATTTCCACTGTGGGGATGTTCCTGACCTCTACAGGCAGTTTAAACTTTTAGGTTTATCCTTTCTTTTTTTTCCCATGCAGTGTTTTTACAGTCATAATTTGTCCTAAGTGAGCTTCTCAGAGAAAAACATAATACTTTAGTGTGTGTTATGGGGATGAGGTGAAGTACATGTCAGCAATTTTTTGGAAATAATTGACCTTACTATGCTTTGCAAGTGAAAATCCATGCATCTGTCCTTTTTACTGAGATATGTTTCATTAATGGTGATATTGTAAACCATCATAAAGTATTTGCTAGACACCATTTTTTAAAGAAGAATTATCTGAAGTGTATGCATTTATCTGCTTAAGTCCTCTCATTACACACTGGTTAGAAGCATCATCCTTCCTAGCACCCAAGCCAACCTGTTCACTCTAAGACGCTCAACACAATACTGTAAGAGTGAGAATCAGGCTTTCCAGACTCCTGAACCTCTTCTGAGCTCTCAGAAGATAACACCGTTGGATCTCGTTGAAGATGTCACACCTCAGTAATTGGACAGGTATTTATTTTTTGTGAAGTGAATTTATAAAAATCGTGTTCATAAATTACAGCAGATATTTTATAAGCTCTAAAGCTCACTGGCAGGTCCTGAGATTTTGATATCCTATTGCACCAAGCCTCCTTCTTCTAGGACCTGTGTTTCAACCCCGTTCATGTTGCTTACCCCCTTTTTGCCTTGTTCAGCATCTTGAGCCAACCACTCTGGGTAGCCAGAGGGTGAACTTGGCTTCTCTGCAACCCAGATACTGATACACAGCATGTAATTTTCCAGCAGCAGCAATCTGAGTGTTTGGCTAGCCTTTTTTTCTGGTTTATGCTAGCTGTTGTGGTGGCTAGAAGAAGTCTGAAACAAGAAAAGGAATAGTTTGGTTATCTATCTTTGCAAACTTTTCTTATTCATTCACATTTAATTGTCTTACATTAATCCCCTGCTAACTGTCTGAATAAAGGCCCTGAGAAAATGCCCCTTGACACCTTGATGTGATATGAAACCTGCAACATCATGTTTCTTCACATGGTCCCTCTGCATATTCACTGTGTTTGCTCCTGCTAGCCTTCCTCTTGCACCAACCATAATTAAATGATTTTGTGGTTAGTATGCATGTTCATAAGATATTGCTCTTCAATAAGAGGCCGCATGATTATTTCGGCTCAGGATCTAATTTTAGACTCCTACCATCACCACACCGTTCTTATCTCTTATTTCTTATTCATCATTTGATTTAAAAACCAAGATGATTATAGTTAAAATAGAAAGATTTTTGTCCTTTTTTTCCTTTTTCTCTTTCAATCAGAATATTAATATGGCATGGATTTCTTTTTTTAATGCAGTTCTCAAGAAATAAGAAGCACCTATTTACTTCTTTCTTCAAAGGAAAAACATGAAGCAGGTTGGAAAAGTTTTAATACTTATTCTTTGTATCCTAAATTAATTTCTACTCTATGTTCTCCTCCAATAGCCACCAAAAATAAAACTTCATGTTTATATCTCTAATGTCTAAATACTGACAAAGTTTCATATTCTTTCTGTCTTTTGCTCAATTCTCATGGGTTAATACTGTCTTAATAGTGAGTGTAATAAATAGATGCAAACAATGCTCCTGGTGAAATCTTACAATGACAAATGGCAACATTCTTTTGTAAAAAAAATTGGATGGAGTAAAGGAGCAGATTATGCTGCAAATAGATGGAGGATTTTCCCCCCATTCTTGTTGATAACTTTCTGATGAGAACACACAAAAAAAGAATGTAAATAGGCTGAGTGTCCTTGCATTGCAAAGTCAACTCTCTGTATGGTAAAATATGTGACACCTATCTCACAGGTGTCACATATTTTACCATACAGAGAGTTGACAGGCACTTACAATGCTGTTCATTAATTTTATCACTAACATAAACTTTTAATATGCATATGATCAGTATATGGGACTTTTAGGGCAGCTTAAAATGACTGTAACCTGTAATTACTACTCCTGTACTTGATTATAATAATCTGATTGCAATTATTCAGTGATTTTAATACAAGCCCCAAGCTATATAACAGTAATTCAAGTGCAGTGATTGGGAACATGTTTCTGTTTGGCTGCAGAATGATGTTTTAATTCGCACTGATTCAGGGATCTGGCTAGTTCTATTCATGTAATTAAGGCACATTTATGCAGTCAAGTACAATAACTTTAGTTTGAAGTGAATTTAATTGGTACAAAGATGCTATATAAAGTCAAAATGGATCATAAGCACGAAATCCTTAGATAGAAATAATAGAGCAAAGATAGCAATACTTGTCTGGTTTGACCATTACAATGAGATGGCTAATTTTTAGATAAAAATTAAAAGGCACATGGTAAGATGGGAGAACATGTTTGCAGCACAACAAGATGCATTTAGCTAGGATCCAGAATTATTACTAGAAGTTTTATACTTTCCATGCGCTTGTCTTAATCCTGAGTTTAAGCCTGTGATCAGAACAAAGACATTTAATATACTCCTGGAAATGCTTTACTCTGATGAAAATTGAGTGACCCTAAGTTTCTAAATGAGCGTAAACTCTCTTGACTATCTCATTTGTTTTCTCTTACCTCTTCACTTCAGAATCAGACTTGGCAAAAAAGAGTATAACAAAACAAAATCAAGGCTTTTAAAAGGTGTATTTTGAAGACTTACACCAACACTATTTCCATGCAATGGAAATGTCTTTGCCAGCAGAAGTTTTCGCTACGTTTTAAAACTCCCTTATTAAACACCTAATCAGATACTACAAGAAAGCAATTACCTCATGAGTAGATATATTAATTTTACTTTTACATATAATTGAAAATTAGCTTTTCCTTCAACAAAACCATATTTATTTAATAAACCAGTGCTTCTTAAATACAATAAGATTTTTGTTCAGACCAAAAAGGAAAGCAAATAACTTAATTACAATATGTGTTTTATTAGCTCTTTCAATTTACTTGAACTGAAAAACTTTGATCCCCCACAAAAGAAAAAGAAAAAAAAAACAAATGCAGTAACAAGAATTAGTGGGTGTATGGGGAAACACACTTTTTACACAGTGACTTCCTAGGTTTTCTGTATTTGTAATGGACTGGGGGACTGAAAATGTTTCAAGAGAAAACTCGCCACAAACAAAACAAAAACCCCAAAATCTGGATACAATTTAGAAAATTGCACTAATAACAAATTAACAAGAAGGGCTTATGTCAAACTGCTTATTTGGGAAAAAAATATTTTTTCCACTACTACTATTGCCATTCTCCCTTAGAAGAATTTTTTTTCTTTTATTGACATTGACAATAAATGCATAATTAATGATTGCATGTGAATTAAGTGTTGTTAATAAACAAATAAATCACTTTGATAATGATTTTGTTTAAACTGGATAAACTGAATTCTGTAGCCTGAGACATTGGACAACAAAAAAGAAAAATTAAAATGCAATTTAGATAGTTATTTCTGAATGTCATCAAGTTTTTACACCACATTTTTCATACTTTCTAATCCACAATACTGCCCTCAAACTGCTTTATGCTGTGCTCCAAGACATAACCCTGAATACTAGTGAAAGATTTGGTTTCAAAATGGACCTTGTATAGAAGAAAATGAAATCTATATTTTTCATTTTGATTTAAAAAAATTATTGTTCTGATTTTTAAAGAAGGCAGACAAAATATCTGGTTCCGCATCAAACCAATCAATCAGTTTTGACCTTCTGATTGCTAATACTGCAAGATAAAAATTCTAGAAGTTCAAGGGAGAATTCATTAACAGTGAGCAGACCCTAAAATATGTTTACTTGTATTAATGGGTGTAATGGCCACTCTTACCATGGCACAACAACTTTAAGAATTATGCATTACCAGCACATGCTGTATTTTATTGTGCTCCTTTTTCAGAAGACAAACAAATAATCTCTAAAAAATGAGTTGTACCTACATACTAATATTAGTATTATTAATAACATTTTAATACTGTTTTTAACCACAATAGCTTGTCAATGAAAATTATCATGCCATTGTGTTAAAAAATATCTTTGGAATTTGACAGGATATTTCAAGAGTTAAAGAAGGAATGAAATTGTGTCTATATTTGCTGCATCAATTCAATGTTTTCAAAAGTTAATAAAATCTAGTTAATTGCTTAATATTTTCAAATAGTTCGCAAATAAAATGGGCTTCAACAATGAACTTTGAAAAGTTTATGAGAAGAAAGTCTGGTATTGTTTAATGTTTGTGCTCTTTTCCTGAACTTTTTGAAACTTCAGGATATTGAATTTTAATTTTATTTTAATATTCATTAAGGGCTGCTGAGTTCTCTTTCTCTGTGGTTTTGTTCAGTGTTGTTTTTTTTTTTTTTATAACACTGATTCTATACAGGAGACTTGAAAGTGAGCACAGGAATGTAACATGATTGCAGTACTAAGGGATAGCGACATCACTGCTTGAGGCCCTCCCACAAGGCATCTGTGTCAGAGCAGTGTTGCACCCTGACAACTCATGCATTAAAAAATCTTTACCACTCCTTGTCATGTGGTTATGGCAGAGAGACTGTAGTTTCTCTGCAGAGTGAGCTCCTGATGTTTTGACATCTGCTTCTATCAACTTTAACGTGGCTTTCATTTGTGCCGATCACCACCAGATTTAAAAAATACCATCCCTGGCTCTAAGCATTTAAAATCTGCACTTAATTGGTGTCATGGCAAGTATTTTTATCAATATATGCTCATTCATTTGTAAAAATTACACTCCTTAAAAGTTTTGGCATCCAAAAAACCCTAAGTATCTCATAATTTACATGACAGTGAACAAACAAATGTGGACCAAATCCCACCAATCAATCACAAACTGAACATACTTGCATTTGTGAAACTTGCAGAGTTCTGCGAAACCCTCTTCTTTCAGCGTACAGCCTGATTCAGGGGTGGTAATTGCTGGAGTGGATCCCCCAGGGTCTAGTGAGGAGCTGGCCTTGGCTGACCATGCAGCAGGCTTTAGATCAGGCCCTAGGAAGGCAGATCCTGGGAGGGAGAACAGCTTGTTTAGATAGGGCAAGCTAAAGAACAGCTGCCCCATGGGAGTTAACATGTGGATAAAGCTATCCCTACAAGATTATGTTTATAGAATGTTCCCCAGCTCTCCCCTCCTGATTGGTTATTATTTGCTGCCTTGTTTCACATATTCCTAATCCCAGTTTATAACTGGATCCCTGCCCTCAGATCCACCCTTAAATCTTCCATGTATATAATGTTGTACCGCCCCTGTTACTGGCCTTTTGTGGTTAGCCCCATACTGTGCTTGGTTTCCCTCTTTGTTATTTTCTTCGTAATAAAGTTCTTCTGTTTCAGGTAACCCAATTGTGCCTGTCCCTCTATTTAGCCACTGCTCCTGGCTGACACCATGCCACGGTCACTGAAGCCAAAATTGTGACAGTAATGGGCAATCCACCTTTAAAAATGGAATTAAGAATCTGTCCACTACTGGCATGGGTGTTCTCAAGGGTGTTATTAATACCACTTATATTCTAAAATATATTTCATGACATGGTGTAATTTATTTGTACACTGAATCATCACTTGTCACTTTACCTGCTGTGTCAAGCACCGGATTTCCAATAATAAACATATTTTAGCAACATTTTAAACCCCTAAATTACTGTATTTCTAATATGAATTACTATTTTGATTTTGTAGACTATGCAGGCCCATGAAACTGTTAAAATAAGCAATGAAAAGCTGTTAACTGTCACACTTTCCTAATAGGAAAGTAAAGGAAATCTCAAAAAAAAAAAAAAAATAAAGCTCCCCTCTCTTGTTGTAGTTGATGATGATGATATATTTTTCTACAAGCTCAGCGAGCATGTAGTTCAGTTCTGATTACTGACAGCGCAAAGATTTGAACTCATCAAGTCAACTTCAAAATATTTGTCAACCCTGACTATCTATTCAGTAATGACCATGGAAGTGGGAATCAATAACAGGGTGTTAACTAAGAAGAGATCCTGTAGAAAAAATTGCTAATTAAGGACATGAAGAACATTAAAAACATTATGCTTCCCACCCCCCCCACCCCCTCCTTTTATTAACTAAAGTGGTGTCAGGTGGAAAATAACTTCTTCAAGTCTTTTTAGAACTAATGAACACATTTCAAGTGATGCCTACTGTCATTTCATCCAACTTCTCAACCACTGCTCCAAGGGAATCATATAAGTACTTGACCTCTGCAAGATTTTAAGAAGAAAAACAAACTTTATAAAACTTAATCACATTAGTTAAAGCTGTAAAGATGTTTTAATGCCCCTCCTAAGCCAACCAGTTCCATTACCTGAAACCCATCAATATAATCCTTCGTTAGGAAGAAAGGAATGAATCAAACTGAAAAGATTTGTAGTTGAATTATTCTCAGTCTTGGGGCAATTAGAAATATTTTTTATTGGAACATCTAGATATAACCTTGACTGCTTCTAATTAGTCCATCAACTCAGATGAATCAGAAAAGGCAGGAACAATTTCACAGTGTTGTAAAAATGGAAATGAGTTTAATATTGTTGCATGTATGTCTTAGAAGGCATAGTGAGAGAGCACAAATCAAATAAATGTAAAACAATCAAATGGAATTTAAACAACATTCCAAAACAAGTTATTTAGGAAGTAGTCGGGAGCTTCTGTTCCTCTTAAATAAAGTTACATATCTACTGGATTAATTATCTTCTATTGGCAACTTCCGACAGTATTTCTTATGTCAGTAAACTGCTACAAAAAGTAAGTGTTGGAAAAGCTTAAAATTACTGTCATAAAAGTTCAGAACTATGAGCCTTCTAAAAATATTTTCTTGTGATTTGTTAACTGACAGTTTTTACAGAATTTTCTGTCTCCTGTATGAGAATCAAAGGCAAATGCACAATTCACTGTGACAGTAAGTAAATACAGTAAGTTATAATCCTGCATTTTATGTTCCACTTTGTTTTTATGTTTAGAATCCCAAATTTTCCTTTGCAATTTTTTTCTATTCCCTGTATATCAGAAAAGAATGCTGACTTCAGAAGACAAGGTGCTGAGGAATTAGATTGCCATAGAGCTGTTCCCATATATCTTGTTATTTGAGCGTAGGTGGTTGTTTTCATGTTTCGTAGTTGGGGTTTTTGTTTGTTTTCTTAGTGTGCTTATAGATCTATATTGTGGGAAACTCCTGAAAAAGGAGAACTTTTATACCTATGCATTTTCTTTGCTCTTAATTTAGTGTAAAAGAAGTATCTTGAACAGGGAAAAAATTAACTGTTACAGAGGAGCAGAATAGTAAAATGTGTTATATTTAAATGTATTGAAACATTTATTTTAAGTGAGAATTTTTATCCTGAGAGTAAATGAAATTTTTATAGTGAAGTTTGAACTTAACATTCTCCCACAATACATTTTAAAATTTATTTTAGGTTACTTAACATACAATCTGTCACAGTATGGGAAATATGATAAACAAATCTGGAAGTTGTTCTTCTACCTACTTTTTCTGTGGAGACACACACCTATCTTGTTTTCTTCTTTCCAAATATAATGTGCTAATGTTCTTTCCAAACATAATGTGCGAATGTTCTGGCTACAGTGGAAAACAGAACAGAAAAACTGACCTTAGTTTACAGTCCCACTGGGAATAAACACTTCAGCTTTACTTGTCAATCCAGCAAATTTCATCCTTTTAACTGCATACTGTACTGTGTGAAGTATTCGGTCAGCTATTAAGATCATATTATTAAACTACCAGGCTTTTTATTTTAACAATGGCATTGTCTGTATTGATACATGTCAAAATGTATCAATACAGACCTAAATCACACTACTAATCAAGATAAGCATTCAAATTTTGCAGCAGGTTAAAGAATATTATCTGTAATCCAGTAGGTTGCTGCAAAAAGTTGAATACACTTTGTTTTAGAGATGGAAAGTGTGTTGTATTGATGCATGATAGACTTTTTCAGGAGCGGAAAAATAACTGCATTATAGCAAATTGTCAGAACTAATTATCAATTCCAGCCCTGTACTACTGCTACTGGATGAGCTATCATTATTTTTTGTCATGTAGAGTAACACAGAAAACCCTTAAAGACCCAAACAGACGACCCAATTAAAATAGGATATCTTTTCAAAAATCCCATTATTATTGTTTCAAAAGCATTGTAAAGATCTAAGAGCCTTGGCTTTTTTTCAGTAATACTACAGTGTATATGGACTTAGATATGGATATATACATTTCACAAGGACAAGACAGTAGGCATACATTGAAACTATATGATCTATTACACTTTTCTTAGATTTTGGTGCAGTGGAACAACACATTGAAACTACTTTACTCATACTGTGTTTTTAGGCTTCACCACAGGATATCAATTTCCTATCAAAGTATAGTCCCTTTATTTTGAAAATATTTGGCCGTTACAATATTGCAACAAGTACCTAATGGAGAAAAATGATGGCTTGAAAAAGTAATTTGAGGGTCAAATTTATTTAGAAACAATTATTTTCTACTTAGATCTAAATACCTACTATCTAAATACCTATTTACCACAATAAATATCTACTATGGATTTAAGGACTGCATCTCTTATACAAGAAATAGGTCCAATTTAATTAATAAACCATCGAGGATTTATTGAGATTTAAGTTGCCCATTTCTGAGCTAATGAAGTCTTTTCACACAAGTCACATAGAAATTGGTATTGCTTTTCTTCTTGGTTCTTCATAAAAGTATTAATTTAGGCAGCTGACAGTGGTATTTATAAAGCATCAAAATTATTAGAGTGCAAGCTAGGGATCTAAAATACCTTTTAGTCAGAGGCAAAAGAATAATTACATCAGAATGTTTTATGCATATGTAAAATTTTGTGCCATTTCATATTTTTGCATGGAATTCAGAAGTAAATTATAAAGGAAATTTTAAATAATCTGCCTATAATAAAAGGAAAATCACACAAACGGGTAATTTAGTGGGAAAAACAAATTGATGATCTCTTGTGTAACTGGTTTTGGTTTGAACACAACCCACATTATTGTCTGTACCATTAGTACTGTGTACAGAGTAGTCTGCATCTCTATTTACCACCATACCAGAAATGCTCTGTAAATCATTAGTCACTATCTATGGCAGCTGTATGTACAGCAAGGAGATGCATAGTGAAAAAAAGAAGTACCAGCATTGTGATGAAAAGTACTGTGGGTATTTTAGCAGGTGGAATTAAATTATCCAAATCTGAAAAATACAAAGTCATGATCTACCAGTACCAATATCTTTTTACTTCATATACAAGTCTCGTCAAAATCTTCTTAGACATCAGCTGCCCCCAGCTCACAAGCTGTCCTTTTAGAATCATACATATTAAAACTTGTCTGTTTTAGAATCTTAGAATCTTAATGTGGTAGGAGTCATTACATAGAGTTGCAAGACAAGAGGAAATTCACCAAAGTGGAAAAATTGCACCAATTGGAGAAGAATTAATACGCTGCTCTGCTGGCAGAGGACAGCAAGGTGAAAATATCTCACTGCCCTAACACATTATGGCTGGGTTAGCTGTGCTGTGGGATGGCATTACAGAACAAACAAGATATAAATTAATGCAAAACTTGAACATTTTGGCCAGTCACTCCCATGTACCTTGCAAAGCCTTCAACTTTGCTTTTTCCATGAAGGGTTAGCTGTTAATGACTCTGAGCTTCATAGCTGTACAATTAAGTAAAAATAATGGACAAATATATCCACACAGAGGAGCACAAAAATGGATTAACATTTATCTAAAGAAAAAAGATGCAAACATGTATATATATATACCAATTCTCAAAAACACTGAAGGATTAAACCTATGAGTTGAAAGTGTGACAGAGTCACAGAAAATGTAAACTGTAATATTTTCTTTCCGGTAATTTATTTACATAAACATAATATGAAGTATTGTCTGAATGATTCATAAATACATTCTACAGAGCATAGTAAATTTTTACTAAACCTGGTAAACTTTAGAAGCTTAAATACCAAAATGTTAAAAACATGCCATTAGTTCTTAAACAAGGGGAATTGTGATCCATGTTTACTACAGTTATTTAGTAGTGAATAAATATTTTATTTCCCTGTAAAAATTTCACAGAATCACAATCATTTAGGTTGGAAAAGATCTTGACCATCAGCAAGTCCAACCTATCACTTAGCCCCATCCTGTCAACTAGACCATGGCACTAAGTCCAAAATCCAGTCTTTTCTTTAACACCTCCAGGGATGGTGACTCCACGGGGACTCCAGGGACTCCACCACCTCCCTGGGCAGCCGATTCCAATGACCCATCACTTTCTGCAGAGAAATGCTTCCTAATGTCCAGCCTCAAACTTCTCTGCTGCAGCTTAAGACTGTGTCCTCTTGTCCTGTCAGTGGTTGCCCAGGAGAAGAGACTGACCTCTATCTGCTATGCCCTCCTTTCAGGCAGTTGTAGGGAGGTGGTGGTACAACCTGAGCCTCCATTTCTCCAGGCCAAAGACCTCCACTCCCTCAGCTGCTCCTCAGGACTTGTGCTGCCCTTCCCAGGACACACTCCAGCACCTCAGCGTCCTTCCCAAACTGAGGAGCACAGGAATGGGCACAGCCTCAAGGTGCGGTCACACCAGTGCCGAGAGCAGGGGAAGATTGAGTTCCCTGCTCCTGCTGGCCACACTCTTCCTGATACAGGCCAGGATGCCATTGGCCTTCTTGGCCACCTGGGCACACTGCTGGCTCTTACTCAGGCTCAGAAGGAAGGAGAAGAGATGATACCAGGTATGAGAAGAGTATCACTTCACAAACAAATGTGGTTCACTTAGGGTCTCTGTGGTAGTTCATGTACAGGTTGGAAAATGGACAGGGAAGAAGAAAGATGCATGCCACGCTCCAGAGTTGAGTCTGATGCTACAAAATACTTTTCATGTGATGCTGAGCAAGTGACTTAAACCACTGCTTCGAAGGTGGCTTTTAGTTGTGAATGCTCCAATGTCACAGAAGAAATGGAAATTTGTATTTTGTGTTCAAAATCTAGGGATCTGAATTTCACCTCAGAAATGAACCAAAACGTGGACTACAAACCAACTGGTATACATTAAAATTTCATAGAACTATAGAATAAGCAGAGTTGGATCTGTCATGATCATCTAGTCTGACTCCTTGTCCTGCATAGGACACCTCAAGAATTACAGCCTGGGGGCCTGAAAGCATTGTCCAAACATTTCTTGAATTCAGACAGGGCTGGTGATGGTACTCCCCACTTCCATGGTGATCATGTTTCAATGTTCATCCACCCCCTGGATGCAAACCTTTTACTTCCCCTGACTAAGCTTCAGACAATTTCTTTGAGTCTTGTCATTAGTCACAAGTGAATCTTGTCACTGATCTCACAGTTCAGCAGAGATCAGTACCTGCCCTCTGTTTCCCCTCATGATCATGTTGAAGATCACAATAAGGTCTCCCCTCAGTCTCCTCATCTCTGGGATGAACAGACCAAGTGACTCAGGTGGCTTCTCCTCCAGAGTGTTCACCATCTTTGTAGCATTCATTTAGACTCTCTGTAACAGCATATTGACTATTATATTGTGATGCCCAAAACCACACACAATATTCAAGGTGAGGCTGCCCCAAAGCAGAGCAGAGCAAAGCAGGACAATCCCCTCCCTTGCCTGGCTGGCAAAGCTGGGCCTGATGCCCTTCAGGACACACTTGGCCCTCCTGGCTGCCAGGGCACTGCTGGCTCATGTTCAACTTGCCATCAAACAGGACTCCCAAGTCCCTTTCCATGGCGCTGCTTTCCAGCATCTCATTCCCAGTCTGTCAATCCATCTAGTGTTGCCCTACCCCAGGTGTAGAATCTGGCACTTTCCCTTATTGAATGAACTTCATGTGGTTGGTGATTGCCCATTCCTCTAATTTGCTGAGGTCTCTCTGCAGGGCCTCCCTGCCTTCGAAGGATCCAACTGCTCCTCCCAGTTTATGGTCATCAGCAAACTTACAGAGGAGTATTCCTTCAAGTCCTTTGTCCAATTTTTTAATAACAATGTTGAAGAGAACTGGGCTGAGAATGGAGCCCTGTGGAGCCCCACAGGTGACAGGTCACCAGTCTGATGTCACCCCATTCACTATAACCCTTTGTGTCCAATCCATGAGCCAGCTGATCACCCATTACATGACATGATTATTGAGATGTATGCCAGATGTTTTGTCCAGAAAAATAATAGGAGAGACAATATCAAAAGTTTTGCTGAAGTTCAGAAAAATTGTATTTACTGGCTTTCGTAAATCAGCTAGGTAGATTATGTTGTCATAGAAGGAAATCAGGTTTGATAAGCAGGACTTTCCTTGCAAAGCACTGCTGGCTCTGCTGGCTCTGAATGAAGTCATTATCCTTCAGGTGTTTTTCAATACCGTCCTGAATAATCTCCATAACTTTACCAAGTTAATTTTACCAAGTCTCACTGAAGTGAGACTGACAGGCCTGTAGTTTCCAGGGTCCTCCTGCTTGCCATTCTTGAAAACTGGGACAAGGTTAGCCAGCTTCCAGACAGCTGGGATGTCTCCAGACAGCCGAGCTCAAAAATAGAGGGAAGTTTTGCAATGACATCAACTAGCTCTGAGGATTCTCAGGTGTACCCATCAGGTCCCACAGATTTAGGGGTTTAGCAGGATGCCCTGCCTAGAACGAGATAAACTAATTCTAACAACAACGTATTAGCAAAACCAGTAGTAAATGGAAAGAGGTGTCATTCTGCTTTGTGTTGAATAATGCTGAAACCAGTCTGACACATCAATCTGGAAGTTAAACAATTGGAGACTGAGATGAAGGTATGGTCAACCAGATAAAGTATCCTGAAAAAGGAACAAACAGGTGTCACTACTAATAACTTATCTAAAGCTGCCAAGCTGACACAACTGGCTTGGAGGCATATGACTGACAGTGAATAATTTTAAACTATAATGGCCTAGTTTTATTTTTTAATGGTAGAGTCTTCTAACATGACTGCTTGGAGTATATGTGGAGATTCCTCCCCTGGGTGGAGATGATGCTCAAGGTTACTTCTGGAGGCTGAGCAACAGACCTTCGCCCATGGTTGTTGGTATAGGTGAGCAACATCAATCTCTGTTTAATAATTGGGTTTACTGGATTTAATACAATTGCTTTAAAATACTTGCTTCAATATTCCTTATATAGGGCATTGTACTAATGTAGTAGTTAAAGCTCCTATACTGTGTGGTAAATATTTGTGATTGAATCTATCTGTCTAACCATTATCATAATAAATAATTTATAGAAATATATCTGGTTTGCCATCCTTCATCATGTGGGAGAAAGTTGTCTAAAGGCTCAGTTAAATCTCCATAATCCTTTACACGTAAACCATTTGTCACACACCACTGTGGGGAGTTGCGAGGCGTTCTTTTAAAACAGATGGTCTAGGATGAAGTTAAGTCAAACAAGACAGTATTTTATCTACTAATCATATTTTTGTAACAAAGAGGGGTTGCCCTACTTTCTAATCCAAAGAAGATTAGAAAAGACAGAAAAGAAGGAAGTCAGGGAGCGCCGCCGATGTCCTAGTGTCAGGGAGCGTGGGCCCGCTGGCTGCTGGGGAGCCTGCGCAGCCCTCGGAGAGGCACGGCTCCACAAGCACGGCCCCACAGGCCCGGCTCCCCAAGCACAGCTCCACAGGCATAGCCCCACAGGCACGGCTCGCCAGGCACGGCCCCACAGGCACGGCTCCACAGGCCCGGCTCCACAGGCCCGGCTCCACAGGCTCGGCTCCCCAAGCACAGCTCCCCAGGCACAGCCCCACAGGCACGGCCCCACAGGCCCGGCTCCCCAGGCACGGCCCCTCAGGCACGGCCCCACAGGCACGGCTCCACAGGCAGAGCTCCACAGGCACGGCCCCACAGGCACGGCTCCCCAGGCACGGCCCCACAGGCACGGCCCCACAGGCACGGCTCCCCAGGCACGGCCCCACAGGCATGGCTCCTCAGGCACGGCCCCAAAGGCAGAGCTCCACAGGCACGGCTCCCCCGGCCACGGCCACCAGGTGAGTGAGGGAGGGGTTGCTGGACAGGATGGCGCCGGGGATCGTGGTGGCGGGCTGGACCGGCGAAGCAGGAACGCAGGAATGAAGCAGGCAGGGCGTCGGTCAGCAACACAGGGGGCAGAACAGGCGATGGGAGGCTTGGAGTCAGCCAGTGTCTAGCCAAAAAACCTGCTAGAGAGAAGACAAGTGAGGGCAAAAGCAGGCTAGAGCAAGGACACGAAGCTGACCAAAAGCCCAGAAAGACAAAACCCAAAAAGCACAGGCCAAAAGAGCCCCAGAGCTTGTGATTCAGTTATTTTTATGCCTCCTGTCTCCTCTCAAGGTCTGCTGCCTGTTGACAGGACACCATTGGCCTAGTCTAATGTTCCACTGCAGTCCATGGATGGAGACCTTATTCCGTGTGATTGGAGAACCCCTCTGGAGGGTGCAGTGTCCATCGTGGTCTGCTGCATGCTTATCCCATGTGAGCTATTGAAATAGTTGCCAGGCAAGGTGACCCCCGAGACAAGGCTTTCTCCCATCTTCTTGTAGTTGCCTCCTGCAAGTGGCACATGTGCAAAACCCCTCCTCCATGTGCTTCTGACAACCAATGTTGAGACAGAAATAAATTGGCTCCAGACGCCATTGACAAATCCTGGGACTAAGTTTGGATCCAGCCGTACCTTCACTCCTCTCCAAGTGAGTTCAGAAAGCATGGGTGTCCTTTCTAAGCATTGTGACTCAACAGTCGGGCTTCTTTAACAAACTTTGTCTGAAGCTTCCACTCTGCTGTAACACTGGGCCACTGAGACAATCTTGGAAGAAACAAATAAGGAAATCTTGTTTTTCCTTTGTAGGCTCCACTGTTACAGATGCAGTTCTCCAAGATTTTTCTATACTTCTACCAACTGTTACCTGAACATGTGGTACCTTATCTTTTCAGATGCAAAATGACTTGATCTGCTGCTGGAGGATTTTCTTAAAAGAAACTGGATGTGTCTGTCTGATTTCAGGATTGTTCTTAAACATGCTTCAAGTTATTTCTTCAAATAATGAAGACTGTATCTTCTTAATTAAATGTTTGACCTACTGACAAACCACTACATTTTTTCATGTTTGGTCTTAGAAAATGCTAAATACTTTAACTGAATCTTGAAAGTATTAGCATGAGGCCTGAACCACACAATTTTCCACTTTAAAGGTTTAGGTTGGGCAAGCTACTATGAAATTGAAAATCAGGTCTTAGAATGAGAAATATTGCTTTGACTTGTGAATAATTCAGAAAAACAACAAAAAAAACCTCTTTTCTGTAATCATGCACTTTTTTCCACTTGACCTGCAGGCTGTTAATGATTCCCTGAGAGATAGAGACTCAGTTCCTGCCCTAGTACATGGATCTTATGACAGTATTAGCATTTCCTCCTTTTTGGGAGAAATGCAATTGCGAGGGAAGGCATGTGCTGTACTTGTCCTTTGCAGAATCACAGGAGGATCTGAGAGCGGAAGTTTCCTCCTCATTGCTTTGCTTGACTGAGTTAGCAAGACAAATGTACTCTGTGCTATCCCGTTTGTCTGAGCTCCCACCAAAGGTCTGCTACAACATCAGCAAATGCTTGGCTTTAAAATCTAGACTGAATGTTCACAGATGGTCACAAAAAATGTTCCAAGATGTTTTGCTGATACCTCGAAATCCCTTACTGGGGATTAAAATGTAGTAAGTGAATTCATTAGAAGTTAAGTGCACTGGCCATTACTCTGGAAGAAAAAGAGTCATTTTATCTTGCAGCTGTAGGTCACACAGATAAATTTTTCCTTTTTAATGTAGTACTTAAAATCTCCGGTCTTTGATGAGACGTTATAAATGTCAGGGTTTTTTTCAATTTTCCTCTCTGTATTATCATACCCCCGAATTTGTTTTAAAAAATGGGGAAAAAAGGAAGAAAAGAGTAGGAGTACCTCAGGAAGCAAATTCTTATTTCAGGAGTTAAACAAGGAGGAGATGCTCATAGATATGTATAACCATAAGAGATAAGAAGATAATTAGAAAGTGAATATGCATCATAGTCCTGAACACCATAAATGGAGATATGAGACAGCTAGAGTTTATTACAGCATAAATGGCATGAAAGTACGAGAAAAATCTGTGCTAAATCTCAGATTGTAATACACACTGTAACTTCTGTCCTTGTAAAATTAATAAAAAACTGAACAAACTTTGAAAGCTTTAACTTCAGTCCTGATTTTTTTTTTCATTGAAATATGGAATAGTTCAAAGTCAAGCACTATGTGAAGTGATTTACTTTGCTTTTATGAAAGGCATTATAGAAATGTCATTCTATTGTATCTTACTATATTTAAGAATTAAGTACTGTGATACAGCCACAAGAGATGAATATATGTACTATGATCAACCCCATCAATTACTACTCACCAGCAATTAATGTGAAGTACTCTTGATACAAGAGATTTGAAGTCAAAGGAGTAAATATGTTATTTAAAAAGGGGTTGCATTTAATCCTAGATTTTTTTTTTCACTCTAAGATAACTGTATACTACAATATTTTCTTTTTAATAATAACAGCCTTTCAATTAAATGATGCAATCAGTATGCCACAAGTCATGTCTTTCTTTGGTAGGAGGAGTTAGAAGGCCGAACATTCAATTGACCTGTTTCCAAATAATCTACAGGAAAAAAATGAAGATTAAGTCCTTTAACAAGAGCAGTTTTCACAGTGTGGCATACAAAGAAAAGGATTCGGTAAAAAGATGAGAGGGCAAGCCGCATTGTGCTGCCTCACTTAAATCTTATTTCCAATTCACTAAATGTGTTATTTGACTTGGCAAGTGAGTTGGTATGTGTATTAGATCAGCAGGGAGCCTAATCAAGGAGATGCCAAGTTTGCAGCAGCCCCTCTGTGCAGCATTAGCCTCAACTAGTGACCTTAAGCAAAGTGGGTGGTTGAACCCATAAGAGAATAGCATTAACTTTTTACTTGAAGTTCAGCCTGATTTGAAGTCTCCCTTTGTGTGTTATTAAAAAAATGCAAAAAGCATTCAGCAGAACTGAATATAGTCTGCTCAGCACCATGTTCACATGCAAGGCTTTATAGAAGCATGCCTCCATTAATGCTGACACATGCAAAAGAAATGAAAATCATTAACTCAGCTAAGGCACTTGATTTTGCAGCTGTACAACAATTCACTTTGTAACACAGTAACTTGAAGTTTGGGAGTTTTGAGTTTTCTTTTTTTTTTTTTTTTTTTTTAATCCAGATAAGCTGTTAATTTGCTAATTGCCTCAGAAATTATTTTCAAATATTAAGCACACCTCAAGACCAAAAATCCTACAAAACTGGTATTTTTTTATACCCTCATTTTGCTAGGCATTGTTGTGTACAATTTTTTTCAAAAAATTCTCAATTTACAGATCCAGAGAGATTAGTGTAGTCTGCCCTTTCCAGTGTTTCTGTACTAAATGATATTCAGTCCATACATCTTGAAAAAACGCAATGTTACAAAAAAGGATTTCTAACGTTGAGTTTTTAAATTTTTAAAGATAAATTAATTTTTGTCTTAAAAAGACTCAATAAAAATTTCTGGTTTTAAATATTGCAAGAGATATGTTTTTTTTTACTATTTATGTTTTTCATTACCTCTGTTTCCAGTAAAATCAAAATTTATATAAACACCTCTTAAAACAGTGTTTCAATAATTCTTTTACCAGGTGTAGCTCTTCTCTGCAATGCTCTTTTAGGTTGAAGATGTGGCTCAGAGAAATTACCGAAGTCCATTCTGTAAATAATGTTAATGGACTGCTCTTATAAATTTTCAGTTTTTATTGTTTTCCCAGTCTTTTTACTAGGTTTTTAAGCTAAGTAGCAGAATTAGTTTTCTGTTTCTTTACCAAAGGTCTTTCTGTATCTCTGTTTAATTATCTTCTACTCCCCAGTTCTTTTCTACATGTTCTCACTTAACTCTAGAAACAAAGCTTTTCTTACTGTTCCAGTCCAAATGAATCAAGAGAATTTCCTAAGTCCCCTCTTTCCAACTTGTGTAGAGCTCTGTCTATGTTGTGTATTGGAGCTGCATTTCACATTTCATTTTAGCTGTGTCCTGTGCATGTCCTGTTTCTTTCTCCCTCCCAGTCAGAGATATGACATAAAGGACAGTAGCACCACATTCAGCTCTTTGTTCTGTTATTAAATTGCACACTTTTTAGAGTCTAGTATTGCTCCATAACCACAACAAAGAAAACTGGGGGATTTTCTGAAAAGAATTTTACATAAGGTCTCCTACTCCATAACAAGTAGCAGATTAATTAAACAGATGTAAAATGTAATCTATTTTTCTTACACAGCATAACTTCTTTCATTGTGTAATGAACAATCAGGAAAAAAAAATCCATTTCCCCTCCCAATAACTGCAGGAATAGCTTATCAGAAACAGTTACTAATAAATAAAAGCTATACTTCAAACAAACTATTTTTATTCAAAGGTCTGAGAAAAGTTCACAAACTTCCCCTTGCCTCAGGTGCTGTATAAACACTGTAAAGGCATATTCATTACAATTTCCAGCCTTGGTCCTTGTGGGCCAGGTCATCTGTTTTAACATGGTAATGAGCTTCTCCCCCTGTCCCCAGCCTGTCTGCAGAGGGGTTCCTGCTGTAGTCCACCATTAATGCGGTACATGTCTGGTCCTCCATCAACTGCAGGGGGACAGTCTGCTTCATCATGGTCCTCACCATGGGCTGCCAGGGAAGCTTGGCTTCCGCTGCTCCACCCATGGGAGACACCCCGACTGAACTTCTCCTACATGGACTCTTCCCATGGGCTGCCAGGGAATCTTGGCTTCTGCTGCTCCACCCATGGGAGACACCTCGATTGAACTTCTCCTACACAGACCCTTCCCATGGGCTCTAGCTTTTCACAAACTGCTCCAGTGTGGCTCCCCATGAGGTCACAAGTCCTGCCAGCAAACCTGCTCTAGGAGAGGCATCCCTCTGGCATTCATCTGCTTTGACATGGGGTCCACCATGAGCTGCAAATGGATCTCTGCTTCATGGTGGTCTCATCACACCTCACAGCCCCTTCAACTCGAGTTTAGACAGCTTCAGCCTGTTCAGTACAGCAGCACAGAAAACAACAGCAGTATCTTGGCGATCTTCCAGCCAAGGAACATCACCATGGCTGTTACCAGAATGTTCTCAGGCACAATGCAGTGAGGTGATCAGCAGTACATCGCTACAGTGAGCAGTGAAAGTAAAAAGCTGCCACTAATGAGCACTAGACTCTGGGAGTCTAGTGCTCATTACCACTAGACTCTCCACTGGGAGAGTGGGCCCCACGGCAAGCACTGCTCATTACTAACTGAACAGTAGTAACAGCTATAAATTCAATCCAAATCAAATCTGTTGTTATCCTGAACCCTTTGTGTACCCAGTTAGGCATCAAAAGGACTGTTGTGGTTTTATCCCAGTTGTCAGCCAAGTCCCATGAAAGTTCTCTTCCTCCTTCACCAGCAAGATTAGGAGAGAACTGGAAGAGTAAAAGTCAGAAAACTTGGGATTCAAGGTAAAGGCAGTTTAATGGGGAAAGCAAAAGCCACACACACAAAACAAAACAAGGAATTAATTCACTGCTGCTGACGGGAGGGCAGGTCTTCAGCCATCTCCAGATGTCAGGGTCCCATAATGCATTATGGTTGCTTCTGAAGAGACACTCCATCAAATGTTACCATTTCCTCTTTCTTCCCTCTGCTTAATAAACTAAGCATGATGTCATATGGTCTGAATACTGCACTGGTCAGTTTGGGTCACCTGTCACAACTGGTTTCCTCCCATACACACCCAACTTCCTCACAAGTGTGCAGGAAACAGAAACAGCAGAAACAGCAAAGCCTTGGCTTTGTGTAAGCCCTCTGCAGCAGTAACTAAAACATCACTGTATTATCAACTGTGTTCAGCACAAATTCAAAACATAGCCCATACCAGCCAGCCGCTGTGAAGAAAATTAACTCTACTACAACTGAAACCAGCACAGACAGAAAGTTTGATTTCTTGAGAAAAACAGCGACAGGAAAACAAGTCACTTTAGTCTAATGACTACATGATTAGACCATGTGAACCTCCCGAACTTTGGCTTATACATCAGAAGGAATATGGAAAATCTACAGTCCTATGATGGCTTAGCAGGAATGTAAGAGTTCTGTCATACTTAATTACCTGGAAGATGTAATAAGCAAAAAATACAAGCAAAACCCATTGCTGACAGAACCAGGATCTGTGGGTATACTAAAGGCACTTGCTGGACATGGTTTCTTCAATCTCATATTGCTTGTTTTTTCTAGACCTCTAATGCCTTAATTTTTAGGATTGCATATTGCAGGAAGGCAAATGGGGAGAAGAATAATCTGTGTATATGTAAAACTCTAATTTATGATTAATTCCTACAGATGATTTACAAATCCCCAGGAAGTAAAGTCTGTAACAAAAATGCCAACCCAGTCTGACCCACAGCAACACTACTGGGTGTCACTGACATATCAGAGAGTATGGTATAAAGGACAGCCATATGAAGAGGGTAAAATGAGGGGTTAAAAGTCACATCAAACTTACTGAAAAGGCCTGCAGGCTCCTCAACCTTTATTCTTTAATTGGGAGGAGAAGAGTTTTTACTAAAGACAAGTCTACAATGTAGGCCGGCAGCCCAACTGGGCAATACCCTTGATTTGTGCAGTTCACAGCAGTTCATTTCTAATGTCTTCATAAAGACCTTTTTTTTAACAAATGTGGTTAAAATTTTAGAAGTATAAAGGCATTTTATTAATTTTTTTTTAATAAAGCCTTGACTGCAAGAAATACTTGAAGTTGATAATCATTTGCAGACTCCTTTCTCCTTTCTCCCTGCAGGACTGAGAGCAGTAGCACAGCTGGTTTTCAGCTCAGTCCTTATTACCAACACCAGTTATTGGTTGAAAAAGCCTATTCATATCTGGCTACATTTCTTGATACAAGATGTTAGGAAAAAGAAACCCTAACCATGTGATAGTAAATTTGCCTGGTTTTTTAGTATTTTAACACAAACCTTCAAATAAGAGGAAATGATAAGTTATTTTATATTTGATTCTTATTTAGGGGCAGATTTAAAAAAGGAAAAAAAAAATCCCTCCTCTCACATGATCTTCTTAGCACGTACTATACTTTGGGGAAAAAAAACATGGCAAAGAGAGCAGTGAGAAAATTGAGTGCAGTATCTGAAAAACGTGTAATTGTGGATTCCTTCACAAGGAGTAAGCATAATAAAAACAAAGTAACGTAAATGAAATCAACCAGAAAACACTTGTGTTAGTGCTGGATATAAACACTTAAATACATAAACATCATCGGTCAAAGATATGTCCTGAAACATATCAGGAACTGCCAAGAGAAGCAATGTGTAGATATATTTAATCAAGTCAGTACTTGATTAAATAAATAAGAAAAAATCTAATCTTCAATTACATGGAAAAGAAGATCATATAATTTCTATATTAGTAAAAACAATATCTATTTTATGATAGATCTTGTTAAAAAGAGAGTATTTATTAAAAATTACCAGAAGAGATACTTCATTAGATTTTGAAGCTTCATTTCTGATTTGCTGGAAGAAAAGGAAGAAGATTTCACAAAAAAGGAACAATATGATCTGTACTTACAAAGTCATATGCCAATACGAGCTTTCCATATCTTGCTTATTTCCAAAAACATAAATTGTTTTGGATTAATCTAGTTTTGGTCTGGTTTTTTTTTCCCCTGGTTAGTGTTTTGCCTCTTTTTTTTTTTTTTTTTTTTTTTTTAAGACAGAGATTACTTCTATGCTTGTAAACAACAGTGAGAATTTTCTTTATGCATAAAGAAAGGAATTTTTTTTTTTCTCGTTTCTTCAAAAAGAATTTCTATTAGTGCATATTTTCAGTGGGACATCTGTGGATGGACAATCTTCTACAACATAGCACTCTTTGGCCTGCCATAGACTCTTCTACGGGTTTCAGTCAGGATAAAACACCAGTCTGCTGCAAGGATTAAGTAAATTCTATCAAAAATACATAACGTGGTGATAAAAATGTATAAAATATAATAAAACATTCTGAAATATTTGTGTACATGGAAAGATATGTTTAGAACAAGTTGCTTAGTTATTTTGCTGAAATTCTCCTTATTTTATCCTAGCCTTTGCTCCAGAAAGATCATATGACACTTAGCACAAAACCCAAAAGACTTGTATGAACAAGATTATTTTTTCAACATATCCAAAATTACTGCTGAAAAATTTTATTCTTTAAATAATGAAAATGTTGACCATTTAACATGACTGTACCTGTTATACTTCATCAAAGGTAAGCAAGCATAGTTAAGGTTACCAGAAGGAAACTTTTAAAACAACAAATAAATGTTTTCATATCTGGTACTTCTCCTACAGCACTACATATCAGCTTTAAAGTGCTTAATTAGGAATGATGATTTCCTTCTACTCTGGTTCAAAAATGCAAGTGTTTGCCTGCTGTGGATTTCTGTTCATTATGTGCACACAGTGAATCAATTGATTTGTAGTTAAAAAAAAAACCATTAATTCATATTTTAACTAATAGCAATCTCCTTTTTAGAATTATTTGCTCAATTTATTTGAAAGAAAATTTGAAGCTCTGTAAATATAAAATAATTGTATTAAAGTTCCTTCCATGTTTGGCCTTGAGTAATCCAGGTCCAGTTCTTGAAATCTGCCATATGCAGATGAACTGCTTTGCCTTAAGCAGTCTTCCATCTGCACTCCTCCCAGGATTAGTTCATAAGATATGCAAGCCTCCACCTTTTCCCTTCCAGTTGCTATTTTTAAATAATCAAATTCTTAGTTAATTTTAAAGTGTAACTCTCTGAGGATGTATATAGCTTCAACTGACAGACATTAATTTAAATTTGTTTGGCCGTAAAACTATGGTACTCTTTGTAGCAGTGTAAATCTACCTTAGTTTACTTTCTACTCTATCAAGTGATTTGTATTTTACTTTGAGAAATGAAGTTTGGTTTGTGAACTAGTTAGCAAGCTTCCCCCTTCATCCCCCTTTTTTTGAGAAGAAAGGGTTCAGTAAACAGAAGATACTGTCTCTTCATAAATTCAGATCATAAAGTAATTTCGAATAAGAAGTTCAAAAGAAGTTACAAAACAAAAATCCATTTTTGGAGTTTGGGGCATCATCTCATTAAGGGTAATACTGCAAGCCTCCAGTTTTAAAAAGGCACTGACTCAAATTTGTAATTATTTCACTTTCAAATTTCTTTTATCTCTGCTGCTGGTACATCAACAAATGCAAGTGCTTCAGATATATAGGCAGACTAATGAGCATTGCAGCTGAATACTAAAATATTGTAATATTTCCCAAGGCAAAATGACATATTTTTCAAAATTAAGAAAACAGAATACTTTACTGCTGTAACGTATGACCTTAGTCTAAGCCTCAAATCCCACGTTTCCCAGTACAGCTGAAGCAAGCAGTGTTTAATTAATGAGAATTAATTTTGTTTTGGGAAAGGTTCTAATTTGTTTTGGTCAGTGTGTTCACTATGGCTGTAGAGATCTTAAAGTCTATCATGTGCTTTCAAAAATCTCTAGTTCCTTCTATTCTTCAGTAGTTCTTATGTGCAATTATTTTTTATTGACCACATTTGTAGTTTGAGAATTAGAATTACAAAAGTAATTTAAGTGTTATGCTTTCAAAGGAGAGGAAAATTTGTAACAGTGCTCTAAACTTCTTTCCCAGGAGACATGGCACCATTTCTCAGCACAGCTCTTGTAAAAGACAACTATAAAAATACTCTAACATCTCTTTCTGTATTTATTTCTGCTGGATGGGCTGATAGCCAGAATGGGACAAGGGGAGGGTATTATGAAAGGATCCTCAAATTCCAGGGCACAAACATCTTGAGCTATAGGTTTTATTTTAAGCCCTGAGAGAAGAAATCTAACACAAAGAAGGAACAAAGATATTGAAAGACACCTTTGCCTCCTCCCTGTTCTGCAGGTTCCATGCTATGTGTCCAAACAACTGTACAGAAACTTCCCTGAAAATTCAAAATAATTATCTTGTTCTCTCCAGTGAAATGCAGCTGGTGCCTTTTTTCCTGAGATATAAATTCAGCAGCTCAAATTTCCTATCAATTCTGATTCCACGAATTTCCATGGAGCCAGATTTGTCTTAGAAGTGCAAGTTCAGTAAAATTCATGTTAACGTCTATCAGTGTTTATGCAGTATGGAAACTGGGCACATGCTTAGGACCAGATGAAGATTTTTAAGAAATAATTTTTTACTGAAATGGAGCTGCAGGGAGTGTACAGTATTGAATTTTCAAACAATGGTAACCATCTGACAACAATTTTTTTTCTCAGAATACTTTAAAAACACCCTCAAAGAACCCCAAAAAATTCTTGATATGACCCACAATATGAGACATCTGTGGTCCTCAACAGTGAAGAACAGCTAGCAGCATCTCAAGGGACTTGTCATGTAATCCAGAGACTTTTATTTTTTGGCTCTCTTTCACGCTGGGTTTGAAGACAGATTGCTTTACAAGGTATGTCATCCTCCAGAGAACAGCAATTTCCTTTTTTCTCTGCAACAAAACAAATGGAACTTTAGAATTGTTTATCTTTGATTAAAAATATATTACTTAACACACCAAATAAACAGCTTTAAAATTTGTCATTGAAATGATTGCTTCCTGTGGCAATTTTTAGTGTTTTTACATTTGCTGGGCAACTGGTAATGAGAATTTATATAATTTCCAATTGTTTTTTATTTTTGTAATGGTCTTAGAAGAAACATTTTGAAATATGAGCTTTCTTTAAAGTAACTAGATAAACTACCACGCTGTCAGGAATAGCACAACACTTCCTCACTAAATAATCATGGAAACTCAGGTAACAGCCACAATCTATACACATAATGCATGAAATCATACAGAACACACATTGTACATTTCTGTGGTAACATGCTTCATCCAGGTAGATGAAAGCCATGATCAGAGTATTTAGAACAAAGCAATGAACCCCCCCACACACACCCCTGTGTCTCACCTGGCCAACCATGAACCCAAAAGCTTTTAGAAAACAAATTTGCAAGATTTGTAAAATCAAAGTATATATTTTTGTTAGACTCTTAAGACAACTTATCTGTCTTTTTCTGATTTATAAATAGGCTGATGATGTATTTTGCAATGCTTTCTGTTACTATAATGCATCTTCATATTTCATTCTCCTTGTGTGTAAGGCCGTTGTGTAACACTTGTCTTTTCAGAGCTGTCATGTTGTTTCATGGTTCTTCATTTTTGCTTGCCATTTTTTCACTTTGGTTTTTATTTTCTATAGGTGTCCCTTCATATCTGAAGTCTGGTGTGGCATTATGACTCATCATATTCTTGGTATACTAATCACAACCTCTAAGCCAGCTTTCCCCTTTCCCTTCAATTCTATACAAAAACTCTCTTTGATCTAATGCTTGTCCTTTTGGGTCCCAAAAAGAGTAGTTTTTGTCTTCATTTGGCTCTGAGGCAATTTAAATCTTGTGTCTTGGACTTCATTACTTTTTAAAAAATTCACCTTTTTGCTGGAGAGAGTTATAAATTTGGACACCCAAACACATTGCAATTCATCAACATCTTATTATCTTTTTAAGAGACGTTTGGTGTCAGAAATGAAAGAAATGCGAGTATGACTAAGATTTTTCCTAGCAGCCCAAATTTTTTTCCTGACATTTGGATATTACCCAACCTAGAAATTCTTTTATTTCTTCGTTTTAACTCTGCCCTGAAGCATTTTTGACAAGTCCTAATCTTACTCAATGTACACCTTTTTTTTCCTTTGGTACTGTACTCTATACTCACAGATGCTCTTTGTGAGTCATATTCTTTTTTACTTTAAAGGAAAGATTCCCAGTGTTTGGAGAGTAGCAACAACTATTTCGGAACGCCATCCCCTAGTTCCCTCTGACATTCTGAATGTGTTGCCTTCACAGTTCTCTAAGGTCCTCATAAAACATTGCATTGCTAGGTAACACAGAGAAATTAAGGTGCAGTCCTTTACAGCCACAGAATAACTTCATTTAAGCTAAAACTGGATTTCACATTTGAGTTGTTGTCCATTCACTTCTGTTGAACATTGTGGAGGTGCTCTAAATAAACTGCAGTCTAGACTGGTGTTTTTATTGTTTATCACATTTCTAGCTGAATTTATACACATTTAAAGTGCACTCTTGATCAAAGCTGAAAAATTATCACAAGCATAAAAAGCAGTTTACATTCTAGAACCCAGCTTACATTCTAGAATTCAGCTTCTTTGGGAAAATCAGACAATATCAAAAATCTTTGAAGGTGTTTGATTGTCTATTAAAAAAATACGGAACATACTTAAAATAAAGAATATATATTTTATTTTACAGTAATTACTTAGGGGATGCAATTTTCTATAAATTTGATGGTAATACTACCTTGAGAGAAGCATATATTAAGTTTTTCTGGGGAAATCCCAAGCTCAGCTAACTTTGCACGTCCATTCATTCTGGACTAGCTGGTTTTGAGATCTTCACCAGAGATGTAAGGTTCTGAAAATATGAAGGATTGTTGTTTCTCCAATCTTTCTTTTCAAAAGCATTCCTTAAATATCTGCCCAATGCATCAGAACTTCTACCAGTATATCTATCTGTGAAAATTTAGGATTATATGGGGTTTAAATTAGTTTTGGGTTTGATTTTTCCTGCAGGTATACATGGACCAGGAAATTTCTGAAATGGAAATTATGAAGAAAGTTTTATTGCAATAAGTCTGCTATGTACTTTATACTGCCTTTAATCCAGAAACACAGATGTGGATTTTGAACAGAGAACATATGAATCAGAAGTACATCTGCAAAGCAAGGTCCTAATTTCCAAAGGGTAAGGACAACACTCTATAATTTCTTTTGTTTCTGGCTTTCTCCTACATAAGATTTTGTGCAGTCAAAATTTGAGGATGCAAAACTGATGGCAAATCATAGTATGCCAGCCACCCAATCAAGACATTTTTATTTTACATTTAAAATATAGATTAAAAAATACCTTAGCAGTACCAATATCAGCTGCCCATGGACAATGATTATGATAATAATAACACCATCCAATGCAGTTTTAAATACAAGATTTGGATAACAGCTGACTGTAGCTGCCCTACACCATTGTCCTGCTTCTGGCCAGGACAAGGTTAATTTTTACAGTAGCAAGGAGGGGCATTGAGATTATTCTATACCATCTCATGTCATCTACTAGGGACGGAAGACGAGTTCCCTTCCATGAGGTGAGATGGCAAAAAGAGCAGTTGGATAACGGGAAGGGAGAACTTGCGTATGAATTGTTCATTTCTTGTACTTTCTTTTATTACTTTTGTTGCAAGTTACAGGACCCTCATAAAGTGACAGATTATTTGCAAGGCGAATGCTGTGGGAACTCCAGAGAGGAGCAACTCAGTACAGTGTACTGAGCCCTGGCCACAGTTCAATACTAGACTGCACTCTCAGGGGAAGAAGAAGGAAATTAAACAGGCACCATGGCCGCTCAAATTCAGCTAAGCCAGAGGATCAATCTGTGCTGGTAGCAGTGGCTCTATACAGAAGAAGAGGTCTAAGATCAAATCAATATGCACAGTGAGGAGTGAAGAGGAAGCAGGACCCTCACTGTAGGAGGAAGAGGCAAGGCCAGAGATAATCACCAGTCCCTATCTGTGAGTGAGCTGTGAAATATGTGAAAAGGTTTACACTGCCAATTGGGTGAGCCCCTACTGAACTTGGCTGCTCCAATGCTGGATTTGACTCTTGAGTAAGAACAGTCTGTAATGTTTCATTGTGTAGTATTGCTTGATGAAAGACCCTGCAACTGTGTGTTACAACTGCCATGGACAATGAGTATAGACTGTGCCAGATACATCAATTTTGAGGCCTTGATGCAGCTTGGAACCAGCCCTCCAGCCCTGGAAGATATCTAGGACAGATAGAAATCATGGACTAAATGAACTCTGCAGCTATCTTGGAGGGACAGACGCTGACTATGGAAATGATACCTATGCTTGTATGGATATATATACATGCTTATGTGTGTGTATATATATATATATATATATATATATATATATATATATATATATATATATGTGTGTGTGTGTGTGTGTGTGTGTGTTTGTGTATGTGTGTGTATGTATGTATATAAATTTATGTCTACAATTGGAAGATATGGGATCTGGTCATGACATACATGTTATAGAAAATAGAGGTGGATGATTTTCTGGTTCTGGTCCGGACATGGCTAATTTTTTGTGTAGTTCAGAGGGGGCATTGTTAGGACCTAGATGTTGTTCTGTAGTGACTCATATCATTTTCCATGGACAAGGAACCCTTTTGGATTAGGTAGCATTGCAGGGAGAGTGGCTGGGTATTTGGGAATGAGAACTTGCATATGAATCATTTGCTTCTTGTACACTCTTATTAGTATTGTTGGTTTTACCATTTGTTTTCTTATCTCATTGATGTTTCCAGTAACTCTTTTCTCAGCCTGTGATCTTTATCTTTTGTGCCTCCAGTTTTCCTCTCCATCCCACTGTGGGGGGAGGGAAGAGTAAGCAAGCATGGCATAATTCAAAGCGGCTTCAGTAGGAATATAAAATTGGAGAATACCATTCCCAAACCATTACAATTAATCTAACGATGTACTTTTTTAGTCTGCTTCTTCTTTCTTCTAAACACTAAGGTTTAGAAAATTTTACAAGCCAAAACCTTGAGAAGTGAAATCAGTGTAGTTTAGGCTTAGAAATCAAATGTAGTTTGCACAAAAAATATTATCCTGGTTACCTTATGGATGGTGTCCATAAAGACACAAACATAAACCCATGAATACACATGTATCTACGGGTTTGTGAACATGGAAAATATTTTGAACTTAGTAGAAGAAGCAGCTGTGTACTTGCAGTTGTCAAAGTCCCCAGCTGTGCCTTCTGTGTAAGATCATGCAATGCTGTCTCCAGATTGTCAGGAGAACATATTAATTTTGTACCATTTTCTGTTCCCTTTACACTCTTTGTCATGAAAATGAGCGCGTATAATGAAGAGAACATGAGAGGCATTAACATTCGATGATACTTCACTGTCAAAAATAGTGGTCACATAATGGAAGTGGCATGTTTATCCACTCTCGAGGCCAACATAGGCATGGAGAATTAAAAATGGCATGGCACTGCTATACTGCAATTTTTGAAAGGATTATATTTTATGCAAATACAAAAAACCATTTTGGTTGACTGTAAAATAAAAGTAGTGAACTGACAATGTTACAAAATTAATTCCGAATTTCCAAATCTTTTTTTCCTCCAAATTTCAGAAATTACAAAATTTTTTTTTCTTGAAATAGCTTTGTCCATGTAGGACTGCTAGAATCATTGGAGGGACTTATGTGGCTCAAATACAAGCCTCTTCAAAAACTCATTTCAAATCCCATTTGTGGCAAGTTAGTTCTAGCCCACTATTTTAGCAACATCCTATTTTGTTGTTGCTGTTTCTGAAACCCAGCCTTCTGCGTGCCATCCTCTAACCCACAGGATATTTTGCAGCTAGGCAAAGGACTGGAGTGAAAAGAAAATGCTGAGCAACACAAACACTCTCATTATTTGGCTATCTGAATTCAGCTACATAATTTTCAGCTGATTTTGCATGGTTGAACATGTAAATCAAGCACCATGACTGCTGCCAACTTCTGTAATAGCAGCTGCTCTACCTGGCCTGTAGACCACTGCCTCCTGTTTCCAAGCACAAGTCAGAGGTGTACAAGTTTCTTCCAACCCACCTCCTGAGCTCCTGAGGAGCCAAAAGAAAACACCATTGTGTCAATGATGTGACTGGATCATGCAGCTGTGAAACACAGCATAATTTCCTCATAATACTATACAGTTTAAAACAAACAAAAAAAACAACAAAAAACTCCTCAAGCCTCATTGCTCTGGATCTAGGCCAGGATTTTGTGTAAGAAGAGATGATCTGATTGCTCTCAATCTGTCCCCAGATCTTCAAGGAGAGATTAATGCCTTGATGTCCATTCACAAGATGGTCATGAGGGCACTTTAACCACGCTGCTTTTGCACATTAAGATTATAGGAAAATAAAATAATTTATCTATCCTGCTGCACTAGGAATCAAAAAAAAATCCCAAAACCCTGTAGTAGTAAGACAAGGATGCCTTCAAGGCTTAGACTGGGAGAGAATTCAATGCAAAAATAAGCTTGATGATATCAAATAGATATTTCTTCACAGTCTGGGCAAAGAATCAGTGATTTCCCAGTATATTATCACAGTGATGAATGTCCACATACTAGAGGTCTCTCCTTACTTTGGAGGTACTGTGTTCTTCTACTAATCTTCCTCATCTATTTGGCTGGAAATGTAAGGGGGCAAACACAACCAAGAAGGATCTCCTGAAGCATCATATCCACCTTCTACCTCAGGAAGGTACAACATGTAACATTTTCATGTGCTGAACAGCTGCCAAACTCCTGAGTTAGAAAGGGCAAGAATACCAATAAAACAGTATCTACCTAATGGTGGACAGCATTGTCAAGATCACTGGTCATAAAGTAATGGGTTTTATCAACAGCTTACAGTAAATCTCTCTTATGCTCCTCCACTTTATTACCTTTTCCTAGATCATTATGCTTCCTCGGTATTCTTCTGAAATGGTATTCTAGGAAGTTCAAAATTATTCTGATAATAAATATTTGTTTCTTCCTTATTTATTTAGCTAAGACCCATCTAAATCCCTGATCCTTCTTATCAAGACTGTGTGTATATTGCAGTGCCCACAGGAGCATTTTCAGTTTTGATAGACATGACGTATTTAAGTTCGGACCAAACAACATAGCATTAGGAAAGTAATCTTTTTATTCTCACCTCCTGAGTTGAAGCAGCACTAACCATCTTGTGTTATAGAAAATAAAGTATTTTCAACAGCCTTATTGTACCTGGAAATCCAAAACAACAAATATTACAGGATGTCAGCTGAGTTCTCTCTCAGTACTTGCAATATTACTTATGCAGCTGAGCAGAGTGAATCATCAGATGACTCAATCTCCAAAACACCATTATAACAGTAAATAAATAAAGCCCTTCCCTCACACTAAGGAATTGCATTCATTCAGACAGCCTTACTGAAAAACATGATTGAGAGTAATTTGAAAAGAAATAAATGCAATTTGAATTTTTAAAAAACTCATCAGTGCTGCTATGGTTCCCATGAATAAACAGATCTGATTTGTTAAGTTTCTTTAACCTTCAAAGCTGATTAGGGAATAATTTTTGTTGCTGCTGTTGCACAAATGGATGGATACATTTTCCAGCAAGTTTTGGAGACAGGCTGGAAGCAGGTACAATTAATTCAGTACATATAATTTACTGCATCCTTGCTTCTTTCACAGAAATCCTTGCCAACTGATCCCCGGCAGAAGATTGGCTTAGTTCTGCAAGCAGCTGCTCAACTTCCCACTTTGCTGGAGGTAAGATGTCACAGTAAAGCAGCTGCTGAAAGAGTGGGAGGGAGACACCAGTGAGCAGAAACAATTGTGTTGATAAAAAAAAAAAATTAAAAAAGGAGAAAAACACAGGAGTGGCAATCTTTCTTCTAACAGATTGGGCTATACTAAAGCTATTCCTTTAGAAGAAACAGTGTGACCACAAGTTAGCCTTGAAATATGTGAGCTCTTGGAAACTTACACTACTCAGAAAACCAAGATAAAACCTATTTACCAATGATATATTATTCTACTGATAATGAGTTCTGTGATCAAATTTGACATACTCAGAGATCTGAGGTTCATGAAGATTCAGTGCAGATTTAATCTTATCTGCTTCTGCCTTAAATGCATTAAGCCTGTCTTGTGAGAGATAATAATTATTTACGTCAATATTGGTATAAATTAGAGTTCTTAGGCTCAAACACAAATTAAATAGAAGTGGAGAGAACTAAGAAAAAGACCCTGGAATTCCAAAAGTCAATAAATAAATTAAGAAAACAATATTTGGTGTAGCAGTAATCTGCTGAGATCAATGGTACTCTATTTAAATATCTATCCTCATAATTTTACTTGCATAATTAGGCATGACTCAAATAAGTCAAGGTAAATTGCCAGTTATCACATGTAATTAACTGGTTTTTAGAAGATTTTAAAGCTGTGGGTTTTTCAAATATGGTCAAAGCTGGAATTAATTTAGAGGTTGTTATGTGACAGTGACATTGCCCTTTGGTTAAACATTTTAGAGTACTCCAGAATAATCACTCTGATATTTCAGGTGTAAAATTAAAAAAAAAAAAACCACAAACCAAAAAACAAAACACCAAAATGCCCACAATGCTGAAATCTTATGGAGGACATAACAAAATTATAACACTTTAAAGCTGTGAGATTGACTGAGGGACTTTTTTAAAAAAGAACTCTAATATGCTCCTCTAATAACACAAATTCAGGAAAGCGGACTTTTAAGAAAAGTCCCATCTTTACAAATGCTGATAATACAAAGAAGATAGCAAACCAATTCTATTGGTTTGGAGTTATTGGTATTCAGGCAGGAGGACAAAGTATATTCCTGCAGTGGAAGAAATCAGTGTAAACAAAATACCTGTACTGAAAGTAAAAATTCAATATAATATGTGACCCAAAGGCATACAAAAGCATAATGTGTGACACAAAGGCATAATATGTGACACAAAGCATACAAACATGGGGCATTTTAAGGTATGAATGTTGTATAAGTACAGGCTATTATATACAATAATGTTGACAGTCTCAGTACCCTGATTCTCCACTTGTTGAAAGGAAAATTAAAAAATAATTAATCATAAATAATAAGAAATTAGTACATACATTTAAATTGCATTCCTCTTCTTCTATGCTACAAAGATTGCAGGCCTTAGAACTTCTTCATTGTTTTTTGGCCTTGCCTGTTTTTTGTCCTTTTTTATCCTAAGTAAAACTATTGTTTTGGTTATTTGTTGCCTGAGGCAGGTTTAACTGAACCCAGATTTTTCTAGTGTAAAGGAAGTCCATAATATCTGTAAAGACTAGAAGAAACAACACACCCACCAAATCTAAACTGGCACAACTAGGTGGCATGCATATGTATAGTATCTACATTTTCATTGAAGTGTTTATCTCTCCTTTCTGCCTGATTGCTTTTGCCACAAGCTTAAACTGTTTTTCTTTGTTCACCCACTCTGCATTCTTATAGCATTCATAGGTTTTTTCCTTTTCATTTTATTTCTTGTTTTTAGTCTTAAGAGACATTCATACCCCACACTGATAATTCTTTATCAACATTATCTTCATTGAAAAATACATCAAAGAAAGAATGTGTAGGTTTGGATATTGAATAAAAAATAATCTACATTTGTTCACTAATAAACTGAGCTACCTTGTCCTCCAACCTCTCTCAAGCTTTGTCACAATCCAACAAAATAATAAAAGGAGAAATTGTTCTCAGCTTATTTAGTAGCCACTCAATTTCTTAGGCAAAAACTCTTGATATACAAAAGTTAAGGTGTAGGTGCATATTGGTCAGACTAATCTGCTGTTAGTGTGGCAAGCCCTTGAACCTTTCTTATGAAAAACTAATCAATGAGAACTTTGACCTATTTTAAATCTTTCCTAGCTTTTCTTTTTTTTTTATACTCCACTCACAGTCAGCATGAAGCTCTACTCCCCTTTAACTAGCCATATTGAACAAAGAAAGCATCTGCCTTATTCTTTTCCCCTACTGTGCCATTTTAACAGTAGAACTTAATTACAACTGATTTTCTAAAGCTCATGTGCAAAAACCACAGCAGAATTGTGGGCAGAACTCAGATTTCCCCGCCTTGCTTTCATCTTTCCATAAACTCCTGTTTTCCTTGAACTGCTCCAGTGTGCAGTTGGATTAACTGAGCCTGCCATGACCATGCTCAGGTAGCTTTCCCTTTAAAAGGAAATAGTTGGTCGGAAAACATGAGAATTTCAGCAGTGAACACAAACTCGGCTGCTTCCAGGCCAAGCTTTGGTTCCCTTTCATGCCTTGGCCCCTGGACCATGCTGATACAGCTGTGTGAGACCTCTCAGTAAATCACATTGATGAAATGACCCCAAATTACCCCTCCAAAATATTTATTTTGTTTTACCTGGCTCATTTAAATAGTGTGATTTCTAGTATGAGGTCATCCATGTCATCCCCTGTGGCATAGGAATATATATGAATGACAGTGGAGTGACAAGGTCCTTTCCCAGATTTGCCACTGCAGGCCACAAAAATTATATAGTTGCTAATCATTCCTCTAAAGAGTTTTCTGTGTTGTAGCTTTGCTACTATGTCTGGTCCCAAAGAGTAATTTTTTTCTGCTTTTATTGCTCCTTAATGACATCAGATTTTTGTCAGGCAGAGGCAGGAAAGCTGACTGGTCTTTTTTCCATTTGCATTTATGAGAAAGACATCAACAACTCCTTGAACTTTGTTGCACACAAATCAAAATAAGAATTAAAGATAAGCATAAAGGAGAAGCTTCTAGTCCTTGTTCTGGTTAGAGCACCTTCCAGTCTCTGTTGAATCAACCCTGTAGGAGTAAACAAAGGGAAACAAAGTAGTCTTGGCTGAACAAGAGACTCACACTTCAAAAAAAGAAAAATAAAAAGGGAAGAAATGAAAAAAGTCAACAGACCTTTTGAACTCCCAAGAGGATGCAAACCTGGTTTGATTTAACATTTTAGATAGCACTCAGCTTAATAATTTACCTAATTCCCAGTGACCAACTGATATCTATTCATAAGGGTTTTGTTTGAGTTGTTGGTCTTGGCAGGTACTTGGCAAAGAGCAGGTGATTTGAATTGCACTGTATGTAGAAATTCTGAATTAATGCTAATTTATTATCCATGTGATCATATGATAATCAATAGTATAGCAGTATTTGTTAGTCCTGACACTAATTTTCCTTCTTCCAAAACCTTGCTTTGTATAAATTGACAACAAAACAAGAATAAATTGATCAATTTATTTTTATTGATCAATAAAATTGATGACAAAACAAGAATATTTTCTACTATGAAGACATCAAATTTCCTTTGTATATACAAAGGAACAAACCAACTTAACAAATGACCAATGCCATAATAAATAACCCCAAATACAAATTTAAAAAAAAATTGTCATTATTTGGCATAACATTTGTAGTAGAAACATTACAAGATATTGTGGGTAGAATATTTAAGCTTGTATTGCCACGTGCCACTGTGGAGTACAATTTGCTAACATTAATTCTTTCTTCCCTTTTTTATTTTTATTGTCATCAGAAAAACTCAAAGCCCTTTCAACAGCCAAGTGTCTAACAGGTGTAACTGATGAAAACAAAGCCTTGGAAGTCTATGATGGCTGTTGATTCTGAAACTGCAGAAATGTTAAAACCCCAAGGTAATGTATGGATAACCAAAAAATAGGTCCCAGGTCAACAAAGCTCAAGTTATGCAAACAACCACTGGGCTAGTTCTCTTCCCATTAGTGTGCAAAATAAAGAAGTGAAAAAGTAGGGAAGTTGGATCAATGGGTCACTATAGCACATTGTGTCTCTTGCAAGTAGAAAGCCCAAGATGGAAAACCAGGTCAGTTTTTTGCCCTGTTTGCCATTTAAATGATGAACATTGAGGCCGTTTTTGCTGAAAGAAAGAGAAAAAAAATCACTGTGAAAACACACACTGTGTAATAATCTACAGAGAAAATGGAACATCTTAATGAATCTTGTCTAATGATCCACTATATATGATGTTTTTATCACCTTAGGCAATGCATTTGAATGTAGTGCACCTGAGCAAAGCTTCTTTTCTCCTGTGTGCTCTACAACTGCTAGACTCTTTTTGAACGAATTCAAATTGCGTGAAAAGTTCCTGATTGACAGCTCTGGAGAATATATTTATCCACAGACCAGGTAGAGCCTAGAAATTTATCCACAGACCAGGTAGAGCCTAGAGAGCAGAAATGAAAATGTATTCCCACCTCTATCCTGACCTTTAGGGGTTGGTGAGGAGCAAGTTGTTTTGTGTTAGGTTCAAGTTCCATCATCTAAGGATGATTTTATTGATTGCATTTTTTCCTTTGTTTATTTTATTTTTTTAAACAATCATGTTACTTCAGAAAAACAAGAAGTATGCTACTGAGAGAAAGGATTTGTTCGAGTCAGACCAAATCATTGCTTCTCCCCCTTTTTAAAGTAAGTGCTTCCTCATTCGTTCGGTCAAATTTAGCTCCTCAGGGTAACCCTCTCATGATTAAGCTGAGGTAGAAACTTCACTTGATTGTGAAGAAATTGCCAATAAGTTATTGTTGCTACTGCAGGTCCTATGTGGAAACAGAAGACGATCTCTTAAAAGAGCAATTAATGTCCCAAGGTAGTAAAGTCAGCTCCATCACTGGTACGAAAAAGTTCTCTTTTCCTCTTTTTTTTCCCTCTTTTTTCCTTCTATTTTAATTTTTCTGAAGCACTGTCTTGCCTTCTTTTTTTTTTTTTCTTTCATGCTGAGCTTGATTCTTCCAGTTAATATAAAACAGTTTCCTCTCCAAAGCAAAGTAAATGTTTCATGAACTATTTTTCTCAGCTCCCCTTATCAAGTGTTTGCTAATAAAATGCTGGTAACTAGAAAGGAAAAGCAGATGTATATAGTATCCTGGGAAAAGTAAAAAATGTTTGGATGGGAAATGCTACACAAAAAGTTAAATTCAATTCCCAAATTAAAAAACTGAGGTTTTGTCTACTGTGAAAGCTTAATACACAAGAAGCTCTTGAAAAAACAACAACATAAAATGCGTGTTTTAAATGGATAAATGTATTAAAGTCACATGAAAAAAGCAGAATCTTGAAAGGTTGCACTAGAGATGAGATATATATTAAAAAGTACAGTATAGTAATGACCCTTGATTATAAAACAAAAGCTTTTACAGATGCAAAGACTGTACTCTACATTGCTATCAGACATACTCATGATAATTTCATGAGTAAAGCACAAAGAAATCTTTTGTTGCTTGGGGTTTTTTTGTTTCTTCAAATTGCAAATTTATCATCTGCAATTGATCATAGAATGCCACTGTACTGGAAATACAGAGGTAGCAAATAAAATTCTATTAAATGGGAAAGTGGTGCCCAGGAATTACTGTGCTTCACATTATTTTACAGCCATTTACATTAAATTAATTTTCCTTTCTTTTTTTTTCTCAGCACTGTAGAAAATGTTGTTTTATTCAGGTTCTTACGCAACTTTAAAAATAATTTTAACCCACGGTATTGTTCTCACATGCTCCTAACTAACTCTACACCAGAAGTTCTTATTGCAACATCAATTACAGTACAAGTGAGAAACTTGTGGGGCTCTAGATAAAAAAGGAAACCTGTACTGTAAACATAATGCAAAATACTTTCTTGTTTGTTTGCGTGTTTAATAACAGGAAGGTGAACAGCTCTACTGAGCTATTACTTTGAACCCTAATGAAAACATACTCTTGTATTTAGCATTTATTCTAGGTTTATAAAAGTGTATGGAATTGTCCTGATCTGGTCAGGACAGTGTGTTTCCAGAAGGTGTCATGGCTGGGACCCAGAAGTTCTTTTATACCACCTCCCATCATTGCTGGGAGCAGGGGAAAAGGATTCTCTTCTTGGGAGAAGGGGCTTCTTCTGGTCAAGAAAATGTGGTGGAGGCAGCCATCTGGTATGGTTGGGGATTTTCTGCGTGAATAATTTCTTTTCTTCTACCCTCTGTCTTTAGTATTGTTGCTATTGTTCATTTTCTTATCACATTGTTCTTTGCAGTAAATTGCTTTTATCTCTTGCCTTTTTTGCCTCCAATTTTCTGTAGTCCACTGCAGGGAGAAGAAGGGGGGAAGAGGGAGGTGAGAGAGTGATTTGTGGTTTAGAGAGTCTCTGTGGGGGCACTGAACTGGGGACTACCATTCCTGAAACTTGATCTTAATATAGTATTGACTACTAGAAACTAAGGGACCTGTTTCTCTTCCTCTAACATAGACCAATGCAAAGAAAAATACAGTAAAATCAATATCTGCAAAGCATTTCTTCAATATGTGTATGGATTGCTATATGCAAGTTTGGCTTACTTTTGCTCCTCCCCTCCTATGGACAAACTTTCAACACTAGAAGACAACAGTTTGAAGATAGAAATGGAGATCCTATGGAAAATATGCTGTAATCACTGAAAATTTTATCACTGAATGCACTAACAGGTGAAAGAAGGATATTTTATGTCACAATTTAGATTCTTAAATCAGAAAGTGTCACAAACTGAGTCAGCTCAGATTTTCTTATTCTTGTAGCTGTAATTAACACTATGCCTTCCTCAGGAAAACTCATTTTTTAGTGCAAAATTTTCTGTTTGGAAAAGCTGAATGTATTGTGCACTTCCAGATATGCAATAACTTCCTTGCAGTTACTGGCTGTCAGACACATGGAAGTCATTTTGGCAGCATGTGCTCTGGTGAACTGCTCAGTGCTGGCCCAGCCAGTCTGCTTTTGCCTAGGCAGCACTGAATTTTGATGCTGCAAGCACATATAGTCACAAAAACATGTAATCATGGTATACTGTAGTGAAGGCCTTGTCTTTGTAAGCATATCCAGTGTTTCCTGAAAGTATTGAAGTGACAACACTTCATAAGGTACGTGTGCTACCCAACTAACAGTGGAATCTTCAGATATCTGTAAAAATTTTTACCAGTGAGATTCACAACTTGAATGGGAGGACATCTGAGGCATCAGTAATGACATTTATTCCATCAATAGTTCTCTAACTATCTCTCTGCTCTTTCCTAACCCATTCATATGAGACACTACTTTTATTGGCAGTTATAAATGTATATGCTTCAAAATAAGTATCAGTTGAAACTGAGATGGGCTTCCAATATTGCCACATTTCAGGATCTGTGAAAATTTTTCTAATAGTGTCTAGTGCTTATTTATGTATAATATATGGTGCAGTTGTTACTTGAGCAAAAAGGGTATCACTGACTATCTCCTAGACTGATGCTAAAATACCAGGTAGTCTTGCTGGAGTAAGATGATGTGACACTCAAAACAACTTCCCCCTTTAATCTTTCTCTGTTCTTGTCTGCCCACGTAGCAGGAACCATGGAGCATGATTGCTTACACATTATAAAAGAAGGGCATTCCTGCAGACCTAGCTTAGGAGACAGCCCCTTGGAAGACCTGATTGGCAATTGTTTACTGATGGAAGCTTTGAACAAGATGGGAAACAGCTACCTGGATATGAAGTGACTACACACCATGAGATAATATTATTGGGCACATGTCCCTCTGGTATTTGGGCGCAGAAAGCAGAACTAATTGCACTCATTCAAGCTTTGGAATTGAATAAAGGAAAACATGGTAACATTTGGACTGATTCAAAATACTCTTTTGGAATGGCACATATACATCAAGCCATCTAGAAAGAAAGAGTCCTTTTGACATCTCCAGGCGCATTGATCAAAAATGAAAAATAGTCCTTGGATGCACTTGAAAGTATCCAGAAACCAGCAGAAGTTACTGTCATGCATTACAGAGCAGTTGAAGCAGTAAGAGCAAACCAGAATTGGGGAATCATTTAGCTGATAAGAGAGCCAAAGAGGCTGCAGAAAAAGGCACATTAGAAAACAAAGTTTTATCTTTAATACCCTTACCAGAGTTACTTCTCCCAGTAGAAAAAACCAAAGTAGGGTGCTAAGAACTGTCAATTAATGTCAGCGTCAGGAGCAAAATTTAATCCACAAGTCTGGGCAGTTACCTTAACTGGGCAAATAGTAGTCCCTGAACAGATCCTTCAGGAAATAGTGGATTGTGAACTCAAAGCCACTTATTGGAGTACTGAGAAACTTTTGAAACATTTGCAAAATCTATCTGAAAGTGGATCTGTAAGTACTCAGATTGTACAATCAGGAATCCAAAAATTGATAGTTTGTGAAAGGATCAACCCTAACATAGCTAGCAAAGTAGTTGTAGGAGCCATAAAATCTGGAAAACTTCAAATGAATACAGGCAAATTGATTTTACTGAATTGTTTTCAAAAGGACTTTGCAAATAGCTTCTAATTCTGATGGATACCTTTTTAGTGTGACCTAGCCTTCCTTTGTTGCACCAACCAGGCTAGGGAAGTGATTAAAATACTTGAATCAAGTAATTCCTAGATTCAGGGTACCTCTGGGATGTCATCAGACAGAGATTCCCATTTTATTGTAGAAGTGATACTACTGACTAGGAAAGCATTGGAAATAGCTTACGATCTTCATACTCATAGGCCCTAAGCTAGTGGCAGATTAGAGAGCTGAATTACATAATCAAATTGCAGTTGTGTAAAATATATCAGGAAGCCTCCTTAACATGGGTCCAAGCCTTGCCTGTTGCTCTATTTTGAATTCCAATTCAGCTGCCAGGAGCCAGCCAAATAATCCTCTGTGAGCTGCTGTATGGTCAGTCCTACCAAGTACCTCACATTCCAGGAAACACACATTGAAGGGGTCAATTTGAATAATTACCTCATTTCTCTTAGTGCAACTTTACATAATTTTCTGTGAGCAGTGGTGCTTAGTGAACAGTCTTATGGGACTGGAAATGTCAGTGCATGAGTTCTTACCAGGAGATTGAGTCTACTTGAAAGCCTGGGAAACTGCTTTTCTTCAGCCAAAGTGTATTTTGTGCTGTATTGTACAGTACAATAGTACTGTACCAAGTACTATTGAGAACTTTTACTGCATTGAAACTGAATGGAAGAAAATCATGGATACATTATTCCAGAATTAAAAGGCCAGAAGCCACTCAAGCAATCAAACAGCTATCTGAGAAAAACCCAAGATGCTTAAGTCTTGTTTTTTTCTATCGAAGGGGTAGAGCGTCTACAGATGTCCAGGAAATCTGGAAACAAACACAAATTTGACAATGCACAGCTCAAGATGACACCTCTTGGGGATCTGAAGAAATCTGGATCAAACGTACTTCATGGTTACCCAGCTGGACTTTAATACATGTTTGTAATATTCACATATAATAATAACAAACAATAATAATTGCTCTGTGTGTTTTAGTTTGCATTGTGATTCAGCTGTTGTAATGTCATACACATAAAATGAAATACAGATATTAGACCAGCTCCCTTAAGGAATTTAGTCTCCAGAGAAGGGGAGACTTGATAGGAGCAGTGGATCAGAACAAGATTTTACTCTCATAAGGACAGTCAAACAAAACAATTCAGCTCTGCAAGGCTGACAAAAGAGAAGTTATACAAACCAACAACACTGTGCTAACTCAAAAGCTGGGTATGAGGAAAAGCCACTTAAAAAGGACACCGGACATTAAAGACCACCAAAAAAGACCTGAGAAGGGCCACATAAGGACTTTGACAAGGGGTGTGGTTTGTAAAATACAGTAATAAATATAAATCGAGTAATCAAGGTTAGCTGATGAATGTGTAATCAGTGTGTATGATAAAAACTATACCCAATGCTTGGGGCACTCAATTAGAGGAGGGATCCTCTGGGTGACAAGTGCAAGAATATCTGCTTTCTAATACTCAAAACCATGTTAGAAACTTTCTGTCCAGCCAATTCCAGTATTGTTTAGATATTATACTTTCAAACTAAACTAAGAATAATTTCAAAAAGAAGAAAAGCACTTGGGAAATACAACAGCGCATGACAGTGAGTGGCAGCTGTAAATATTTAGATGTACACTAGAAAAAAGGTACTCGATGATGGGTGGTTTCAGATTTTCACAGTAAGGTAATCTAAGTAACCCACACTTGCTTTACTCTCCTCTTTATATCAACCTATGAAACTCTGTGCAGCTGAAATGAAAAGGTCTGATTACTCTTCGAGTCCTTGTAGATCTTCAGTGTCTGAAAAATAAACCAACCAAAATTGCATTATGTTTCTTAAATTATATGTTAATGCACATAATGATACTAACCAAAGTTGTCATAAATGGATGGCACTGACCCAAACTGTCATGAAGGATAAGCTGAAAAATTAGCATCATGATCCAAGGTAAAGAAGGAGGCTGAAGACCTTGTTACAACTTTCAGGGTATGCCATTTACATAGTCGATGCATTAGGAGAAGATGCTGAAGGTCACCAGATCTTCATCCTTCTAAATTACAGGTTAGATAATAAATGATCCCGTAACTCTAACTGTAGGAAAACACTGTTTCTGTAGACTCATTAAATAAATAAAAATTTCTGGGGACACTTCAGAACTAGTTATAAATGCAAAATTCAGGAGCTGTTAAAGTTAAATAACAAAATTGCAGAAAGCATCTAAATTTAATGTAATATATTTTGTTACAAGAGGGAAATACCCAGATTTTAATACAGGAATTTGACTTCTCTCACTTGCAAACTGGCACATATATAGCAAAAAATTTATTTTCAGAAATACGTATCTGAGGTGTTGGAAAAATATGTACTTTGTGTTTGATATTGAAACTAGAAATTAAAGAGTTAGTAATAATGTGAAATGCCATGCTTACATTCAAGTTTGCTATGAAGACAATATTAAATAACTGCTTAATGATAAAAATTATTTTAACTAGATTTCTAGATCATTTTCTAATAGCCTATGACTAATTGTGAAATTTACCATTTTGCCATGACTAATGTGTGAAATCTGTCATCTTTCCTCATGATTTACACAAGGTCCTAATAAGAAGAACACAAAGTTGGTAATATGACATGAATAGTAATTTTGATTGTACTTGCTCACGGTATTAGGAGAGAGGAGACATGTTTTTCATTAGACTGTGTTAGATACATTGGTGTCCTTATAATATCATCACTGGAGTCTATCAGAAATCTTCCTTTACTGTATGACCGACCACATCCTTGTCTATTACTCAAAAATTGTATCAATGGATGTAAGTAATGATATAACAAAGGAAAAAAAAAAAAACAACCTTCTGGAAGTGATTAGCCAATGAGTTTATCCTCCTGTAGTTAGATGTTAATAGATAAAACCTTCCACAAAACAGGAAGATTTACATAATCTAGCTCATTATATACATTACTTAGAAGGAACTATTTCTTTCCAAATGCCTACATTTTGTAGGAAATCCTTGAGAGTAGGAATCTGGTAACTTCTTTTATGTATTTTTGTCAAGTACAGCCTGGTAAAAGCAGAGATGGCAAATTAAATTTGCAAACTACCTTAAAATTACCTGGCCTATCAGAAGCCCTTTTGATGGTAGTTGTGGGAAGGTTGCTAAAACTCCAGATTTTCTGATTTTAAATACTGAATGTGTTTTGAAACACATTTCTGTCATGATCTGCAGAGAGAGAGAAAATATGTCCCTTTGTCTGAAAACATTGCATGTTGATATGGAAAATTGCAAGGTCTTAAAGGACTTATGAATATTCCCCAATCACATGGAAATCAGCATTTGAAAAACCTACTGTGATCTCCCCTTTTTCTATGATAAAGGAGGAGTCTGCAGGAGAAGGATTTGTCACCAGGAGTTTCTGACCCAGTAGAAGGTCAGCAGCATCTACTGAAAACATGTCAACATGTTTATTTTGTACAAACAAACAAAACAAAATTCAGACACAAATAAATAAAAATATGCATATTTTTAAATGGGACAGTACACCAAGGGCTTTTTAACAAGAGTATAGAAGAATTTTCCTGAGGCACAATTTAAGACTCATTTTCTTTAAGAGGAACTAAGATTTTGGCTCTCAGCAGTGTTTGATAGTGCTTTTATGTAGATATTAATAATTATACACAGAGACACTGTATATAAGTAACACAATGAAGTAAACTCATCCAGCTTTACCAGACAGTGAAAAGTGAAGGTAGTAATACCTCAGAAATGTAATTAAAATTAATGCTAAAGGACATACAGATTTGTTAGACAGGAAGAAACTGCTTGTCCCGAAAAGACTGTTTGCTGCATTGTCATTGCACCCTTCAGTGTCCTCCCTTTGCATAAAAACATCAAGATACCTCTTGCATTTATTTATAATACTTGCTGTGATGGTACAATTTGGAAATTCACCTCATATATTTCAACACTGACATTATTAAAAAATTCTCCCTGAATTCCCAGCTTTTACAACAAAATTTCCAGTATGTTATCCTGGGTCTTCTTTATCGGCCTCTACTGTAAAAAACTGGACACCACTGTTTTTTCTCACCTAAAAAAATGCCTTCATTTCTCTCCCCCCTCCATATTATCTTCTCAGCATTTTATCTTCACTGAAAAGAACATGTTTCTCATGATAAAGCTTTCATGATCTTGTCACAATTTTCTTAAAGCAAGAAATCATTTCAGTTGTCCCCTAAAGCAGCATCTTTAAGGTAAGGAGGAAAGATGCTAAAACCTCAATGTTTTATACATAGCTGTTACTGATCTGTCCTGAATCCTCAGTTGGTGACACCTCTCAGAACTACTTTTACCAACTCATTGTTTAGCCATAGATGAGAGATTTATTATAGTTATTTTCACAATTTGTGTTAAATCCTTTGTACTCTTTAAACCAAAATTTTTCTTTCATACGTTTGATTTTGACTCATTAGCCAGATATTATTTCACTTTTATAGTTTAAGCCCCTCACCTTCTACTTTCTTGGCTTTAGAAATATGATTCAGTACTTGTGAGGGTTTTGTGCTCTTTTCCTGTATATTTTATATTCTTATTTATTTGATTTATTTGACTTCTCCACAGCAGGAACTGTGTAGATGTTGTTTAAGAATGGCTACTGGAAGATGAGTCTATATAGACATGTGAATAGATCACTGCTAGTGAAAAATGAACAAATGAGTCAGCTGGATTCACTGTAGGGAACATGTAAGAAATTTTATGTAAGATAATTTCGTGAGTGAATGGATAAACTTGCAGAATCTTTCTCGCATTTACTAAAAAAAAATAAATTTATAAAATTGTAGGGCTGCATTTATGACTATTAGTGGTAATGTTGCTGTTAATGATTTCAACTGTACTGCAGACAGAAGCTTGTACTGAATTTTGTGCCCAAAATTATAATATCTGCTTGTCAGTAGGAATCTAGTACTCTACGTTGCCCCTAGCTAATAATTAATATCTTTAAAGAGTATTACTGACTTAGGATTTCAAATAAGTCCTAGCTAGTCCAGAGCATTTTATTTATAATTTCCTTTTACATGAAGCAGCAGTGTCTGGAGATTACCATATGAAGGATATTGGGATAATAAGCATATGTGACAACGCTACATATCTTCTCCAAAATATTACTTCTATAACACTGGATTGTGAGTAGAGAATCTTTCTGCTGACATCAAGTCAGCAGAAACTCCCCTTCTCTGGAGTTCTTATTGCATCGTGACTACTCAATTACTTGCTCACCCAATTTTCCCTGTTCTTAGCAAGGAAAATTATTTAATTTAGAGTCTGCAGACTGACTTTTCAATTTCAAATTAACAATCCCTCTACAGTTCAGAATAAAACTGTTCTTGAACATTGGAGTTTGTAACAAGGTTTTACCATCATTACCTTCAAACCTGTGGATTATGAGGAGAGATTTTTTTGCAAGTACTGTTTAATTTTTAGGGAATGTTTTGATTCTAAGAAAATGTTCTTTATGAAGTGGAAATATTAGAGAACAGTCTGGAAACACAGTCATAGAACTCTCATACCCTTAGTGGGATAAAGACAGAGTCCTAGAAAATATAGAAATCTTAAAAAAAAAATCCTGATGATATCTCTCATGGAAAATTTTATTTTTCTTAGCTAAAACTGTAGCAGTATAGGATAAGTGCATGTCCAGACTGATCTACCACTGTCTCAATTATCAATAGGAATGTACCAGTTTACTTACCCTCTGTGTGTTTTGCATGCTACTCTGTCTCATGGTAGACTTATAGTCCTTAAAATGGATCTGTTAGAGCAGAAATGGGTATTCATTAAAAGATTCAGAGTCAGTTATTTTTTCTTTGTAGCATAGATACATTCCCCAGGAAAAAGCCTTGTAAATAGTTATATCAGCAACTTTTTCAATGGGAAAACATATTGTCTTATGGTAGCAGTGACAGCCTTAAGCTCAAATATGGATTCACTGAGAATCAGATAATTAATTCTTGATAAGAGATTTTTTATATATTTTAGAAAATAATATCATTCAATAAAGAATGCAGAAGTGAGGAACAGAATACTGGCTGTGCTGTAAACTGCAGCAATGCATTTCTCCTGAAAATATTTTTTAGTGACTGACCCTTTTTTTGGGGTGTCAGATGATAATCCTCAGGTAATATTTAATTTTTGATAGGCTCTTTGGGAAAACCACAATCTATATCTGATGATCAGGAAGTCTAGTGAGGTTCATTACTGCTGGTATTCAGATACAAAACGACATTTCTAAATAATTCAGACAAACAAAGAACCCACTGGATCATAATGTTAAGAGTTCTTCTCTTGACAAAGAAAGTCAGTGATGCTGCAGATTTTCTGACACTTAGTGTGTTGATTGGCATGACACTGTCATTATTTCCCACCATATATTTTGAATTCTCTGGGAAACATAAAAGAGTATGCAAATACTCTACTCCATGCTTACAGGATATAGCGTTTATCCTCCCAATATTCCAGCCAAAATCAGCACCTGGATGAAAAGCAGCTGACTAAAGCTAAACCCAGGAAAATTAATGCTATTTGGAAAAGGGAACCTCTCAGAACTTGCCTCCTCAGTCCATAATACCTGCCCCTAAACCCTTAAAATCCTAGTTATAATTTTCCACCATTATCAAGTATTTGGCTTTTTTACAGGGCCACTCTTCATATATATAGAGTTTCCTACTTCCCCTTTACTAGCAGTTTTATAAACTATATTAATACTGAAATTGCCCTGCTTTATCAAGAAGTATTTTTTTCTTATTGTGCATCTTCCTTTAACATTAAAAGCACTTACAGTTTTCCGTTGAAAAGAAAACTTGTCTGTTTATTTTTTAACTTCTATTTTAATTGTCATTGTCCTGTTATCCACTTTGTCTGTTCAGATTAATTATCACTAGAATCACCACCATCTCATTTTTACTTTGTTTCTTCCTTTCTATTTTGTCTTTCCTGCTGCCTTATGCTCCCTTCAGTTTACGCATTCAATACTATTTGGCACAGTAGCAGTCTTTACTGAAGGTGAGTCACTTGATCTTTCTCTCTTGTACAGAACTTAGTTGCTTTGCTCTTTGCTATTATCTATCACAATCACATTTTTACCAAAGTCAGAGATTATTGAAAGGAGGGATTTTCATCAGTGTATCTAAGGCAGCATCTAGGAAGAGCTGAATCAAATACACCCATTGATCCAAGCAGCCCTTTGAAATGCAGTTTCAAAAGAGTCTCCACACAACACAATACAGGAATGAGACATGCCATATAATTTTGTAGAGTATTTTTTTTCCCTTTCAATTTATTTTTTTATGACACACAGTTTTGTTTAGTACCCAGCAGGTTGTGGAGCCATGTATACAGTCTTTGCATGGACTCAGTGCTGAGCCCCTTGCAAAGACTGTACATGGCTCCACAACCTGTCATGAATTCCTTGCAAACAAGGAATTGCAAACCGATCAGGCACGGAGGGAACATTGCCAGGAACAGAGTGGCAAATTTAAATGTCTCCAGGGAGTATGAGCGACCAGGAGCACAGAGAACAGGGCAGGATGTGGTGCATGAAGGGACAGCTGTGGCAGTTGTGGCACAGACTGTACAGTCAGGGAGATTGTGAAGGGCACTAAGGTGCTGCAGCACAAGCGCTCAGATCAACTGCTGCTCATTACACTTTCTGAGAGTGTCACCCAGAGGTGCACACCCAGAGGGGACCAAGTCCTCCAAACTTACAAAAAACAGTGAAGTAAGCCAGATAGAGCTCCCAAAATGTCATGAAAAACATCAAAAAAGAATTTGGTCATCTGGGCTTCCAGAAGGATGGATGCCTAAGCCTTTCAGTGTATTGTAGCAGTGGTGGCCACTGCATCAGACTTGACCAGCTGGACATCCTGCTCAGCCTGCTAGCAGAGTTACCAGAGACAAAGCAGCCCCCAGTACGGGCTGGGGATGAACAGATCGAGAGCTGCCCTGCCCCGAAGGACATGGGGTGCTGGTGAGGGGCTGGACATGAGCCAGCCATGGGCACTTGCAGCCCAGAAAGCCAAATGTGCCCTGAGCTGCATGCAAAGCTGCGCGGGGGCGTGAACGGCTCTGGAATCCGGCTAACAAACTTAAGAACACACCACAACACAAAGCCCTGTGGGCAGCTTTGGAGGGAGGAGATTCTGCCCCTCTGCCCCGCTCTGGTGAGACCTCACCTGCAGAGCTGCCTCCAGCTCGGGGCTCCTGGAAAGGAGAAGGCTTCAGGCTGACCTAATTGCAGCCTTCCAGTATCTGAAGGCTACTTAAAGAAAGTATGAGGCAAGACAGGACAAGGGGGAATGGGCTCAAACTGAAAGAAGTGAATTTATATTAGGTATTAGGAAGAAATTCTTTCCTGTGGGGGTGGTGAGGCACTGGCACTGGTTGCCCAGAGAAGTTGTGAATGCCCCATCCTTGGAGGTGCTCAAGAGGAGCTCTGAACAACCTGGTCCAGTTGAAGATGTCTCTGCCCAAGGCAGGGGGTTGCAATGAGATGAACTTCAAGGTCCCCTTCCATTTCAAAGCATTCTATGATTCTACTACTTAAGACACATAGGGGAGACTCCCTTAACTCTCAGTTGCATAGTCTGAGTTGTCCTTCTGCCTGAAAACATCTCATCCCCATCCAGAAAGATTTGACCCTCTGAAGAAACGACCTTCATGATTCAATCTACTAATGATGACATTGCTTTCTTCAATAAAGGCTGTTCAAATCCATTTTAATCTGCTATGCAGGAAGCTAAAAACATCATGGAGCAACCAGTGTTGAGATTTCTGGGATTTTGGAGACAACAGAAACACTCTTCCTAAAAAGAATTTCTTTTCTTAATTTTGATCTTATTGGCATAATGAAAATTTAAAAAAAAACCCTCAATGAACCAGAAAATATCAACAGATATAAAAATACTAGTCATGTCCATAACATTGTTTTTCTTTAGGTGTGTGAGAAAACTTAAATACATAAATGTGTTTTGCACCATTGCATAGAAAGGATAAATGTGGGTATAAAGGAACCTGGATGATAAAATTCCTATGCTGTATGTGACTTGTTACATAATTTTGCATGTATCTTAATTTCTAGCTAAGAAAATCAATGGCATAATACTTATGTGGTTTTAAAAGGCACAGATTTATCACTGTAACTATGAATCCAGAATTTGGAGCAACTGTAGAACTGCAGAACAAATTGGGTAGTGGGACTTGACCAACAATATTTTTTTTCCTCCCAAGTTTGCTACAGGAATTAGTCTATATTGTTAGAAGTAGTAACATGGCACACAGGGAAGAATCTGTAATGTCAAACTCCTGGCTATACAAGGTGCTTGTGAGGTGTGTTCTGAGGGCTCTAGTTAGGACTAGAAATCTGGACTACCTCTAACTTGTACCTGTGTATTGGCAATGGTAATGATGGGAGAAGGTTAGATGGTCTTCTGAAGCCTCTTTTTCCATTTCATTTCCAGGGAACAGGAATCCCATCTGTGTCCCCACACCACTTCATGAAACAAACCTGAGCAAAGAGATTTGTGACTATTAACTGTGTTAAATTCCAAAAGCACCCTACTGAATGTCAAATGAAGTGCTAATCTAGACATAAGGTTGTCCAGATATATTAGTGAAAATCCATCTTTTGCACTATGCAAAACTTGATTGGACAAGTCCCTGAGCAACCTGATCTGAACTGGCTCTCATTTGACAAGGAGGGAGGAGATTGACCCACAGAGATGTCTTTGAATCCATGTTATGGTTTTGTATGCCCTGATAGAAGGAATATGTTGCTGTCATCACAATACTTTTAATGGTGGAACTATTAATATATAAACAGTTTTATGATTCCAGTTTGTTAAAATATATTTTCATTCTTTAATACTTCCATTCTTTCTCCATTTCATAGCTAAACAAATATTAATTTATGAAACTATTCAAAGTGTGCAAGTGAGAATTTCCCTTGCACCTCTTATTTCCAGATTGCTACAGAAATATCTTAATAAAAAAACACTGAGGAGTAATTAAAATGAAAGCATTCTATGTCCTGACCCTCCTGACAATAACTGGAGAGGATCTTTAGTGTCGCCTTACGTCAGAGAAAGGCTCTTTCAAACTAACCAATTCAAATATCTAACCAGAAGTACTTTTCACAGTGTGCATAGAAAGTATTGGTGCCCAAAGAGAGGTTAAAGAGGGAACCCAAAGCAGACGAAAACATTGTATACTCTGTACACAGTCATCAAAACCTTCTGATACACTATGTCTGGTGGCACTGTGTGGCCACTAACAGAAAATTTGCCACTGAAGTGTGGCACCTTGAGGTATTTGGTGAACATCTGAAATGTGGTGTTACACAGGAGCATATATTCTTCATTAAAAGATTTTCCAATTTGCACAGTGCCAAATCACATTGAATGGTTCTGAGGAAATCACTCAATACATTTAAGTCTGGAAGCTCAAGTGTTGTGGTATGTAAAGGGGGGGAAGAAGAGAGAAGGGGTGGACATTTGGACGGATGGTCTTTGGGCCCTTCCCTCCTGGAGATGGCTGAACACTGGCTTCCCATGGGAATTAGTTCCTGGTTTTGCTTTGCATGTGTGCATGGCTTTTGCTTTCCTTATTAACCTGTTTTTATCTCAACCCGTAGGTGTTTGTAATATCTTCCAATTCTCTCCCTGATCCTGCTGGTGGGGAAGTGAGCAAGCTTTATTGCTGGCTGGGATTAAACCATGGATAAATGGTAGAGAGAAGCTGAGGGGTGCCTGAGGAGGACAGATTCAGCACGTTTTGAAATTTGTCAGTGGAACAAAAGAAGCAGAGAAAAAATAATATTCAATAATTCTCTTGCTCTTTTATCTTTCCCTTCCTGATCTATTATTTGATTAATGACAAATTGTGTAGATGACAAATAATTTTAAATACTCATAAGTTAATTTAATGCTCTTGTATGTGGGAGACTAATAACATTAAGCTAGAGCCAGACAAAGCTTAGGTAGGCATTGTGCAAGATTTTCCAATGGCTCTGCCAAAGCAATTAAATCTTTTTTTCCAAGCAAAGTCTTTGTTTTGTAGATGTGAGAAAAGTTTGACTCAACTAACCAAATGTGTAAATTAAAGTAAAAGGAATTCACTGACCTGCAAATACCATGCTTTGTGCCAGGCAAATATGTTGGAGGATGTTTGAGCATGGGTCTCCTCATATAAGTGGTCACTTGTACAAGTGGTCTGGCTGTGCCCTATATACCTAGGAAAAGTGAATTCATTTGGAAAAAATATGTGGCTGTCTTTCTGCTTCCCTAAATATTCTGCAGCTGCAGCTTCTTGCTTCTCAATAAATCTCTGTACATCCCTCCAGGGCAGCTACCTACTCAGACCTCCCTCAAAGACTAGGAGATGACAAGAATAAATCAAGGCTTCGCTAATAATGGCCAAAATTCCTAAACCTCCAGAGACCGTACTTATAGCCTATAAAAGATCATTTCAGCAGAGCTGCTACATGTTTCTGGTAGCACTAATTGTTTCTGCATGGAATGCTGGTTACCAAGACTGATTCAGCTGTGAACAAAGTACAGGGGACTGTTAAGATTGTCTAGTCTCCTTCATCTTTGTATCTACAGTGAGGTGCTAGGTCTCTTTTCATATGCTGCAGAAACCCATTGGTAAAAATCCTGCCCAGATTTGGGAATCTCCAGTGGGTGACAAGCATCAGGGATCTGAGACTAGTATAATCCCATTATCAATGCTTAATCACTTCAGTAGGAATCATTAGAGCATTGAATCAGCTACAAAGAAATATTATGGGTAGGAGAATCAGATGGCTGGTAATGTGAGGGAAAAATAATGAAATAGGAGAGACAATGTGAAAGAAAGACATTGAAACTAGAATAACAGCATTCAGTGAAATTCTTTCTATCTCCTTATACGTGGCAGCTCTTTATATATTTCCCCATATTTCTTGAATTTATTAATGATTGATGTATAGAACAAGACAATATAGAACACAGTGTGGTATAAACTCCATGGCCAAGTCAATCTTGCAATTGTACCACTAAATTAAAGGCAAAAAGCCCTGAGCCATGGCCAAATCAAAGATGGAACACCTGTCTCATTTATTCTGAGTTTACAACTGAAAATGAAGTCGTGACTTTAAAGGTAAAAATTTTGTAACTCATCCCAGCAGCTTGTAACCCGTCCTCATTCTGACCAACTCAGCAGCAGCAGAGCTAAGATGAAAAAAAGCAACCTGAAAAGATCAACATACTCAACCTTTTGCTGCTAGCAGTCTACCTATAATGTCTTCTGAACTCAATGCCAAGGTTTTAAACAGTTAAACATAAAATTGAGAATATGACAGGTTGAGCTGCTTCTCTTCACCCCAAACACATATGAAACCAAAATACAGCAGAAATATTTACTCTTGGTAAAACAATGCAGCTTTCTCATCCTTAGGTACTGCAATCCCTAAAAGCATCTTTGTCTGCTAGCAATACTCTGCCTCTTCGATATTCTTCAGTAGTTCATGGTGATGAGATGCAGCCATTTCTCCCTTTGGCAGGTGCCTGATTTAACACAGAATGCTTTCCTATGGACAAGTGAGGTGGTTCAGGATGGATCAAAACCTGGATTTCTAGCTTTGCAGGAAAGTCTGATGCTCTAAAGAAGAGTAAAATCTTTGGCCTTGAAAAGGATCTCAGCTGTGGATGACAGATCAAGAAAAAAATCACACAACAAGAAAGTAAACAACAGTGCCCAGACCAAAGCCAACCCCATCAATGTCATACTTCAGCACAAAGAATGAAGCACCCCATACTGCTCCAGAGACCCGATAACCTGCTTCCAGGCTCTCTAGCATTCAACTTGGTACTTGGCAACAGCAACACTCAGGGTCCCTGCAAGCCTTTCACACCTGCAACAGAGAGCCTGGAAGTGCTGGGAGCCCTGACACAAGCTGGGTCACTCAGGCCTGCCAAGCAAGCTGTTGGGGAGGTGGGTGAATGGCAGCAGCTCTGCTGAGCTTCTATCAGAAAATATAAGGAAAAATTGAATGTTTCCAAAGAACATTTAAATTTTGTCGAAGAAGCATTGTTAATCTTTGCGCCGCAAAATTTTTGTCACTCCATTTGTTAATGTCATCATGCTTGGATTCTTTTTGGGATTTGCACCCCCCCTGCCCCCATCCCCCACATTGCTGTAAGGCATGGTCTGCACAGGGGACAGTGAGGAAGCACCCACTCCTACGTGCTGTGCTGAAGGAAGGATGCCTCCTCCTCCTCACCTCACGAGTCACCCTTCTAAAGCACCATATATAAATCCTAAATTTGCATGTGCACATTGGCACCCAACACAAGGTCAATAGTATCAAAAATTCAGTTACCATGTCCAGCTATTCCTGAAATAATCACATAATGAATATTGCTCAACACGTACGTGCTGCTTTAGCAATGCTGTTTTATGCCATGTGATTGACCAGAACCATGCTAGTTCTTAGTCATAGCAAAAGAAGAAAAATGCCTAAACTCAGATTAAACTAATAATGTGTGGTTTTCCCAGGAAGAGAAAAATATTGCTGTGTAGTAGTTGCAGTTCCAGTAAAATAATGTTTCCTGAAATAAAGAGCTTTCATATAAGAAGAGATAGCTCCTCGTTACTCCAATATTGTCTTACATAAAGACATAATTCATCTGTGGCATACTCTTCTACAGAATATTGTGGCAAATACTGATTTCTAAAGGATTATTTGAAAGAAGATTTTTATTAGAATAAAATTAAAAGGGTCACTGATATTCATGTCCGTGACTACCTGCTGAGAAAGAGAATAGGAAGTTTCTGATAGGAAAAAAACCAAACCAGCTTGAGAAATAGGAAATTATGATTCCTATAACTCTGGTTCTGACACTGTCTCCTTCCACAGCCTTGGGCAGGGCACTTGAATTCTCTCTCTGTGAATCAATTGTTAACTACCTCTTTTGGCTCTTTGAATGATTGGTTCTGTTAATGTTTTTAAGGTGCTTTGCTAACAAACTCCAAACACTTAAAAATCCACTGTATTATAACAATATCAGAGGTTTTATTTCATTATTTCTTGCTAAAACATCACAGGCTGAACATCATTTGACATTGTAATAACTTTTTTTTATAAACTCACAGAATATTAATCTATAATGCAGTTTTCAGATTCCATGTTCTCCCACCATTTGCGAGAAGATAACTTCTACTATAGGAACTCTTGGAATAAAAATACAATAGACATTTAGCTCTCAAATTTAATGCTGTGTCAGAATCTGATACATAAGTAGTTACATCCCAAACCATTGCTTTGGTAAAAAAAAAAAATTAAAAAATATATTGTTTGGAAGCAGATACAAAATTTATAGCAAATGCACATATTTGACCAGTAAAATTCTTTGTACACTCTCCAAACATTATCATATTGCAAACCTAAAATTCTGTCTCAATTTTCTGTTTAATAATAGGATCCTCTCCAAAACTACTACCCTCTGAAGGTATTTCTGAGCAAAGAGCACGGAAAGAAACAAAAAGCACAAATGCTCAGGTACAAAGCAGGTTGGAATTTGCTTTTATCCAATGCTCCCAAACTGATCAGTTCACAGTGTTTCCTCAGTATTTTATTACATTTCTGGACTGTTTCATCACATGGAACAAATGCTGAGTTTATCTCTCACGTGAGGTTATCTTGTTATAGGTGATCTGGTTATAGCATGTCCTTGATGAAGAACAATCTTTTTAATAGCTTTCCTGCTCAAAGACATGTCACTTCGAATCCATCTTGTATCTGGATCTCAGGTACACAGGAATACTGCCATCTGGACCGCCCCCTGCTTAGACTGATGATGCTTGCTCTGCTTTGGAGTCAAATGTCTCACAGACGACTTACTATGCTGCTGGAATTTGTTTCACATAAAAACAGTTATAATGATGTTTTATCTCAATGACCATAATTTTTCTTCCTATAAATCACAGGGTTGCCATTTTTATAGTTTTTCTTGAACACTGTCATTTGTTACATTTTTGCTGAAGTGAAAACATATGTCAAAAACATTTTCTATGGATCCATATCTGCAGGGAAAATGATGTGAATAATATGTCCTCTGAGCCATCATCTGACTTGGGAGACTTGTGCACATAGTTCAAGGTCTGTGAAAACTCTGTGTGAACCCTGTATTTCTGGACATAAAGCAGAAAAATAATCCATACTTTGCTCTGGAAGCCCAGTATATCTGAAGGTAGCTCTGGATGTTGGGAAATTGATGATGTCTGCACACAAACACACATACAATCCTGTTTGACTCTAGTCTTTTTCACCAGCATTTTAATGGGTTTAAACCACCTATCCTTAGTACTACCGTAAGCACCTAAATTAGGCACTAGTTTGAAAAGTCTCGTCAAGAACTTTCACAACATCATTTTGTAGGGTAGATCTTATAAAATACAATGAATGGTCATATTATTAATCAGAAGTTAGATGAGATACAAGTAATATTTTGAACTGATAATGGTATTATTTAATTGCTATGGTATCAGGAGATATTTTCAGTAAACCCTGAACAGTATTATTTGTAGGTTATGCATTCCACATTTAGAATCATGGCTTTACAAAGTTTTGAGAAGCTCTAATGTTTAAGTTAAATTATTCTTGTGAACAGTTCACCTCCTGTCTTTACACGGTGCATTATGAGTGGAAGAAGTAGGAAGAAGACAAGACATCTTTGCATTTGAGAATGTGACTTACAGTCATTGTCACAATGTCAAAAGGAGGTCCTGGCACACAGCAGAGATAACAAAAAAATCCTCTGAAGAAAAGGAATATCAGATGCTGAACAATGCACAAACCTTTGCAGAGAGACAGATGGAGGTCAAATGCAATAGCTGAGTAGACAAAACAACTATAAAAGTTATAATAAAAAATTGCAAGCAACTAACACTGCTGAATGGTTTTCTGAGACCCAGCTCAGCTCACTAGGAAGTGACTACAGTCGCATCGGAATGGGAAACTCAGTTTAAAAAGCAGATGAATACCTGTTACAACAACAACAACAAAGAAGAAAAAAAAAGGGGGAAAAAAGGAAAAAAGAAATAAAAAATTCCTGAATAAAATTGAGGGTGTCAGCAAATTGGCTGATGGCTCTCCAAAGACAGTCCAAACAAATATCAGATCTAGAGAAAAGGTTTTTTTCCTTCCCAGCTCTATATACAACTATAAATGGAGCAATGCTAAATGCCTTAGATGTTGTGTTAATTTTGTAGATAGGCCTATATATTCTCACAAGCATACAACTTCAAGACAATAGGTATAAATATATCCTAGCTATAAATACTTCCTCTTCTAATGAGATTACTGCTATGTTTTATTCCAGCATGAATTATGAAAGAGATGTACTCTTACAAAGCAATTGTTATGCTGCTCTTCTATATGAGTAGCTGACCTGGGGTAAATAAACCTTTGTTTGAGTTGGCATCTATTACACTTCGGGTGTAATTTACAGATACAGAACCTTACCCTTAAAAATGCTTCTCAATAATGTTTAACTCAGTAGTGGTACTTGGTATTGCTGTGGTTTTCCTGATGTCATCAATGACAATGTCATCAATATATCACAGCCACAGATTGAGTGGTATGAAATCAAACATGGGTGTTCAATGTGTTACTGTTACAGGACTTCAAGCATCTGAGATAAATGTCTTTCATTTTCCACGAAATATAGGTAAACAAAACCACTATTCCCACTCTAGCTATTGGTAGCATCAAACACTATAATTAGAATAAATGAGTAAGACAGGAGTATTTTAGAATACAATTCAATAAACAATTTAAACCAAACTAAGACCACATCAAAAGAAACAACTTTGCCTTTGGCCCTGTTTCTGGGTGAACTATCACCCTTTCATATCCTATTCCCTTTGACAGGTATATGGGTTTTTATGACCACTTGCTGAACTGGGTCAGTAAATTATTCTATGAGAAAGGAAAATAAAAAAAGAGAAACAATTCTCTCAATTATTGTTATTATTATTATTATTAGTAGTAGTAGTAGTTGTAGTATTACAATCATCATCATCATCATTATTACAATTATAATTATCTTTATTGTTAATTATGTGCAATAGTATAGTATACCACAAAAAAATTGAAGAGCAGCAAGGGCCAACACCATGTCAATTCAGGTAATTCCTCAATCCAGTTCACTATGAGACAGTGAAATGTCTCTGAAAGAGCCAACACACTATGGAGATGGAAATCAGGAGCAATGGGAAGACAGTGTTGCTTTTTTTGGCTGCTTGTAAGTGGCAGCTTACACTGTTTCAAAGGTTTCACCTAACTGTAATCTCTATATCTTGTAAATACCTGACTTTCTTTTTCAGAAATAAATTCTGACCATGGAGTTCAGTAACGAATTTCAGCAGAAATAAAAGACTCAGCTCTGAGTGTGTGTCTTGCTAATAGGATTTTGGTAGCAACATTCAGTAATTATCAAGTAATTTTTTGATTCTGTTCTGGAAACTGTAAATAGGGAACTTATTGAGAGATTCGAGTTTTCAGTTGACAAAAAATACAGAGTACATATATAGGCCTTCATAAAAGTATGAGTATTAAGATGAAACAGAGATTTCAATCATGATTGATTAGCACACCAGTTACCAAAGAAATTTAACAAATGGCTTTAATTTCATATTGATGCTAAAATACACTGAAAGCCCAAGCAGGTTTGTTTTTTGTTTTTTTTTGGTTTTTTGTTTTTTTTTTTTTTTGAGAATCCTTTAAAGCTTTTAAGTAAAAAGTAAGCAAACCAGTAGATAGAAAATCTTGCATATTTGGCAATAAAAAACGTAATGCACCCAAGCATTCCCAATCAGTTGCTTTTAAATATTTTTTTAATTTTAGGCAGGTTTTAAGGCTATCTGAATGCTCTTGAAGTCAGTGTGCACACTAGCTGCTATTATAAAAGTGATTTTGCAAATGACATCTTACTTCAAAAAAACCTTGTGATCTCAGCAGTCTTATGATTATAAAACACTTATGAGCACTCAGAAAGAAGAGATAACGTTAACACTGTCTCTTGTGTCATCATCAGTAGATTAATTAACCAAATCTGGCACTTTTAATATTACTACATGGCCATCAGCTACGTAACTTGACTTTCAGATTCTATTCTCAAAGCTGGCAGCTGAAAAAAATTGTTTTATTTACAAAGGACCTACCTGTGAGTAAGACTCACAAACATGAAATGTCAGGATATTTTTACAGTCACTTTTCTCAAAATATATTCTTGTTGTACAAAAGAATTGTTTTTGCCATATTACATCCACATCATATTAATCGCCTGAACCAGTTTCATTGTGTCTTCCCTTCTGTATTTCAAACACCTTAACAATACAGCACAGATTTATGAACCTTGAGAGAAGTACCATAAAAAAAAAGAGCAAAAAGCAAACAAACTGTGTTTACCATGTCTAAAATGGAAAAACCTGAGTGTACCCATATACAAACAGAATCAGAAGTTTCTGTTCTGAAAAAGAAATGCCTGAAAAACACCGCAGTTTCAGAACATATCATTGTACTCAGTGTAGGAGGTGAAGACAAGAGACAATTTATTCTGCAGCTGGTTTAGAAATAAACACAGCCATGGAAGATAAGGAGTGAAAGAGGGATAAATCCTCCTGAAGCACACTTGATGGACAGACAGGCTGCCATTAACAATGCTGTTGCCATTGTAAGTACAGAGTGATGTGGAGATACCCTTGCATTTATACTGTAGACACAGTCCTTGAAGATTTTACACCTCCAATTCCTTAGAATTATCAGCTATCTTTAGCCTGTCACTCATCCTGGCAATCTTAGATTTCTAGCTTGCAGGCCAGGCAGATTATTGACAAAGCAATCCAGGATGATATAATACACCCTGACAAACAATAGTGAGGGGGATTGTGTTTACCACTTTCATTGCACCAATTCAGCGAAATTAATTCTTAATGCCAAAGTAAACTTTCTCTTGATAAGCATTCACTCCCCTTGCACTATTGTTTTGTGGCACTAGCCTCTTCTAAGTAGAGTAGCAATGCATCTTGATCCATCTGATTTAACCTACCTCCCCCTAATAAAAGTGAGAATAAGGTTATTCATACAGTATCAAACAAGCACATAGTTAGCAAAAAAAAAAGCGGGCCTACAGGAAAATCAAAGCTATAATTTAAGTGAAAAAAATAGGCAGGAATATTTTAAATTTAGGTATATTTCTCTGTCCTCACCTTACCTACACCTACTGAGACTGTAGTACAGATGGTAGGAAGAGTACTGGTGAGAGATATAAGCAATCATGTGAACAAGCAAAATAAAATTGTCTTTGATAAGACATTTTTTTCTTTTTGTTTTATCCGTCATGATTTTTTCCACAGGGGCATTTTTAAGTTGTGAGGTTATACAGTCTGTGGATAGAAAAAGAAAAAGGGGTTAAAGTGCTGAACAGATCCTTAGCATTAGGGATGACTCTATATACTGCTGAATTACTGAACTGATTACTATGACTAGTTTCATAAAAGGATTATTTTATGCATTCAGGATGAAAAAATCACTGATTTAACACCCAGTGCTTCAGCTGCAACTCATGCAAAGGTGTGGAAGAAAACATCACATTTGCTTACTTATCAATATTGATTAATCTCTTCTCTGTCATTTTTTATCAGACACAGCAATGCTAATCCAAAAAAGATTTATGTGCCAGGAGTTTAGTCATTTGTGTGAGATGAAGTTGTAAAACAGAAGTTAAAAACTTAATCCTAACAGACTTCAATGGAAGAAAGTGTTATACAGTGGTTGGCTATTCTTTCTGACCACTGAAAATAAACCCCTAACATTTATCTAGAGGTAAAAAGACCCTTGACTTTGGAAATACTCTGATCAAACAATGATTCAAGTTCATCTTTACCTCAGAATTTTCAAATTCAGGAAAAGACAAATCTCACGTTTTTTCACATGTTTTAACCCTGTTAAGTGGAAATTATGCCAAAACAAGGAGAATTTCTGATAACTAAATATACACTTGTGTTGGTTCATATAAAAAATGCTTTAATACTTCTCCAGCACATAAAAGTAAGTTAATATGATAAATATTATAATCTCTGTAGCAACGACACAGGGGACCTAGGTTAGCTGGACCTTGATGGCCAAGATGGAGATTTCTTTCCCTTTCCTTTAACATGGCTCCATTAGGTAGCCTAGGTGCTTTTGCACTTATCCAAACTTTGTAGCGAAGTTCCTCTTCTCAAAAACATGCCTTTTTAGGAAAGTAACAGCAAAATTGCTCAACAATATTATATTTTTTAAGAAGAAGGAAATTTATTTTCCTCAGTTTTCTGAAAATTATTGCTTTTCTACCTAATGTAAGAAGAAAAAGAAACATTATGAGAAAAGATAACATTATTCTGAAGAACAATAAAATATTATTCTGAAGAACAGCTTCACAGTTTTGTTTTCTTGCTCTCAATAATCAAAGATTAAAATACACTCTTCCTACACCTAGTATGGTTATGGTTTGGTTTATGACTATTTGTCCCTCAATGTTTATGGAAAAACTGCTATTTAATTTAATAAACATATTTTTCTCAAATTCTTAAATATTTGATAATTTTCAGATTAAGGTGATCTTCCCTGTTTCCTGTATCTGAAGCCTAGAAAATTCTGTTGAGTACCTTCCAGCGAGGGCACCTATAGGTCTTTACTTGACAGTCTCATTTGCCAGAGAGAAACCTCTTCTCTGCCTCCCTCTGAAATTTATTTCCACATTTTCCATTGTTTTAAATTTTAAAAAATTTATTTGCTTGCTGTAGCTTGGCACTGGGTGTTATTATCAGTAATAATATTCACTAATTACCTTTTAATATGATTACAGTTTTAAAATTGTAAAAATGAACAGAGAAGTTAAAGCCATTGTAAGTCATTGACACCCAGACTCCTAAGACAACTGAAGGTGTCTTGGATTCCATCAGAACTATTTAATTACAGTTAATGTTGGTTTTTAACAGAGCTAATTACACCAGTACAAACCTCAGCTAGGTGTAGGATGAGATTAGAATGTATCTCATAGCTGGCATCTTCTGACATATAAGACATATTCCGCTCATGGTCTATATTTTTCAGAACAGGTCTCACAAATCAGCCAACTGTCTTCGAAAAGTCTCTCACCAATTTTTAATTGCACTTGGTAATATGAATTAAATAGTCAGAAAAAATAAAGTTCATGAGTAAGTGAGTAAGTTGCAGTGTGCTATGATAGCTGAAGAATTACCATTTGATGAATCCTTTATTATCCGACGTTCAGTGTAGCAGTCTAGGACATTTGAGGCAATCAAAGTTACGCAGGTTTAAAATGCAATTTTAATATATAAAGATAGATGAAGACATGCACAGTTTTCAACGTTTTGTTTATGTTCTGTGAAGTAAAAGTAACGGAACTAGTATCACAGTAGCAGTAGCAGAAGGTATTATTCTGTGCTACCCTAAAGCATGAATTTGAAAAGAAATATTTAAATCAATGACATTCCCGTTATAGAAAGCTGGAATGGGTTCAAGTCTTTAAAAGTTCTGTCACCACGAGAGCTGCACCTACAATGGAGTTTGACCTCTGCAGTGACTGCAGCTTCAAAGGGCAAATATTTTGACATGATAGAAAATCCTGCAAACAACAATAAAGGAAATATAATCTTGACTACTCTGCAGATGCTGACAGAAAGCAAAACTCCCTGAATTATAACAATGATAGTTTGTTAATTTTAATTATTTATAAGGAGATGACAGCCGAGTGCCCAAAAATCTTTCTATTGAGAATCCTCAGTATAAATCTCTCTGATATACTGCAATGCTACTTCATCTCTGCTGCCAGCTGCGCTGGGACACATAAAGCCCCTCATTAGTTCACGCCTCCGCTTACAAGGATTGCTTTAACAAAGGGATCTAGCCTGTGTTAATGACTCTTAAAATTAAGATATGACTGTGGCACAACAAAAAATACCTTTGTCTTATTAAAATGGTTTGGTAACAGCAGTGCAGAGCTGCTTTGTATTTGCTTGTCTCCACATATTTTAGTTCAGGCAAAAAATAGGGGATGCACTCTGGAGAAACACATAATGAAGTCAGATAGAAAATCTTGGCTTGCTTCAGATATGAATTCAATTCATTCTTTCCTGCATATGAGACAATACACACAGAAGAAAACACTGCTGACATGCTTTAACTTCACTGACTCTGAAGATGTTTTCTCTTTTGCTTGTGCTTTTAGTCTTCACCTGAAATATAATATATCTGATTACTAGAGATGGTCCTGAAATCAGTTTTTAGCTTTGACTTTTCATCTGATATTCACTGAGCACCACTGCTCAAATTTCTTTTCATAATTTTGTCAGTTAATTCACATCTAGCAAAGTGCAATAAAAACCCCCAGATGTTAGGTTGTCACCTTTTGTGTTACTGCTCAGAGCTCCTGGGGGGGGCGTGGGGACCGGGTGTTCTGCAGATTTTACAGGGGAAAGGGCGGGAGAAAGGTTCTAAAATTCTGGAAAAGAATACTGGTCTTGTAGTTAAAAAGAGGAGAACTGGAGTTCACCTGTCATAAGCAGGTACTTTGGTTCAAAACTATTCCCTAGAGCCATGCTTTGCAATTGAGCATAAGTCAGAACAATGTGTCAAGACTTGGAGCACAGCTCTTCAATGTCTAACACAACTATTAGAGAAAGAGCTAAAAAAAATTTGGTTGTCAGCATAATTTGAGTTTAAAATGATTTTAAAGGAATGTTTAATTTCTAATTAGCCTCTTCAGTGCATTACAACGTACATTTATATCCAGTAGTTAAGAAACCTAGGGTAATCTTTTTATGTCACATATCTTGTATGCTATGTAACTGTCCATAGAAAACAACCAGAATTGCTAAATTAGCTATGACCTTTAGCAGGCACAGGTCACATTAGAGAAAGCCTTATATAAAAGAAATATTGAACTGTACTCAACTAAAAGAGACCCTTTGTCTGACACTAACTCTGCTAAAATGTGTTTTATTCCTGCCTGTAAGGAAAAATATCAAGGTTTGCTGTTAAGCTCGCACACCTTATTTTTACAGTCTCTGTTTCAGTAGCGTCTAGGAGAATTATTTGATTGAACAGAAATATTTTGTTTTGGATATAGTTTGTCATGCTATGATGATTTATGCCAAATACCAATGCCATGCAAAAGATTTTGTGGCAGGAATGGTGTTCTGGTCAATGCTCTACCCTGGCACCCAAAGCCCTCTCTGTGCTGGCAACATAGTCCACAGTTCTTAAGAAAAAGCACCACAGTGTTCAATCGTGAAAAAAAGATGAATACTGTAAGTCACAGCATGAATGTCAATTACCACATCATCCTTAATATTTGTGAATTTTATCTATTTCTGCTGTAGGAAGCTATAAGAGTAAAGGGGAATATACCTTGAGTCCTATAATCTCAGAACTGGGAAACGCTATTCAGGTCAAGGGCTGAATGTCACTGCCCATGATTTTCACAGCGGTATTGCCCTGACTCTGAGGTTCTACCAATTATAGGCATTTTCAGGACCTCTCTGAACTTTTCCAACTAGACTTTTTGCAAGTAGACTTAACTGTGAGAGAGAGTCTGAACCACTCGAAATTGAGACTGTGGCACTGAATTAAGTAGAGTTGGCTGCAAATGCAGTGCCTCAGAAGTGCTGGTTCTGACAGTTCCAGGTATGGTCAAATTTTAAAGGGCATTTAGCATTCACATACTAGATATAAGCAAGAATTGCCACTGCTCTAAGACCTTTTGTAATACCATGATTAATTTTTAAGTTAAATTAAAATAAAAAAATCTTAGATGTCAAATAAAATATACTACTGTCACAGAAAACAAATGAGCAGTTACAAAGATGAACCACAATAACTTTCAAATCCTATAACATTCATCTTGAGAGAGAAAATAAATCTTGGAAGAAAATAGATTTGCCTGTCACCCTATCAAAAGCAAAATGCGAGTTAGTATATTTTAAAAACCAAGTTGCAAATATTTTAATTGTAATATTGGATGCAAGAGGAGAATAAAATAATTTATCAAAAATATCATCCTCTAAAATATGATTTTTATATGAGAATTAAAGACTAAGTAGTGATAGATAAACCAAAGATAGTGGCTTTGTTCCCAAGGATAGCGGAAAGGTAGGAAAAGGCAGGGTGAGTAGGAAAAGAGCCAGCAATCATATCATACACCAACCACAGCAATGTTACTTCATGAATCCATAAATTTGCAAGTGAAAATTGTACAGCTTTTTCTTGAATTTCACAGCTGTGCATTTGCAGCTTAAAAATATGTAACTTCTTCTTTTTTTTTTTTTTTTTTTTTTTAATTTGTGCTTGTCAGCTAGATGTTCGGTTACTGCAGGGAGAAAAAACAGCAGCAAAGCACGGGTCAAGAGAACCCCATCTGGTCACTGAGCTGAAGGTGACAGCCCAGCTGATGAAGTTATCTGTTAAACAATGGCACAATAGGATTTTGACTACTAAGTGGCACAAACTGTACAAAGCAGTTCAGGACAAACCCTTTTGGCACAGGCTAACCTGCTTTTCTCAATGATCAGAGAAGTTCTTCATGACAAAATGTGAAATCCTCTACATTATAACAGAATTATATATTTTCTCAACTCAAAAAAAAAAAAAAAAAAAAGTCCCTAAGGATTTATTTTGAAACACAATTATCCTTTGTCTATACTAAAAATCCCCAAAAACCAAAGGAACAAAACCCAACTAACCAACCAAAAAAAAAATTCCCAGAAATTTCAGCATCTCACCATTTCAGCATGAGATAAGAAACAGATACAACATCTATGAAAGAGGATGCTTTTATTTCTTTTTGAACAAAAGTAGAATTCTTTATTACATGTCTGAAAACATTTTTTTTCTACTTTCACTTGCCTGAATTGCCTGAATCATTAAAAAAATATACATGAGAGCATGGGACAGCAGATTTTGCAAAACTAATATTTACAGAAAAAAATTTGGGCTTCTCCCTTCAAACTGTCATCTTTATATTTCTGTTTGTAAATCTAAAATCTATTTGAGCTACAATTTTTAAAAAGCCTTGGCAGTGTAAGTGGCTTATGAAGACATAGAATACTCAGGATTTTATGTGATATTTTTAGAGCTTTGAAATATACAGACAAAAACATAGACTATTTTAACATATGTACAGAATGGTCCTAAAAATTCACATGCATTTAAAAAAGTGCATTGCATACTCAACTACGATATTAAATACTGTGAGATTAAATTGCTCAGCTGAAGTCCTGAGATCTGACAAGCTTTTTTTGGCACAACCTCAGAAGAGGATAGTGAAAATAAGTGGATTGCAGGTAATGCTGTGTTTTCTTATGAGCCAAATGCTTGACGTATCAGTAGGTGTGTGTTTATTTCTAATATGTACCTGTGCACTTGAAAGCATCTATATCCTTTTTTGAAATTGTAGAAATATTTACCAACATGTCCAGAAAGAAAAAGTGTTAATATACTGCAACAGCTCTAATATCTTTGTCAGACATACACCAGATACACAATCACACACTGCCTACAGACATAGAGACTCATAGGCCTGTTGGAAATCCTTCAGTACAAGTATGATTGAAAGGGGTCTGAAATCATGAAAAAAAATTCCCTACCTATGAAACTGCTGTCTGGGTGTAAGTATGCTTTCAATGCTTTCTTGAAGGCACCAAGCAAAAGCATACATTTGTTCCCTTCACACAGAGTGTAAAACCTAAAGGATAAAATCATTAAAATTTTGGCAATAAAAACATTCAAAGACATCTATAGTTCGTTTTCTTTTATGACAAGGCCAAAGATTTTATTTGGTATTTATTCATGTCCAGGACTATATGCATCCCAGCAGGTGTGTTGTGCTTTTGGGCAGACCTTCCAATCTGAACAACTTAAAGAGACTTAGGACTTTGATGCAAATTTTACTGCTTCCAGCACTGATGCAAGGGCTTGCTCCTTACCAATTAGTTAGAAACAATCATTAAGGACAGATAGAAAGAGGGAGTCTAAAATTAAGTATTTCTACAATAGGTCTGAATTGTTAACTAGAAGCTCAAATGGATTTCAGTGGAAAATTGCATGAAAAATGATGAAGATTGATGTACCAAGGTCTAGCAGGTGTTAACAAACTATAACAGAAGCCAACTTCTGGCCTTCTGGGTCATGATGTAGAGAATTTGAAGAAAAAAGTTTTAAAAAATAATAGGAGATAAAGTTGAATACCTAAGTGATACCAAGCTAAGGCCATAATTTCTGAGACTTTGACTAGTGTTTAATCACAAATTTAAATACATCCTATTCACTTTGCTGATCAGTCTCATATTTGATCAAATTTATAACCTAAGTAGTTAATAGATGCTTCCCATTTTAATTTTAAAAAATGGGCCTGCTTCTTGTCATAACAGCATAATGATCATTATGCTATAATGCAGATTTGGACACATGCAAAGCCATTTTTGTTGGTTTATACCTTATCTGGCACAAGACCATATTTTGCACTGAAATGCAAAAATGGGTCATGGTGTTTGTTTATCTACATTTTTTCTTTGATTGAAAAATCAAATCTCTACATAAGAAGCCCCCATCCACAATATATCCTGGATCTGCAGCAAAATTGAAGCATGTTTGCTACTGAAATCCAAGCTTAACACTATGGAAACATTTTCTGTACTTGAATTCTGTTCTTGATAATAGACAATCTCCCACTATTCAAAGCCAGTTCTGTACTTTCTCTATCTGACAACTGTTGTCCTTGTTGGGGCAGTACTCTTAAGATAAATTATGGATGCAACGTGAAAGCTGTAAAATTTGTTGTATCTTCTATTATCTCCATGTTAAAGGCCACAAAAGCTCTTCAGTGAAGTCAGCCATTAAGAAATGACAGGTATTGCTATCAGCCTTCTTTATAGCCTATTACCTGCAATGACAGCAGCTGCTACACTACTACTGTACAGCCTATCACGTTATTTGCAGCTAAAGCCAGCTACTGTATCATTTGGGCTCATTTTCTTGACAGTGCCATCATAAATCCATGCAGCTGCAGGGTAACTGTCGGCTGCCTCGATTATCTTCATAGCTCGAATGAATCTTGAAATGTGTGTAACAGGCAATGACTGTTATGGATCAGGCACAAGGGCCATTCTCTATCCATTCTGTCAGGTCTGTGAAGCAATGCCTGCCACAAAGAGAGTTCCTAAACTACTGTCATGTAATCTAGTAAAGTACCTGAACTTGGAGAAATTTCATAGTTCTCACTGAAGCTTTTGTGTTCTCAAGTTGCTTCCCTAAACAGCCATGTTAAAAACATTGTCTTTTGATGTCCTAGTGGAAGGCTTTGAGAGTTGTATTATTATAATTATTATGATTATTTTGATTACAAGTTTTATTATAATTATAGTCATGTATCTATGTACTCATTTTAAACAGATGTCTCTGACCGATACAGAGACACCTGAAGATCCCAGAATAAAGCAGATGAACATTGATTCGCATCCTTGGAGGGGACGAAGGAGGGCGAGGGAAAATCTTCTCAGAAACAGCAGTCTGAATGAATCTAATATACATGTCTAAAAGTTTTTTAGTAGTAAATTTGTCGTGTTTCTACTAATTTGTGAGCACTTTCACTGTGCACAGTCCTCCAGGCAGAAGAATAAGGTACTAAGCTGTAGCTCTGTGGGACTTAGGGATGAGGTGGGCAGTGCAAGGCAAAGCTGGATGAGGTAAGAGGCATTGACAAGGCAAAAAGGAGTGCTGAGAGATCCTGGGTATTTCTTGCCGTCATTTTCTTAACACAAGAGTTCAAACTGTGTTTGCATTGTACTTATAAGTGAATATTTTATGGCATTCCTGTTATCCGTGTGCATGTCACTCTAGCAAGAGAGTACAATAAATCCAGACTCATCCTACCTAGCCTCAGGTAACAAGTGAAAAGCCTACAATAAGAGTTTTATTGACCTCAGTCCCTTATGCAGTCAACATATAAAAGTGAAAACTTCCACATTAAATTCACCTAAGTATTGAATGTTTCAGCCCTTGGGTTGTAGAGACAACTTAAGACTCTTACCACTTAATTTCAGTGCCCCAGTTAGACACTTAGAATTAATTGAGATGGATCTGATGTGCTATGTACTCTGTTAATGCTTGATTTAAATATTTGCCATTATTATTAAAGTTTAAAAGTTAAACAAAAAAACAAAAGTTAGAGCTGGAAAAATGTAGTTTTATTCCCCTTGCTGGGTGGATTTTATCAAGTACCAATATGTATTGAAAATACCGAAAAAATATGTCTATTTTTTTTGCTAATCCTTCATAAATCCTACATCACATATATCCCAGATACTGATATTAAGATTGCAAAAAGGTAATTCTCATGATCAGTGTTCTATTGTGTTGAATCTCAGTTTAAATTCCAAGGAAGTAAAGATGAAAATTTCACATTATTATAAGAGTTCTAGATGGATCCTGTTTTTCCATCTTGAGAAAGGAAAACCAACATCTGATTAATCAAGGCACTTAGATATTTGTGCTACTTGAAGATGGATTTATTGTAATTATTTCCACTTGGATTATTCACATGCTACCGGTTGGAAGATGCCTCTGACTCAGAATTTATAGCAGCATCTTGTATGGCAGTATCTTGACAGCAAGAGAGAAATGTCATCTCTACAATGCAGCTTTCAGTTCCTCTATGAAATTTAGAGTTTCAGAAAGTTTATTTCAATGAGGCCTTGAAGTACCCTTTGACATGTAGCCTGCCTCAGATAAGTTCCTGCAGACATGAAGGGTATTTTGATGCACCAACTTAATTTTAAATCAGTAAGCCATGGGCCATATCCAAGCCCAGGGACAGACTTAGGGATCATAATCTGTCTGAAATTATACAAGTGGTCTTCCCATGTAAGGAGAAGGGCCTTCAGTGTTTGGGTCTAGACAAGTCTATTACAGTTCTGCTTTATAGTCTACCAATTGCAAAATCTTATTTTGACTGTCATCTAAAGGTAAAGTGGTATAAACAGATTCCAACAGGTTTACTTTTTCAGCAACATGTCCTCCTGCCTTTATTAAATCATTGGACAAAATCATTGTTAATTGATTCACTGGAATTAGACAAGTCTGAATCTGGGCAAAAAAATACATAATTTGATTTATTATTTAGACTTGAATTTCCCTCAGAATTAAATCAGCACTGTGGGTAAAGAAAAGACCACAGGAAATGGTAGGATCCACTTCCTGTAACTGTTGTTTTACTCCCATCAATGGCCTTTTAGAATATAAATTGAACAAAAATTGATAATAGAATAATTTACTATTCAATGTGATAATAAATGTGAAGGATTATTTAGTCTCTCTCTATGTATTTCTGCTTAAATAGAGCTTTTCTTCTGGCCATCCTGTCATAATTTCACTTTAATTAAAAAAAATTATACTGGTATATAAAACACCTCTGTAATTTAGTTCTTGCAATAGATATTGAAGTAGCAAGAATATTCTAAAAAGACTGAATATTGTTGTAACAAATTTTAGAAGAGCTCCTCAAAAACTCTTAAATATTTCAAATAGCCCAATTTCATATTTCATAGCTGGGAGACGCTCCTCCATGACATGGACATTCTCTATGTTGGGAATATGGGTGTGGACAGTAATGGAATATAAAATTAAAATATCTAGTTGAAGGCATTACAGAGATGGGCGCCTACTTTAATCTATAAGAAGAGCAGTTCTTAGAAATTTCTTAATAAAAACTGGCAAAGACTTACAGGAAAAAGACCCCTATGTGAAAAGATTGCTCATGAATTCCTGAGGATCTGTCTTTTTTCCTTATCTCTACCCTTTAACTTTTTCTGAAAGCAATAATACCAGTGCAGTTAGTGGCTTGATACCCAGAAGTATTAGATACCCAGTAACTACCCAGAAAAAATAGAATTTTTTCTGAAAAACTGTATTTTCCTATACATGAAGTGATTGGTTGATCAGAGCAAGTATAAGGCTGAAAGACCTCCCATATAAACAGTTTACAAAACTGAATATGAGACGATGTATAAAACATCTATAAGTAGATCCCAGGACCTATTTCCACACTCATAAAATAATAGAATTATCCGTCTTTTTAGAAGCGTCCATAAACATGTGCATGAAATAATATGTTACATTTATTATAAACCATATATATTTTACATGCATTGACTAGAGATATTACTAGAATTGATTCAAATTTGGTTCTCAATTTTATTAACATTTTGTGCAAATCATCAACAAGTGAAATCATCCATTTACTTGTTATCTGTTTTCTCTCCTGTTGGTAGGTCTTATTTCAGCTCTTGACAGGGGCATTTGAATTTATCTGATAGAGAGGAATTATGGCTTCAAATGTAAACACACTGGTTGTGTATCCATTTCTGCAACTTTTTCTGTACTACAAATTGGGTGAGTCTCTTCTGGACTCTGACGATTGTTGGTTTTGTTGGGCTTTTTTTGAATGTTGCAGCTCTTACATCCAATAGTTTATATATTTGGGGAACGGTTTTTTTTCCGGTCTTGTCTTTAGCAAAGAACTCAGCACTCTCTGGTCATCTGCTATGTAATTCAGTGGAGCTCAATTTCCACTTAAACCGCTGTCCCTTGCATGTTTGTTTATTGCATTGAATGGGAAAAAAATCAATAAAACACTAGCACATAAAAGATTTCATTGGCAACCATTTCAGCACTACTTTAAAAATAGATAAAATTATTTAGAAAATTATGCTTGAACCAGCAGGTCCAAGGTTTCGATAACAAACATGATAAGTTTCTTTCTCTGAAGCACAACACGATTTGTGAGCCCACATGTCCATTTCTTAGGTGAAGAGTGCTCCAATGAGCACATTTAGGAATAAATGTGAGGCAACATAATGAACTTAAGATGGCAAAGGGGTCCTGTGGTACATTGGCTCCTGGAATGTCAACAGTACTTATACTACTGTTGATTCCAGTCGAGCACAGAGATCTGCCCAGAGGGCTGTTCCTTTGGTAGCTCTGAACATGACGGTTTTTGAGGTAGAATCATGGAAAAAATTCTGTGGACATATGGGTTTGCCTAACTGTTTCTATTTTTTTGAATGATTTAAAATTACCAGTTTGTAACCTGTCACATTTTCTTTGCCTTGTATCTCAAAAGAGGAGTGTTTTTCCACAAAATATTTTATCAAATTGAAACAATTTTCCATTTCTCCAGAGAGAATTCTCCAAAGCTCTGGCACAGTGTTACCATAGTTTTTAAGGTTGCTGCATTTTACTTTATGGTCAGAAATTTGTGGAAAGATATTTCTACATAAACCTCACAAAATCCTCTCCCAAATGTTACCTACTAGAAACTCAGTGTTAGAAAGTAGAAAAACATATTGTCTTGTGCAGATAAATTTTCATATGAATGTTTAGGCATGCATATCTGAGCCTCAGGGCTTGGACTGAAATTTTTAATAGCCCAGGTGATGAATATTAAATTGTTATTCTTATGACCGCAGATGATTAAATGAGGCAGAAAGTAACTCAACCACACCCTTTAAAGCTGTACCTGTCAAAAATATACTTCTTACAAGTCAAATGGTGGTCTGGTGAGATAAAGATTATTACAGATTAGTAAATGTAATACACTTACTACATGTTTATATAATAGGCATCTGTCTGTAAGGGATGACATTTTCAAACCTTTTTGGTGGAATGTAGGTAGGAAAGTAATTAAATGCAAACTAAAGGATGCAGCTGTGGTATTGATAGCTAGAACCAAGCATATGTGGCTAGTTACTTCATGTATCACTTAAGAGAAAATACAAAGAAAATACTAAAACAAAATTAGTATATATATCCAGGAGTTTAAAGGGTTTTTTTGGTGTTTTTTGGGGTTTGTTTGTTTGTTATTTTGTGGGTTTTTTTAAACTGGAAAGGTTATTTATTTTAAATAGTGGCACCTCATTCAAAGATTTGCCACAATAAAAAAATATATCTGATCTTATTCTTTTAAGATAAGCAATTTTTTTCTCTTTTTCACAAAAATACTTGTCATCAAGCTGAGAAAACCTCTCAAATTCCAGATATGGTGAAGAAAATCTCACATTTTCTTTTGGTGTTTCTTGATAATTTGTGGCAGTCTTCTTTTAAAGGTTTTGGGGCAAATCCTATCATCATTATACTCACCCAGTATGTTTATTTGACTAATCTAGTTTTAATTTGTACTTTTGAGCTGTGAATAATACATGAATTGTTTATTTCATATGCTCAAAGCCACAAAGGGTTTTAAGTCTTTGAATGATTGTCCATTAATTTGACTCTAGAAATTCTGAAGACAGGGTAAATAAAAAAAAGTACTGTTCTACATTATTGGCTGCAAGATTTGTTCTCATATTTATTTTAAAATTACTATTTCTGGTATGAAAGAGTATTTCCAAACTTTTTACTTTCCAAGAAATGTAAATTTTTTGCTGTAGGACTGATTAATAAGATTCAGACAGTCCTAATTGTTGGAAAGAAGAGAAAAAAACACATGCAAAAATAATTTTTCTACTGCTTTTGTCAAGTGGATTTTAATTTAGTAGGGATTTTTTATTTGTTTGTTTTATTTTTCCTCTTTTTAACACTTATTTCCATTTTAGTTGGATAAGTGACTGAAGATATTGCCATTAAATAGTTCATTGGACATTTATATCTCAGGCTTAAGGCAAGTCCAGCACAGACAAACATCTGTAACTATTTTCTCTAAATGAATTAGACCCTAAAGAGGCTTAGAGAAATGCAAACTTTGTATTTCTTTTGAAAGGCTAATAATTTATAGCTATCAGTGGTGCTGCTATCAAGTCTCTCATAGGATAAAGTAAGCAAATTGTTTAGGTGGCAATACTTAAGGATTATGTGACTTACATCACAAAAACATCTCTTCATCATTACTACTTAGCTTGTCCTCCTCCACAGAGTCATTTGGAAGACCAGCTCTTGAAAACCACGTGTGATTCTACAGACTTTTGTTCAGCTGACAGATCACCCCTTCTTTTGTATGTTTTGGATCATCTTCCCAGAAATGAACTCTCTTTCTTTAATTGTGACCATGAATGCTGCAGCCCCTGTGTTTGTCTGCATTGAAAAATATTATTTATTTCTGAGTAGTGTACCGATACATAAAGAATTATTTTGTCACCATCATCTGTTGTCTTCACTACTTACCACTTTCCCAGACTCTGTGTCATCAGCAAAGTCTATGATTAATGATATCATATTTTCATCAATAAAATATTAAATAGCATTGGACTAATTACTAATATCTGAGGTCCAATAAAAACATATTTGGAAAAAAGTTATATTCACAGTTGGTTTTTTATATTCAGCAGTAAATCAATCAAACTGTGATCAGTGAGCCACGATTACATTCTGTGTTTGATTAATAATATTTTATTTCTGTAGTCCAGAGGATTACTCTGTAACAAGCCCAAAGATTATTAAGTATGATTTTACAAAGACTCCTAGAACTATGAAACATTGTAAGACTATTAGTTTGACAAGATCTACTCTTCATAAACCCATGTTGGTTGGCATACTATTCTCTTTCAATATCTCATTAATTTTGTCCTTGTCTCATGCTAGGCATTCAATTTTTTTTTCCTTAGGAATAATATGAGCTCAAAAGGTTTAGGGGTGTTTAAATCAAAAGGTTTATCCTTCCTCAAATGTTAGTGCAACGTTAGGTTTCTTTCCATATTCTTTTTCCTGATTTTTTAAGACTTACAAGACTGAATTCAAGTTGTATTGTTTTTCTATTAAAATATATTGTTTCATATTTGCTTTCTCATGCTCCATTATTCTTGAAAAGAAAATTAAATTCCTTGCCATATGATAGGAATACAGTATTTAGGTTTTCCTGCTAATATAAACCAGAAACATTTATTGCCTATTTTTGTAAATTTTAAGTAAATCCATCATTTTCTCTGGTGTAGACTCGGGCTATGTATTTGCTTGCTATTTCCTAAACTACTTAAAACTAATAAATACTTGCTATCACTTAATTCTGTACTTGTTCTCATTACCTCCTTCAGCACTTCGTGTTTTTTAAGTCAGTCCTTTGTAAGTGCTTCACAACTGGAGCTTTTCTCACATTTCATGAACACATCATTTGATTCAAAGGAATATTTTTCTCCCCTTGCCCTGCAAGAGTCTTCCCAATTACTGTGTCTACTATTTGGATGAAGGTAATGTCCTAGGAAACTGCAGGTGTACATATTTTCTCCAGAAATTTTCAGGGCCCTGTAATTCATCTATTGCTGTGATTGCTTACATGAAGTAGCATTGCTCATAAGTGTCAATCTTAGATTTTTAAAAACCTTTATGTTAATCATCAGGTTCTTTTTGCTGAAAAATAACAAAATATATCATTTCTGTTTTGTTTGAATTTCTTTTAGAAAGGATTATGGTAATTTGAAAGGTTTGAGGTTTTTTAAAGAAAAGAGTGCATCTATCAATACATTTTGAAAATTATTTTTTATAAAAATATTTTTATTGTAAGCTAAATTTTTCTCACTTATTTATTGAAGAAAATTCAAAATGCAGAAATATCAGTGAGCTGACTTTTTTATGTGAGTTTAATGCCTTCTTTCAGCCCAATGTCCTGATCTGCCAAGTGAAATACATTTGATGTGATGGATTATAATCATTCAGCTTTATAAACCAGCCTGTTAATATTGCAGTTTATATTAATGCAATATAGTTTGGAGAATTCAAGACCATGGGTTCATAAGACATTCAAGACCATGGGAATTCAGACCATGAGTTCATAAGACATCAAGGTTACACAGGACAGTCAAATATATTTGACTAGACAAACTTAAAAACTTCATATATTAAAAACTTAATAAACATGAAAGTGACAAAAAAATAGAATATGAGATGTATGTAAGGCTATGCCTTTCTTAAAAGATCTTGCCATGTTATTCAGATCAAAATCAGTTTCATAAGCCAAAGAGTTAAAGTAGCAAGTTCCCAGAAATGTACAGATATCTTATCTTTTTTCAGTATTTTTGACCATCTATGACTACTCAAACTTTAATGCAAGCAGATTTATCGTGCATCCATGGTACTGGCAACTGAAGCCACCACAATATTGACTATTTATTCTTGCAATTTGTCTTTGAAATTTAGACATAGGGTACAACAGAACCTTCTTTTACAAGGGAATATGGAGGACTGGAAGACTAAAATATTACTGTATTAATACTTATGAACACTTTTCTTTCTGTTGTGTATTTGAGACTTTCAAAACATTTAGAGCAAAGACCTCCAGAAGGAACAGTATGGTTTCCTGCTGCAGATTTTTGTTTCTTCTGTTTTTGGGCATTCCTCTCCAATAATCTGTCTTTAGTAAAAGCCACAAAGAAAGTAAAAGGGACTTGCAAACTACTTCGGGAAAAAATTCTTATTTTCAAGCGGAGAGCTCAACACAGGCAGCTTTGATGAGAGTTTCACAATGTGATAATGTTTAGGAAGGGATGTCCAAACAGTATGAGTAGAAATGAGTTGGCATTTATTTGCAGTAGAGGTAAATTACTAACAGCTATTTACTCATGATGCTTCAGGGGATACTCAGAGCCCTAATTTCTGGCCCAAACAGTTACACATTGCTTATCCTTCAGAATGCCAGTAATGCCAGTGATCAGTAAATCAGCAAACTTAGGAAATTAGTGAAAATGGAACTAAGATGTCAGAATTGCAAAAGACACAAAATTTTCTTCCTATTTTCACAAAATAAATGAAGTCTATATTTTTATTAATTCTGAATTTTCCTAGGTTTCACTTAAGAAAGCTTTTTTTAGTGCATTATTTTAAAATCTAAAGATTCTTCTTTCTTCTTTTTTTTTTCTTAAACTGGTGAAGAAAATCTGTCTAACTCTAATGGCAGCAGTGCATCCTTTCTGTCCCATTTTATAGAAAATAGATCCATTGTGTTCACCAAACCACACCAAGCCGATAGTGGACTGATACTAGGAAAGGCATTATGATCTTTCTCCTATGAATTAACCCCTCCAATCTTTCTTTATTTGTAAATATTTTTCAATGTGTTTCTACAATAAACTTTTTATGATTAACTGGGTTTCAATTGTTATGACAGATACCTATAGAGATTGAAAAATTATCAAGGCAGTTGTAAAGCATTAAATGCCAAAAGCTGTATAAAAATAAATGATGACAATGTGTTTTACATTTTTTCTATTTCAAATTTCATGTTTTCTTCCCTGTCAGTCTCTTATTGCTATTAATTCCTGAATTTCTATTTTTCCCTTACTTAAACTGGATAAGGAGAATATCCCATCAGTGCTCACTCATAATCTATAAAAACATCAAATATGTTTTTCCATTATAATAAATATAATCTCTTTTATGCATGCATGATTCTGAGACATTCTTATTCAACATGTGTAAGATAGTGAATAGATAATTGAGTAGATATAATCTATATACCTTTTGTAAATACAAGATGGAAAGAACACCACACAAGTAAAATTCTGCTGTGAAGGAACCTTAAATGTCCCCAAAGAAGCCAATTTGTTTGGCAATAGGAGGAACACAATATGTTCTGTATTTAAACTCTACCGTTACATTTGTGGAAATAATATTTTGACCATAGTTAAGGACATTCTTGTCTGATCCCCCTTTCTCTTCAGCCCTTTCCTGAAGGACATTACATTATGCACAGAAAATGAACATTATCACCATCTGTTGGCTATTTGGTCAGGTATACAGGATGGGGTAGCAACTCAGTTTGGAATAGCAGGTGCCTGTGTTTAAAGAAAATTATAAAAACTCAGAGCACTAACTGCTGTACTAACTAGTGTTTTAAGAGGAAAGGCCAAGTTTTGGACTGATTGTACAAATTAACTACCTATTTCATCAAGACCAAAACTAGGATATCCAAGCTACGGTTGAAACCCTGGGTTGGATGGACAAGGCAGAGGACACATAGAAAAAAAAGACACATTACATGAAGTTAAATATTTAGTATGAAATTCAAACACTAAATAGACACTTCAGAATTAAATTAAATATACTTACCCTTTAAATGTATAGTGCTATTTAAATACTAATGGAATTAACCCATGATAAGAATGTTTAAAGAAAAAAATATTTTTAATGGTGGCTAAATGAAGAAAAGTATTGTTCTAGAGATCTAATTTCATTAATTTTTATAAATAAAACTAAATTAATCTATTCAATGTCAACTAGATCTGGAATTCAAACAGGAAGGAATTGAGGAAAAGGAACCTGAAGGTTAAGAAAGAACACAGCTCTCAAGCACAGCTCATTTGCTAGTTTGTATTGAAGAAATAATAGAGATTAGAAAAGTCTGGATTATATTCCCTATAGAAATGTAATAAATTACATTTTAAATTGAAGTACACTTTTGGATAGTCAATAAAAAGAACCCAAAACTAAAAATCAAGAATTAAAAAATCAATTTCAATCTAAAATTCGGTTTTATAAAATAGAGAAGTGCACACAATTAATGCCATAAAATTAAAATCATTAAGTATTGTACTACTTAAGGATTAGTGAAATTCATAATTTTTCCCACAGTGCCTTGTAAACTATTTGCGTTTGCTTTCATTATGTAAAATTCACTTAAAAGATGATGTTACACCATTCCCAATTGTTATACGCATCACATTTCTCCCTCCCTAATCCTCTTCTTTGAATTAAAGAGAAGAAGAAAGAAGAGAAAGAAAAATCTGCTGAACACTAATTATTTAACCTTACCTCCTACCTACTTTCTCTCTTTATTCTGAGGTTTCTTAAGGGCTATAATGAGCTGTCCCCACACAAACAGGCCAAATTAGTGGATAATTACTGCTGGGTCTGTGAATGTTCTCACTCCTCCTTTCTTACAGTTTCACAACATTACCAGAATGGTCTGTCACCTCCCTACCAATTAGGCACAATTACTACTTTATAACATTAGTGGTGGCAGGCTTATTACCTTGGAGAATATGTAAAAGTAAGGGAGGGTTGGGGAAAGAGGGCAGTGAATCAGGTCCAGGAGATCATTACCGCACTGATAACTTGTATAATTCTAACTTTACTTCTATTTTGCAAGACAAAAGCTTTATATACAGATAAATATGGAAGCAAGAATTTTTTGTGGTTTTGGATGTTTTTTTAAATTTTTGTTGTTGTTGTTTTTATTGGATTTTTCAGGTAACCAGACCATTGTCACGTTTTGTCCTCCCAGGTGGTGGTGCTAATTCTCGAATTTGTTTCTTCTTCTCCTGAAAAGATGTGTTTTTGCTGATTGAAAAATATACATTTCCTGTCTTTTTCTGGCTAAAGTAAAGACACTGAACTTAGGCTGCACAAGAACATTCCATTCAAAACTGTATTTAAACAAGGGAGGTCAAGATAAACCTACCTGAAATGCTCAGAGAAGGATAGCTAACTTCTAATCTTTTATAAACAATACTACAAAAGTACTTAATTTCTGCCTTGAAAAAGAAAAAACCCAACCAAATCACCAAGACACTCTGAAAAATCATGACCTGTGATTTTTTTTTCTAATGGCTGAAAACAGAAAATTATTAATACTGTATTTTTAACAAGGTAAATTTATGAGAGTGACATGACTCTCAGAGATTTAAGGTTAATTTTAATGCCTTGAAGGGATAATCCTAATTTATTTGCTTTAAATATCTTTCATACATCTATTTCTCCGCTCCTCTAAGAGCTTCCAAACTCTACTGATCCTTGCAGTGGTAATTATACTTCCTAAAAAATGCCAGAGGAATTCCAATGTTTTGGATGCCAAGTATTGGGCAGACTAATTTAATTTAAAATTATTATGGAAAATGTAGCAAAACTCTGAAACAGAGCAAACATTTTCTATGCAGGGGTATTTATTTTGCTGTAAATTATCATATTCAGTAATTAATATAATCCCATAAACCTACTGTTGGTTTACAGAATCTTATCTATATTTTTCATGGAATATTCTCAGCTTTTGGTTTTTTTTTCACTTAAGAAATTGTTAATGATAAAGAATTATAGCTGAATATGAGTAGCATTGTCACATAATCTCATTCATTTATTGTGTGGAGAGGGCATCCTTGAGATGCCTGTTAAACATTTTGTTGGTACACTATCCTGCAGCACTGAAATTGCAAACAGTCTGTGAGAGCTGCCTTGTCATACTATGCAAACTGAGCAGAGAGAAGAAGTGCAAAGTTCATCTGCAGTGCCTATTTTTAAGCTTGTTAATAGTTATTTTCATTACAAGTACATTTCAGATACCAGTGTGACTTATGGAAACTACTAACCCTGTTGGCGGTAGAATTGGGCAGAGTAAAAGATAGATGGAGAATATGATATTCTCTTTAAGAACACTTTTAATAACATAGTATTTTTACATGGAATATTTTTCATCTGTGTGGGCCAAGTGTCAAAGTATTTCAGAACTATGTTCTGAGGTAGAAAGTTTGTGGATTTATGTTCTTATGCCCAGAATAGCTTGATTGTTTAGTTGCCTCCAGGTTTAGGTGTTAATGAAAAGAAACATCCCAAAGTATTTTTACCTTAAAAGACCATACTGATTCAATTGTATTAAATACCAGTCCTTTTTGTCACAGTGGCAAAATGTTAAAAATTAGAGTGTATCAATATTCTAATTATCATTGGAAAGCTGATACAAAGCTCCTTTAAGTGGCTAAGTAGAATGTCCTATGAATTCTTAAGATGGTTTCTCTTAAATTTGTTTTACCTCCCACTGACGAATGCATGTTTACTCACATTATGCTAGATCATGGAATGCAAATACATGTTTATGTAGGAGAGGATTTGTATTACTCTGATAAAAGCAGCCACGTCATTTCAACTACACAAGGATGTTACTTAATGATTCAGCATCAAAAATTAAACTCCTGAAGGACTGTGCAACTCTGCAGCAGATCATAAGCTTAAGAAGAAGGAAGAAAATTAGATAAGCTAAGTTATAAATTATTTCAGCTGTATGTCTTGTAAGACTTACCACTCAAGTTATGCAAGTAGATAATTTTGCTGATGGTTTGTAGGGACTTCCAAGAAAAGCTACAGAACTTACACTTTTCCAGTGTTCTCCAGGCCCCTAGTTTCTCTAAGGCAACTGTTTTAATGGATGAAAGGATGAATAATAGCCCAAGGATATAGTAGACTGACAGACCTAGATATTACAAAATCTAGATTTTTGTTTTTATTGTGAAAACTTTGTACCACTGGATCTACCAAACCTGTGAGCTCATCATACAAATGCACAATTTATACTGTACATTTTGGCCTGTTTCATTGCTCTATCAGTCATTTGTGTATGGTAAAAATGAGTTGGGAAACAGGATTAATTAAAAAGAAAAAGATAGCACAATTTTAGGTCATTTTCCAGTATTCCCACACACATTGCCTGTTTAATTTTTTTTTATTACTTGAGTAGGAACATGAGATTAATTCACAAGACACTTTGGAAAGTGAGCGTTGTAAAATCTTGCACTGAGAGCCCTACAGAGTTACATCCAACAGCACTGTTCCACACTTTTGTGATCCCATGATTTTTGGGGGACATTATCAGGTTGAATTTTAGCAAAGGTAAAAATGTAATAGGAATAAAATATGAACTGGTTCTATTTAGAATGAGCCTGACTGTTTCTCCACCTGAGCTGAGAGAAAACAATAGTTATTGATGAACCTCACATGCTTCAGGCCATATTCCTAAGATGCTTTTTCTTGTCTAGTATTTAAAAATTTTCAAGCTAGAAATGTTTTAACAAATCTTCTTGTGAGATCTTAAAAGTACCCGGACTTCTACAAAGATTCAGAATTAATAGGACTCGTGGTAATGTTTATGGAGTAATTATATTTCTGGTCTGCAACAAAAAATGATCAAATCTGGAAGCTTGCTGATAAAAATTTAAATGGAGGGAAAATATTGTTTTTTCATTTCTACATTTAGCACATTTGTGTCTTGTTATTTGTTACAATATGTGAAATAACTTATTCTTCCACTCAATTAACTGATTTTCTAGAGAAGTATCCAAAATTTAAAATTTGGTCTACAAATCCTGTAGGTCTGTGTAGGGTGTGTTATGCTACTGTCATTTCAGATCCATCAGACAATCCACCAGGGCATCCATCAGATAACTTTTGAGATTGGTAGCAAACAATTATTTTTCATAAATAAATTTCATGGCTTCTTTGTTACACATACAGGAACACACGTCTTCAGACAAATTGCTGCCAGAATTAACGTGGCTATTGGCAGATATATCCTGTAGCTTATGTCTGCATAAGGAGAAACTGCAGCAACCAGTTTAGAAGTTTCATTAAATACATGCAACCTCTTGGTATATGTATGAACATATTATTATCATTCAAGAAGGGGATCCTAGTTGGGTATGTTAGTAAGAAATTGCAACCCAGGTATTCCTACAGGTGTCAAAAATATCTACATACAATTATTGACAAGAGGCCATTCTAGAGGCCATAAAAGGGTGTTTTTTTTACTTCTGGAATCTTTTTCATTACCCTGTAATAGGTACAGGAGAGTTATCTCAGCAAAGAGTCTTGGTGGAAATAAGGTCTCCAAAGTTTTTAACTTCGTCTTTCTTGACAGTGTCTGGAGAAGATCAAGACTGTTCTATGGTCGTCTCAGCTAATTAATCTTATCACTCAACTGGAGCACAGCTATGGACTTTACTAGTTTTTTATAGATGAGTAGATTTTTATAGCATTAAAGACAACACCAAAAAGTCTGTGTTTAACTAAAAAAGCTGTGTTATATTTAACCAAAAGTCTCATGTCTGTTTGCCATACAATAACTTAAGTGAGTGCAGAACTCATGAAACTCAAGTGAAATGCTCTTGTCAAAAATGAAGATGTTTCTGTATTTGCAAAGAATTTACCAGGAAAAGTGTAGCTGCACATTGTCAGGGAATAGATGAAATATTCAGTTACTTCTGTGTATAGTCCCACTTCGTTTATAAGCAGAACCAGTTTCTAGTTCTATCATACACCCTTTTATATATATTTAAAAAATCCACCATTTCTGAACTTAAAAAGAAAATTAAAGTGCTGTTTCCTTAGCACAAAGTTTGTATATATCTTTAATGCAACATAAAAATACATTACTGATTTAAGAGCATAGTGGTCCCAAGGAAGCTTTGCAGAGCTAATTGAGAAGTTAACATACAAATGTAATTTACTTTATTGTCAAATAAATGTTAATTTAATATTTTTACACACATTACTTCTGTTTTTAATTTGGAAACTAACAAAGAACTTGAAAATGTACTGCAGGGAACAATTCACAATTTCCAGAAAGATGAAATAGGTGATCTACAAAAGTTTCTTCTTTTTAAATTTTCAGTACCATATGCCCTTAATAAAGGCAATAAAAGCTAGTGATAAAAGTGGAATGCATATCTTAAAACTGAATTGACTAATTTATACTATACAACTTTTAAGGCAACAGTTACTCTTTAGATATCACTTATCAGTCCACAGACAAAACTCAAATTCTGTCTTTCCACTATGACCTCTCCAGATATTGGGTGACAATATCCAGTTTTAGGTTTTGCCAAATCTCTGCTCCCTGCTCCTCACACTCTTCCATTGCCTCCTGTGCATTTCTTCATGGGTGCGGGCACAGATGCTACTCCAGGACACAGTGGCATGACTTGAGAATTCTTCCTCTTAGAACTTAAATCTGGAAAAAAAGTGTAGTGATTTAGAAGCTACTTGAATACTAATTTTCAATGCAGATACGCAAGTGGTATGTGAAATAGAAAACTGGAAATAGCAGATATTTATTCTAGACACTTTATGGTATTCCAGACTAGGAATAAATACTCCTTGAGACCTTAGATATGTTTATCTTGTGAAGGAGAGGTCTAGCCTCAGACTTGTATTTTATTTTAATTTTTGATTTGCCCAAAGAGTATTTGAAGTCTCTGTGTTGGATCTGATTTTTGGTGAAGTTAGGTATCCAACCTCTAGAAATCAGGTTGTTGCAGAAGATTTGAGATATCACCTGCTAGTTTTATCAAGTATTTCTTAAAAACGGGAAGGAACAGAGGAGGCTGTTTTTTTCCTAAGTCAACTGAATGTAGTGTATTTTTCAAAACTTTATAAAATTATTCAAAAAACAAAAAGGAAGAGTGCATATTTTCTATGCAGGCCAAATAGTTTGGCTCCATGTTTACAGTGAATTTCTTCCTCAACTGCATTTTCATAAGGTTTGGCTACACAGTTTTCTCATGTTATGGTACCTATTGCTACTGGGAAGTAAAGACTGAGATCCAGTCCTCGGCTTTTTATTATGCATTTCATTTGGCTTAATTTTGCTAATTAATACTTTATTCATAATAACCCAGGTAGCCCTTTCTGTCACATTCATATTCCTGTGCTTTTTTGGTCAACAAAATTAATTTTCTCATACTATTATGTGTGTTACAAACTGAAGAGGGTGGACAAACAGATTTAAGCAGTCTTTTTCAAAAATCAAACACGCTTCCTTCCCAAGGGACAACAATGTGTTCATATTTTGTGTAAAATAGAAGTAAAAATTAGAACGTAAGTATCACTTTTATTTGTACTACATGCAATATTATATAAATGACATCTTATATTAAGGCTTTGCAGAGTTTTTGCCATATAACTGTTTTCTCCATCCTACGTCTTATGTAGAAGTGCCTTACAAATAACATCTAAGGAAAAATTAATCTTCTGTTTTTAAAGGTTTTATGGCCCAAGCCCTAATTTTGTACTTTATAATCCTTTTCACTCTTACAGTTTAGATAGACTTGCCCTACAAATAACAAGTAAGGGTTAATTAATCTCCTGGTTTTCAAAGTTTGATATACCAAGCCCTTTTGGAGGGCTTACGAACATAAGCTATGTTCATGAAGTTATGCCTGAAAGCATACAGCAACTTACATTTTAAGTTTAGATTTAGTTTCCTTTTGAAACTCCCAAAGCTTCAAAAGAGAAACTTAACAGTATAATGCAGTAAGACAAGCTATACTTCTAGGTGTACAGAATGGTAAAAAGTCTCTGTTATCAAAGTGTCATAACAATGTCCAGGATTTTGTTTTTCCTTTCAGTCCCTCCAATCTCTTAGGTGCAAAAGGTTCCTTTTCATTCTTATCCCACAAACTTTTTTGCATCTATTTTACCTTTTTTTTTTTGTTCATGATTGCATAAACTTAGAGAAATGTATCATAAGATCAAATCAGAATCTGGCTTTCTAGCTTAAAACCTTGACCAGCCAGAAAGAAAGAATTGTGGCTAGAGCAGGAGAGAGGGAATACTTGAGATACAAAAATCTACTTTTGTGATTGCTGTGTCTTTCTTGTCTTCCCTCTCAATCCCGACAAGACAAATCTCCATTTAAATAAATCCATAATGAGCCATAGCCTATTTAACCATTCTTGGAAAACCCATATGTCCTTACAGGTATGCACTTGAAGACCTATCGAAAAGCAGGGTGCCCCTGAAGCAGGGAATGATTGGTGTTGATTTAGAATGCTGAACAATTGCTTTATTAAACTATATGATATTACATTATACTATACTATATTAAAGAAGCGTACTATATGGTATATATACTTTGTAGTGTACTATATATAAATATATAAATATAAATATAAATATAAATATAAATATAAATATAAATATAAATATATATATATATATATATATATATATATATATAGTATACTACAAGGAATATTAAAGAATACTAAAAAAAACTTATGACTGTCTCCAGACAGCCAGGACACAGCTTCTTTCAATTGGCCAAGGAAACAAAACAATCCTTAGCAGAATCCAGTTGACAAATCACTTCAGGTAAACAATCTTCCTGACATGTTCCACATGTGCAAAAACAAGGAGCAGCAAGTAGAGATAAGAATTGTTTTCTCTTTCTTCTCTCTGTGCTTCTCTAGGAAAAAAACCCTGAGAGAGTGAATTGTATCTCTCTCTGTTCAGAGAATGTGAATGCCACAAAGACCTAGATGGATAACAACAATGTTTGAACAAACAGAATCCAGTGATAAAGTAGAATTTTTCCCTTGCATTATAGTTTATTCCTGTTGTATTCTCTCTGCAGGCTACTGGTGAGACTTTGGTCATAGTTCAGCTGTCCTTTAATATCTATAAATTTCATTAGGTGAGCTCAAAAAATTTCACAAACTTTTAATTGGAACCAACACACATCAAACAAAAGAACTTAGTACTTTCTGTTGGAAGAGAAGCAAATAAATATTCACTTGTTTAATTAAGTGCATGTCACCTCAGGAAAGATAATCTGAAAGTCAAAACCATTAAGTTGTGCTTCCCATATGTAAGGGACAGACACAAGGAGAGAACCTAGGAATCAGCTTACATTTTTCACTGACTGTGACATATACCTAATTTCAATCTTTACATATTAATAATGCAAATACAAATCTCATCTGCTGATCTAGAAGTAGATCTGCAATGTTTTAGAGATACCTTGAATTTGTTCATTAGCAATCTTACCACATTGTTATGTGAGCAGTGTTTTAGGATTGTGCATGGGCAGAGTTGTGGACTACTTAAAGTCTTATAATTCAATTTTCCTCTGTGTCCTTTAAGTCAAGACATTAAATATTTTGAGGAATTTTTTCATGCCTTCATTAAAATGCTATTGAGACTTGTGTGAAATAGTATAAAATTTATTTATAGTTTATATTGATATGTTATATATTTTTATTTCATTTATATGTTAAATATTTTCATTAAATTTATTATAAAATTTATATTTTATTTATTTCCTTTCATTCTTTCAAATAACATTAAGATTTCTGTTACATAGTGTGTTCGTTTTCTTGACATTTAAAAGTTGCCTTTCTGTTCCTAATTGTTATGTTGAGATTAAAACAGCAATCATCTTCTGAAATATCACTGTTAATAATATCTGAAATAACTGAAATATCAAATCACTGAAATAACACTGTTTCTGTTTCTAAAGCCAGAAAATATCTAACTAATTTGCAGATACTGCCCTTAAACTGATGGTTTATGCATGTTATATCTACGATACATCCACAGAAATCAGAGCAAGAGGATTTGTCAAGCCTGTAATTAATATCTTTTTTCATTTATCAAAAAAGTTGTCCACGATAAATTAGTTGATACTGCTAATTTGACATTGTCATTCTGACTTCCCTTAAATAACAGCTGAAAATTTCAGGTGCAATTAATATAGATACTTTTTCTTATTTTACTAATAATATTACTTATTTAATAAGTAATATTATTTAATAAGTAATAATGTTACTTATTTAAGTAATAATATCCAATTTATCCTTGTGTCAGAAAACATGAGCACCAATATTTTGCAAGATCAAGGTACACTCAAGTGTGTAAGTTTGAGCTTGTCACCACAACAGCTTGCTAAAATTCATTAACCTTCTAGAATTTTCTTACCCATCAGTAACCATCCCCAGAAATTCTGTCTGCAAGTGGGAAGGAACTCCTGCTCTTGCCTTAAAAAATTGACCTAGGAGGTGCTCAGGATCATGGGGCCAGTTACGCAAATAAACAATTATTGGGCAGTCATAGTCTGCCTATGAATTGGAATTACACATTTCTGAGTGAAAACTACACTGAGAAATATGTGTAACTTGGCTCAAGGCTTAGACAGCAGACTAGCACAGCAAAGGCAGGGGGTTTTTGTGTAGTTAATTTAGTTATTTTTTATTTTGTGTGCCTCAGAAGAAAGGCTTGTGGAATAGAGAATCTAAAAAAAGCCAGTTTTGCAGCATTCCAGGTTGTTACATAAAGGGCTATTTTCACCACCAAATGAACTAAAAAGCATAATGTATTTAACAATTTAATTATTTTGATTTATTCATTTGAAAGTACACTTTAAGTCACTGCCTCAGTCACATGGGAAAATCAGTTTCAGAAGCCCATGGAACTGGGTATTTCCACTGCCTCAGCAGAGCCCTTTTGCACAATCAAAACCCTCTGTTCTAATTATACTTTTTGTACAGTTTTAGCCTTAAATTTATACATGACAACTTCTTCCAGACAATCAGAAACAAATAGCTCAAAAATTTGCATCAAACAGCTTCAAACATCTGGGGAAGTTAAAGGATAGAATCAAAATAAGGCAGAGCACATTAATCCTGCTGTCTGTGTGATACAAAATGAAATAAAAATACAGATGAATTTTGATTATACTATGTTCCTGTTGTTGGGACCCCAACTCATTCTTTGTTTTCCCTCCCTTGTGGGAATATATTGAAAAAAGCTGGACACAGCATACTCAAAACACATTGTCTTCTGATAGATTTGGAGGTTAAAGGTTTCAGTGTGTGCTCCTGTCCTCCATGGCCCAAGAACTTGTGACCCCATTTCTTTTTCCAAAATAGAACCTCATAAAAATGTCCGTAATATTTGCACTGTAAAAGTTCTGCATTTGACCCTGTTTCTTTTCTGTACTTGTATTTGTTTCAGAAAAGCATACAAAGGAATTACTCTAAATTTGCAGTGGCACTATGGCATAGTCAAGCCCTGATATGCTTTAATCTTCTGCTATTTAAGACTATGAAATTCAGGCTGCCAAAGTACCAACGGGAAAACTCTGTGTCATGGTTTGAGCCTGGCACAGAGCCAGTGCCCCCCATGAAAATGCCCTCACCCTGGTGTCTGCTGTGAGATGTGACCAGGAATAAGCAAAACAGGCTTTAGCTTAAACATAAAGAACACTTTATTACCTAAACTACAGGAAAATAGGGAAAAACTATAAGGAAAAGAAGGGAAAAAAAATTGAAAACCTTACAAAAACCACTTTCCTCCTCCCCACTACCTGACTTTCCCAATCCGATACATTCTCCCAAAACACCAACTGCCCAGCCTGGCACCACACTTTAGTATACTCAAACTTCAGTTCATGAAGAGGAAAGGAGTCCTTCTTGTTCCATAGGCTTCTCCTGGAAACACACTGAAACCTCGTGTGCTTCTCTGTCACTTCGGCACCGCCCGGAAAAAAGTCCTTTTGCCGCTTGTGACATCTTCCTTCCATGCCCAGTGCTCTCACCACTGACGCATGGACCAGAGCTGCTTTTAGGGTTGTCTTTCAAGGATGCCTTGTCTCACTCCAAAAAGGCACAGTCTCTGCTTTGGGACATCTGTCCCCCCCATATTTTTCCAACCCCCTGGGGCTGGGGGGTCCTCACGATGAACCCTCCTGGTTCTGAGCCACTGCTTCCCCCTAAGTGCAGTCTCTGTGTCACAGGAACAACTGAGTCCATGGCCACAAGAAAAGTCCAGCCAAAAGGCCACTCCAAATCATCTCTCCCCATTCAATCATCTCCACGTTCTTCGGGCCAGGTCCTTGTCTCATCTCATCTCTCATCTCCCTTCTTATTCAGCTTCGAGGAGGATTAGCATTTTTTGCAAGGCCCCAATCATGAAAGAAAGGGGTTAAAACTTTCAGTCTCTGTCTGTCCCGGAGCGGCACTCCCACACACGCTGCCGCTCCGGCCGGGCACTCTTCCCCCCCCTTCTCCTCCTGGGCCGGCTGCCATCACATTCGGTGTCGCCGGCTCTCTCTCTCTCCCTCCTGGGGGGAGGGGGGGGGGGGGGAATGGCTGCCCGAGGGCTGACTCCCTGGGATCTTCCACCCTTCCATCCTCGAAGCCTCCTCACCTCCCATCTCTGTCCAGGCCCAGGGCCTACCACGTGGCTGCCCCTCCCCCCGCCCAGCAGCAGAGGCTGGACGGGGAGGGAGATCTGACCTCTTCACTGCGACGTCCCAAGAGAGCCTCCCAGGGCCAAAGCCCTGCTTTTAACCCCTGTGTATTCTCGGAGGTGTGTCCAAACCCCACTGGCTACACCAGGTGTCAGTATGAAACTCAGAACATCCATTGGTTTGACCACAACATCCCAGAATTCCCACTTCTTCCTGGTCAAACCACCACACTCTGCCTACGCTTTGAAGTCACGTTACCTATTTATGACTATAAAACTTTTCCCTCTTGATTTTTCTAGCCTTGCATCTAATGTGCACAAAAAAGATAAACTTCCCAAGAAATTATTCTGACACAGGGTTGAATACACACTTTAGAAATTACTTCATTCTGGAAGGCCCTGATATTGAGAGGCCTAATGTCCAAACCTCTTCCTTTTGGTGTTGATTTGCTCTATTTTTATTTATTTATTTGTTAATTTTTAACTCAGAATAGCTCATTGTAAAAGCTGGCTGCCAGCCTACCACTTGAAAGTGAAGAAAACATCTTGATTTAACATCTGAGCAGGGATTTTTTTTTTTGTCATCTGTAAACAATTGGACCATATGTAGTGTGATGGAAAACATGAAGGCTGTGATAGAATATGATTTAAGGGACCTGGTGTTTAATTACTGCTCTTGATTATCTAGAATAGAAATTAAATTTAAATGTTTGGTTTACCATATCAATTTTAAAGGTACCTAAAATAGTTATCAGTTAGTTTATTTACTTGTAGTTCTGATGACTGCATTAATTCTGGTTATTTGTAAGGATAAAAAAAATGATCTTACACATTTATGTCTTTAAAAGAGGCACAGATTCATTCAGGAATTAAAGAAAGAACAGCGTCTCTCATATTTGCTCTCCATTTGTTAAAGAGTTTCTGAATTTCCCTCAGATTAATTAAATATGTTCTTATTTTCCCTCAGATGAACCAGTAAATGTCATTGTCTAATAAATTTCTTAAGCTTATTATCGTTTTCAGGATAAAGTTTCAAAGCTAGTGCAACATTATTAATATAGCAGAGAGAAAGTGTATATACATCCAGCATGTTTATCATCAAAGCCCCAACATGTATCCTGTAACTTGGGTAAAATTTTCCCCAGTCTTTCCTTAGAAGTGAACACAGACTAATTTTCTTATAGGTGCAGGGGAATGTAAAAGCAAACATGGCCTGAATCTCTACAGTCCCCTCTTTAATACTCCAACCCCCTCTGAACTGGCAGGTAGGCCCAAGACTCCGTCTTCAAGTCTTTCCTGTGTATCAACACAGCAGTGACCTTAGAAATATGTGGTTTTGATAAAGAAAATCCAAGCAGTAGATGTAGCAAAATTTTACTATAATGCTAGACAGTTCAAACTGAAAAGAAGGGTAGCAACAAAATTCCTTGCTTCAAAGCTGTCTGGTTTGGTAAAAGCAGAGTGTGTAATTTGAGGGTTCAGGTCTGTGAGCCCCAAGACCTGGCAGAGATGAGAAAGAAAATTACCTTCTCTCCTGACTTTTGAAGGTGAAAGAACAATCATATTTCTGATTAAAAAGATGCCATGTATTTTACATTTATAGAAAAAGGAATTGAAATTTCATGGGCTATGAGTTCATTTTGCAGTGAAAGCAAGGAAAATAATTCACACTGTGATTACTTTTGATTGTTTAGTAATGTGCATGTTAAATACAAAACAGTTCCTGAGCTCTCCTCATCACAGGTCATCCTACTTTCCCTCATCACAGAAATTCTCCACTTTGGTCTTAACTCAAGGCTAACAACCTACACCCAAAATATTGGGTATGTCTCTCTGGCAATTTCGAGAAACTAGTTCAGTCCCTGAGGTTACAATCGCTGGACATGGCAGTTGTAGAAAATTCACTTAACTTTTTTTGCTGAACTAACTGAAATCTCCATAGAAACAGAAGAAGAAAGACCATTGGCAGTGAGTACCCCAAAGTTCAAAGGATTTATTGACACCAGTTTCACCTATATGGTACCATTTGAAAACTGGCAACACTGATTACTGGGAGGACATTGTGCAGGATATACAGTATTTTAGAAGAAACTCTGTCTGCCTGTCAGAATACTTCAGATTATACTTTTTGACTAGTGTTCCCTTTAACTAAAACTCACTTGTCAAAAATGTATAACACCGTTGATTTAAATGCTTTTAATAGAGTTGGTACAGAGAGAGCTGGGCATTAAAGGCCAGAACAAAGATTAAGATTGAGAAGATTAAGACTAATTCTAGTACTGATGTATTGCCTAATATTAAGCAAACAGCACACAGGGAACTGATCAAAATGTTTTTTAGAATTCCTTACAAAAGTGAAAAATGGTCTTATGAAAACCCTTAGAAACATTTATAAAAGAAACTTATAAAATTGTAATTGTTGATGAAGTCATTGACATCAGTCATCCTTAAAAGTCTCTTGCAATTTTCTAAGTAGAAAAGTTTAAAAAGCAGCTATTGAAATATTTCAGACTGAATCTGGAGTAAAGGCATTTACATAAAATCCTTCAATGTTAAAAAAAAGAAAATGGTTGGGTGTAGTTCCTTCACCTTAGAATGAGTTCCTTTTGAAAGCCTAAAATTGAAAGCTTAATGAACACTGGCTTCCTCTTTTCTCATTTTTTCCTATATGAGAAGTGAGGATAACAGCTGTGGAGATAGAAGCTTACTATCTCTCCTCACCCTGCCACATAGCTGTGTGTTTTGTATGTAAGGCTGTTGTGTTCCTGCCCACACAATCCTTCTCCATCTCCAGGTTAGCAGATGGTCCAGAATTCAGAGACAACAGAGAGGCTGAGAACCAGTCATAACCCAGGCAGTTCAGATCCCATTATGAAAAACAAGATGGGGAATTAAAGAAGAGAAACACAGCTGCTTTTGTAAAGCTGGATCTACTCTTTTAAATGGAAGGAAATAGGGGAAACTAGACCCAACTTTCAAAACATCTGGTTTTGTACTCAAACAAAACTAAGCTTTTGCTGTAATTTCCACAAGCTTAATTTCTTTCATGATTGCATTTCTTAGTTGTTTCTCACTTGTAAGACCATGTCACTGTTTATATTAAATCTTTAACATTAATGTTCCAGTTTCAAATACTCATATTAGAAACATCCTATAACCTTGAAGAGTTTGTTAGTGATCAAGAACCTAAACTTCTGAAAAGAGTTGAGGAAATATTCTGAAATTGCAGAAATGCAGAAATATCTATTACTATTCACACTTATCTGGAGTGTCATGCTAAAATATATTTTTATAGACATATAAATTTTATTCTTCATCAAGATTTTATAAAACACCAATCCAAACACAAAGCAACATAAAACCATCAAAAATATCTGAAAAGGAACTTCACTTGTTCTGTTTTACTTTCATTTGAATGATACAGGTATACAAATTAATATTAGGATTTGCCAGTATCACAGTACTTTTTTCCTTTAATTAATGACACCTTCTTACCTCACAGGCTGGAATTTATCCTAATGAAAAAACTTTACCTGTCTATAGTAATTATTAGCATTATTGATCTCAGATCACACTGAAAATATGATCCCAGGTGCCTCAAAAAAATACTGACTTTTTTTTTTTAATTCCACTGTGAAATGCTGAAGGTCAAAAAAAAAAAGTCATTGGTAATCTGGAGAATTATGAACATCTGATCTTAACTCTTAAATTAGCCATATGTTGAGTCTCAACAGATTGACAGTACTTATTAACATGAATGTAAAGTTTTAATATTTTAAATCTGCATTTTATTAATATTTAATCCAGGGTCATAGGTAATGTCCATGTGTGTCAGATAGAAAGAAAAGAAGAAGGTATCACAAGAATCCAATTACTTCTGCTTCTAATTGCAAATGACTTTCAATATTGAGGCGATGTTCTTCTTATGTGACCTTTAGTGCATTTTCCAGACTTCATTAAACCTTTTTGTTCTTGTCAGTTCAGGTAAATCTGATCTTGTCCCATTCCTCTGAAAGTATTCTGTCATATGTTCATAATCCAATGAAAAATTATTGCAGCAAGAAATATGCTGGTTGGTATTTAAAATATGTGTTGCATTTTAATTATATCTGTGTTAATCAGTTATCCTATAAGATTTTCTTGCACAAATATCTAGTTGAACTAGATCAATTGTAACTGGCCAAGCAATTAGATCTTTTGTCTAACTTAATATGGTTTACAGGCAAATACTTATTCTGATAATGGATTTACTTTGTACAGAAGAAACATGAATTTGAAGCTTAAACAGTGAATCCTATCATTCCACCAAAATATGTTTTTTAACAGAAGACATTAATTGGGCTGAATTTTAAATGAAAAATAAAGAAAAGTGAGATGAAGACCAGAATATCATCATGTGAAAAATTAAATTATATTTATTTTCCTATAAAGAGATATTAATATCATGCAATGTTATGTACAAAGCATAGGTTGATATATAGACAAGTAGCAAAATACTAATAGTATAATAATTTTAGTATAGTATTTTTGTCTAATAATAAAATTATAGATTGAAAATTGACATTTTCCCAACACCATACATACACAATACTTCACAGGAATGATGTCTGTGATGAGCATAAAGGAAAAAGAAACAGTCTATTATATATAGTATAAGACAATGTAAATAAATTAATTGAGAAACATTTGAAGAAATGGCTTCAATTCTCCCTGAAATCATATTTTGTGTGTTTCTTTTCCTGTTTTCTTAAGAGTCTGCATCTCCAACACATGCTTATATTTCAGTTTCTGCATTTTTAGATGTAAGAGTTATCAGGAAAATGGCAAATTTTACTTTTTTTCAAAGCCATATTCTTTTAGATGCCTTATATTTATATATCATGAGACTGTCTTTTCATAATGACAGTCCTCTTACAATTACATTTTGCCTCCAATACTTGCAAACTTTGATAATTTATTTTCTTGTGGTCTAACTCAAAGTATCTGGGCAAGTGGCTGCCTTTTGAGAAACTCTAAGAAAGACAAACATGGGTCTCCTTTTTGTTCTGAAAAGGCACAGTGGTCAAAAGGGTCCTCGAAATTCATTACAACGTTGGTATTTTTTACATTATATAAGTCAGGCTCCAATTGAAGGAGAAGGTGTTTTTTTGTTTTTTTTTTTCCAGGAATAAAGCTACCCTAATGTAAAGCAGCCAATTGAAATTGAAATTCAGTTCTTTGAAAATTATACTGAAAACTTTTGTAAGTAATCTTAAATTCATAATAATTGTATCCAGTTTTCAAGGATGATTTAAACACTTCTGATTTTATTTCATAGAATTTGCTAAGAAGAATAAAACTTGAATGTAGAAGCAGGGGTGTCTTTCTCCAGGAGTTTTGTTCCCATCATCTTACGCAATTTTTAAACGTAATTAAAAAAAATACGCCATTATTTTTTGTTTGGTTTTTGGTTTTGTTTGTTTATTTTGATTTGGGTTTTGAGGGTTTTGTTTGTTTGTTTATTTATTGATTGGTTGGTTTTGCCTTTTGTTTTCTTCCAGAAGTATGAATCCTGTGTTACAAAACATGACCTTGAATTGCACACTTTGCCAGACTTAGTAGAAACTGAAATTAAATAATATTGTCAAACCCCACAGCTTGAAGAGACTCATCTTTTAAAACATAGAAAAGAAGGCTACTTAACAGAAATGTTTAGCATCATAGGTGTTTAATATTCCTTGCATTGGTGGCAAGAAAAGAATACTATAAAGGGGGGATCTAGAAAGTGTAATCAGAATTATATTCTGATACTTTTTCAGTGAAATGCCAAACACAATGCCATTCTCACAGTTTGGGTTTGGCCACACTGGACACTGACAGTTTCCTTCTTCAGCCTTCACAACTGACTAAACTGGGTTTGTGACACACATGGGCTTTCTTCACTGCACTCCTATTGCGCAGCTTCTCATGCATCTCCTCGTGGATGCTTCTGTCAGCCCAGCACAACCTTTAGGTCCTCCTGAAACCTTCAACAGGGCAGGCTTGACCTATGGTGAGTGGAGAAGTTAATTCAAATGCAGGTAACTTAGTGAAGCTGTAACATCACATAATTGGCCTTGAAATGGGTCTTTGATACTTTTACAAATTTTTAACCTGTGGTTTGAAAGGTGATAATTACATCTTCACTTTTCTATAGAATAAGAATATTAAATTCATAAAGAAAGAAATATAATAGTGGTAATTGGTGTGTACAGGGAGAGCATATATATTTTTTGCCATCTGTGAATAATAAAGCATAAATCTAACATATTAGATCATATTACCAAACCACATAAACATTAAAAGTTTTAAAAGTTCACCTAAAGGGCAAACTAGATTGGCCTCTGCTGTTCAGGTTAAATTTTTGAGCTTTTACAAATTCTGGGGTTGGGGAATTATTTTCTTATTTTTATGTAATTGAATTTCTTCCAGTTTCTAGTATCAAAGGACTACACACTATTATTTGAAATAATCTTACTTTACAGAGAAGAGTAAGTTCTCCTTCAACCAATAAAATTTAAACATTATTGGCGTAGTAAATATGTATGTTTCAGAACAGGAAGAAAATGAAAATAAATAATAGCTAGAATATTTACAATAGGAGCTGTTTAAGGAAAAAGTGTGTTTGATCTTTGGGAAGTTCACTGTTTTGAAGTGACACAAGACAAATTATTAGGGAGAGAAGATTATAAATAGCTACTCCTCTACTTGGAGTTCTTATACTTGACTGTGCGGGCAGCATTCCTGACCACCGAAGATCTTTGTTCCCACATATATTACTAGGGTTAATAATTTTTGTAGTTTAGGACAGAAAAGAGAGAAGAGAAGGAAGGGTTTTCAAGCAGAGTTGTCTCAGTTAATTTAGAACACACAGTGATGAGCTCTAAAATAATAACATTTTAACCATGAAATATTTTCTCAAACATAAACATTATTTTGCTGTTTTCTTAAAAGGGAGGTCATTCATTTTAACTCCTTTAAAGATATGATGAATGAACCAATTTGGTTTTTTATTTACATTTTACCATCAAAAACATTGTACTGAAATACACCACAAAGCAGCAAAATACAGCTTTAATCAGTATTTAATCAGTTTTCCAGGCAAACTTTCTTTAAATGTAAATATAAAGGAACATGTTATGACGCATTTAAAAATTAACTACTCCAAGCTCTGATACACAGATGCTACTGTAATTAGTTCTGAAAATCCTTGTAGCATGCACCTAAGATTATAAAATAATTATATATGTGATATGCTATTAGGCTAAGAGGTATTCAGGGATATGGATTATTGCCCTTGTCAGGACTGATTTCACCAGCACAATGCACTCAGCTTTACCAAGAGCTAAATGTGTGAGGATGCAAATAAATTTAACAAGCAACTGTGGAAAAATAAAGGACTGCTACAAGACAAATGTGATGTAGCAACACGTGTTATCTGCTGTAACTGATCTGCATGAGCACCTGTGGAACAGCTGCAGAATCAGGTACTCCAAGGAATTTCACACATTCTGGAGGACACTGGAAGGCTTACCTGACTCTTCCAAGCCTTCATTATCTTTTAAATGTCCATAAAAATATTCATCTGCTCACTGAACAAGTTTTGAGAATCTCAGAGATCCACCAAAATACAATTAAAAAGAGTTGAAACATCAGTGAGGCAGGGCCAAGTAGGGATGAAACAAGATGCAAACAATGCTCTCTCAGAGCAAGGGGTCCACTTACTGTGGATGTGTATGTTTGTGTATTTACACACATGCATCATTGGAAGTGACAGATGCCATCAAAAAACTGCCTACACACCTCATCAAAATTTGAGACTTAATTTCCATAAATGCTTCTTAATGGCCTGTCCTAAAAATGCTTAACAGGACCATTACATTATGCTCTTAACAACTCCACCACTCCTTGTATGCCAACACACTTCACCAACACTTATTTCAATGTACCTTTCCCTTTATTTCTGCAAGGCATAAGTAAAAGCCTGGGTCCAGAGAAATTCAAAGTATCTCATCTTACCCAGCTTGGATCTTCAAGGATGCAAGTGAATGAAACAAAATAAAATCTTTAAAGGAATAGATCTGGAATTAGGACAGGCTACCAGAATTCATCACATCTACAAAATCATGTGCCTGTGGTGTTCTCCATATTACATAGCTAAATGACATGATGTACAGAGAGGACATTCCTGTAGGCGGTACAGTAACAGATGTCTGCTGTTAGGACTGCACATAACAAACACAAGAGTAGTCAGGTTAGTTGTATGGAATCTGTCAGGGATTCATATCATAGACTAAACAGTGAAGTAATAGATAATGAGGACACAATCATTTTTATTACACAGTTTCAAGTTATCTAAAAAGATAAGAACATGTCAAAAGAATTATATTTTTCCTTTCATATTCAATTTTTTAATTGAATAAGAAAGTTTGGATAAAAACACTTTTCACTTTGTTGACATTTTGTGCTGATGAAAAACAGAAGTTATGATGTGCACACTGGTTTAAGAACGCTTCTGTATTAAAGTTTGGCACTTCAGTGCATGTATTAGGGCAGCTGTGAACTACCATATTACTCGTATTTATTTGTATAAGGTCAGCCAAAAGATACTCCATTTCTCTAATTTACCACACATTTTAATCTCTCTATAGGCCTGCACCGGCCTAAAATGCCCCTAAAAACCTATTCCCCGTTTTGCATCAGGGAATTTTGGTCAGGTTAGCAGCCTGAGTACATTTACTGGCATATTAAAACAACTAATGAATTTTTAGCTATGTAGCTATGTCTACTTTAAATGGAGATGTACTCAGTTTGTCAAAGGCTGTACAGACAGATGATGTTTGTTACATGAACACTTGTAGACAAAAAAATAGCAGATGTGAAGGTGGCAAAGGACAGGATTTCCACAGAAATTTGTACTAGCAACAGTAGGGACCAAGATTCCTCTTCAGATGGTCTAGAGATGATCTAAAATACAGCCTCCAGTATTCAAAACTGGTAATTTTACTGTTATTTTCAAGTGAAAAAGGAGGTGACTATTGCAGAGGGAAGTAGGGTCAGCCTGAGGCTTTTGCAGAACCTTGATGCTGCAGTGAGCTGGGCAGCTGTATGAAACATATTCTTTCAGCCCTTTTCAGACTGTATAAAT